>NC_136502.1:4563593-4571093 GCF_053919585.1 Euprymna scolopes
TGTCCCCCCTCCAATGTTAGAAAGGTCCTCGTTGACAACACAAAAATTATACAACGGGAAAATAATGTAAAAAAATTAAAGATTCTTGAAGCGTCGTACATTAGAACTCTTCAACCTAATATAAATGACATTGCATTTCAAAAAAGTAGTAACGTTCTGAAATGTCTTGCGTAGTCCGTGTTGGACGGACTTCGTACATGGTGTCTACGAACTTGCTGGTTTTAACACTCGAATTTTTAATCGACTTTTATTCTTAATCGACTTTTATTTTAACTCATCACTGACTATATATATTTTAGTTTTCATTTTCAATCCTCATTTTCGCAATCCTGTATTTTTAACACCTGATGATGATTCATGGACGAATCGAAAGCGCTCGTAACAGCAACATGTATGGATCCTTTATTAATATTTTTAATTTTGAAACAAAAAAGACAATACGAAAAATTGAAAAATTAAAAAAAAGAATTATAAGAAAAAAAAGTCTCCGTTGTATTTAATAATATTTGCTTGAATATATATATATATATATATATATATATATATATATATATATATATATATATATATATATATATATATATATAACTACTTCATTTACTCACATAAAATTAATATACGAAAGTAGAGATTTATGCGTAAACTTTAAGTATTTACTTCAAAAGTGCTCAATACGTAGGTAGAGCTAGTTAGCTCGTCTGAGCTCCAATCCCTCGTCCCCCCTCGCCAATCTTTCATGAGAAACACCCGTCTGGCTGAAACTACGACGAATCCCATAGTGGATGAAACGCCGAATATTCAGTGTAGCTTAATCGCCATATATATTTCATAAATTACTATATATATATATATATATATATATATATATATATATATATATATATATATATATATATATATACGTGTGTGTGTGTGTGTATATATATATACGCATTCACACGTATACATATAGATACATATATTTTTAACACAACACAAGTGTTGATAGCAAATAACAAGAAAGAAGGCACACGTGAGTGTGTGTTGGCGAATGTAAGTCTAAATATATTTTGAAGAGAAGGATTGTCGTGGCGACACTCTGATGTCACGGAAGCTGAGTAGGAGAGTCTCATTAACTTTGGCGCTCACCTCAAATTTAAAAAGGAAGATGCAAAAAATGAGACACTCTAATTACTGACGCAGACCTTGTGCAGAGAACGGGAATAAAGATTACCAACTTATTTCTCTAGTATTGTTTTTTTTCTACCAAAAGATATCAAAATGGGTGTTCCAAGCAAGGGATTAAGGTTAAGTATCGAATAAGGTCTTGTACCTTACTGTTATTGCATTTAATTGACATCGACATGAACAGAGAAATGGACATTTTCTGAAATGGTTGTTTCTCTGTTGTCTGTGGTATGTTGCTGGTCCTGTGTAGTTCTAGTAGGTCCACCCTCCCAGGCTTTACTTTCTCTCTTTCAGGGGTTATTGTTAATCACCTTAAGGACTGAACTTTTAGAAAAACAACATCTCCTGATGAAGTCTCTAATTATCTCTAACTACTTAGCAGAAACATACTCACGATTGCGCAGTGATATATAAATGTTTATTGATATATATATATATATATATATATATATATATATATATATATGTATGTATGTATATATATATATATATATATAATTTGCTTATTCTTTCTAACACATCTTGCCAAAGACAAAGGAAATACAGCACAGAAATATATATTCAATATTCAGGTTTATGTATGTATGTATGTATGTATGTATGTATGTATGTATGTGTGTTGTTGCTTTTTTTTTGTTGTTGTTGTTAATTTTTTTTATTTTCTTCCATTGAAGATTGTAATGCTGGGTATGAGGCAGCCAAACCAGCTGCCAATATTGCCCTGCTTTTTATTGAAACCAATCGAGAGCTCTTTTTAGTATCCTCATTGTTCACTTGAGTGCAATTATCTGGAACTCTTTTACAATTAGTTCACCAGGAATATTAATTAGATAGGACTTCAGGTTCTTCTTCATAAGCCCCGTGACACCTATAATAACTGGTATGATTGATATCTCTCTAAAATTCCAGTTTTTTTTTCATATCATGCGTGAATGCATGTATGTATGTAAGTATATATGCATGCATGCATGTATGCATGTATGTATGTATGTATGTTTGTTTTTTGTTTATATGTATGTATGTATGTATGTTTGTATGTTTGTTTGTTTTTTTGTTTATATGTATGTATGTTTGTATGTATGTATGTATGTTTTTTTGTTTGTATGTTTGTTTGTTTGTTTGTTTGTATGTATGTTTGTTTGTTTTTATGTATGTATGTATGTTTGTTTGTATGTATGTATGTTTGTTTGTATGTATGTATGTTTGTTTGTTTGTATGTAAAAGAGTAACAGAGAGGCATTAAACATTGCATAGAAAAACAATTTTAAATTATCATAACTTTGAAAATATTCGCAATCAAGTTATTCTGTTACAAAACTTTTATTGATACGTTTAATTTTCAACATGTCTGCCATCATTACGTCGACACCATGTAATACAATGCTACTATCAGGGACTTAATTAGCAGAGTCATTATGAAGGGAGATGAATAGAAAGATGTTTGTTAACATTACACTTGAACTTCTGCATATCAGTGCAGTTGGGAAAGCAGAATCCCGGAAGGGAGTTCCAAAGACCCGCAGTTCTGGGGAAGAAACTATTGGAGTAAAAGGCTTTCTTGCACCTAGGGATCTCCACTGTAAAGGGATGAGACTTAGTAGCTTGTCGGGTTTGTCGGGGGTAGTTACGTCGGGGAGGTACAAATGCCTGCAGTTCGTCAGAGCATTCACCATTAAAGTATTTGTAGAACAGGCAGAGGGATGCAACATCTCGTCGATGGGACAGAGGCTGAAGCCTAGATGACAGTTCAGGACCTATCAGGTTGGCGACTCTCTTTTGAACCCTGTCCAGGGGCGAGAGACAAGCAGCAGATGCACCAGCCCAGATGTGACAACAGTACTCCATACATGGGCGAATGGTGGCCTTATAGAGGTACAGGATACTGTCAGGCGTAAGTAGTTTTCTAGCACGGTAGAGGGAGCCAACCTTCCTTGCAGCAGCCTTGGCAATGCTCTCAATGTATCTATTCCAGTTCATATTCCCTGTAAACGTTAGGCCGAGGAGTTTAAAAGAAGTGCTTCCAGGCAATGTGTTCTTGGCCATTGCTATTGGTGGTAGAGAAGGTTTCTTGTAGTTATTGAAGGAAACAAGCTTAGTTTTAGCGGCATTGAATGTGACCAACCATTTTTGTCCCCATTCCACTACGGATTGGAGGTCATCCTCTAGAGTTTCTGCCATTTCCTTGGATATGTGTTCATTTGTTTTCCCCTCATATCTGTTATAGAGAGTGGTGTCATCGGCAAATATACCCATCTCCGAAACAATTTTATCAGGGAGGTCATTTATAAATATCAGGAATAATAGAGGTCCAAGGATTGACCCCTGAGGTACTCCCGCATTTATGCCATATTGTTTGGATGTACGACCGTCGAGGACAACTTTGATTTTTCTATTATTTAAGAAGGATTTAATTACATTATAAATTCATCCAGTGATTCCATATGATCTAATTTTCCTTAGAAGACCATCGTGCTATACCCTGTCAAAAATTTCTTAACTATACACATTTAAAGGTGCACACGAATGTCATAATTCCTAGCGCAGTCTAATAATAATTTTTACAGGCATTTATTCATCAGATTTCGCATGTATGAACGAGTTAAATAAACTATTATCTCCATTGGCACTTGTAACAACACTAAGCAAATAAATTAATTACTAAATTATCCACGACCTTTTGCGAATTTGAATGAAAAAATTCTTCACAAGCATTTTCAATTTCATCCAACGACTTAAATCAGCAACACTTCATAAAGTACTGCATTGACTGTAATCAGGTGGAGCAACATCTGAAGTATAGGGAGGATGTGACAGAACATTCGTAATTATTTTAAAACTATGCAAAAACATTTCCTTAATCAAATATATTAATCCAAATCTATTTTAATGAGGGGGGTAACTTTTTTAAGTGCGGGTGGATCATTTTTGTTTGTTTTGCTTTTTTTTTTTTGTATGCATATCAATCGTTTTCGGGTAATTTAAAACTAACTTTTTCTGTGTGTGCGTGAGTTCCTTCCTCATAGGTTCCGAAACGGCTGAGCCTATCTTTTGCAATTTTCACAAAAAGCTAATTTATATGGCTGGCAGTGTTCTTAGATATGTTTTCTACAGAAATTCATTCATTAAGTATCGAAAATCGAAAAAATCTGATTTTAAAAATAGTCTTTCTTATAGCTAAAAAAGAAGAATTTTTACAGGGGAATATTTTACGTTACACCGGCTAAGAGAAATAATAAATCTCAGCAAGTCATTTCTTCTTTAAAAAAACAAACAGATTCATTGTCATCTGGAGATATAGCTCAGAGTAGAGCATTTGACTACAGATCAAATGATCTCCCTGTTCCAGCCTGGCTGTGTCTCACAATTTTGCTTGAATTTTTTTCTAATTAATGAGTTCAATTTACGATAAAAGAAGAGGTACCATTTAAAATCACCGCAAATCATTTCTTCGTTTGTATATTTTAAAGCTAAACATTAATCAGAAGTGACTTTTCCAGATCATTCATCAACACGCCCAAATATCAGCTGACGTGATATTGTAAACAAACACAGACGGATTTTGATGAACGACATTATCATTATCATTTTTTTTTTTTTTTTTTTTTTTTTTTTGCAAATTAGTCCACCGGGCAAATTAATCTTCGTAATATAAAATAATCAATAGAGGGTTGATTCTATAATAGTACATACGCAATCTACATAAATTAAAATATCATGTTTAAGCGTATTGTACGACCGAGTAACGCCGGGCGTTTTTTTTTTTTTTTTTTTTTTACACAGTGGTCACCACTTATCAAGGCCCGGAAGCCACTCAGGGATAAGGGTTATTGCAAGTACATTACGTTAGTGTGGAGATTTGATAAAGTGTTTACTTAAGGGGGCGGTTCATTAGGAATTTGTTTACGTTGGACTTGAACACATCCAAGTTGTAGTCAGGTGGGAAGCAGGCAGACGGAACGGAGTTCCACAGGCGTGCAGTTCTAAGAAAGAAGCTTTGTTCGAGCTAATATATATATATATATATATATATATATATATATATATATATATATATATATATATATATATATATATATATATATAAAATAAGATCTCCTCAGTATAGCTGCCCACATATAGCTTTTACGAGGGGTGATTCACCTTCTCCCCGGGTAACAGCACGAACTTGGGTACTTCATCAGTCTAGATGAAATCTTGTCCTGGAATCCGCCAAAATCTAGGGACTGCAAAAAATATGCATTATAACATATTTAAATGGTCAATTGGGGAGAGGGAAATTATATTCTCACCTTCTTTACTAACTCAGTGTTTTAGAGTTTAAGGGGAACTTTAATTGAATTTTGTTTCTCAAATAGATAGATAAAGATATGTGTGTGTGTCTGTGCCTGCGTGTTTGTGTGTGTGTGTGTGTATAGAAAGAGAGAGAGAGAGAGAGAGAGAGAGAGAGAGAGAGAGAGATCAGCTGTTGAAAATCGCTGCTCATAAAGTGTTCTATATTCGGATCAACATATACTAACATTATATTCGGATCAACATATACTAACATACAAAAACGTATAGAGATTGAATCTTTGACAGAAGCCTTTACTTTTTATTTTGCTTTGATGTTTTTATCGTTTTAGGAGGGAGTACCTTGAATTCTGAGACCTTCGACTGAAGTGAAATGAAAATATGTATATATATATATATATATATATATATATATATATATATATATATATATATATATATATATATATATATATATATATATATATATATATATATATATATATATATATGATATGATATATGTTGGTAGAGTGCTTGCCTTGCATGCAAGAGGCTCGGGTTTCGAATCCTGAGTTCGGATGTGTCTAACTGATGAGCCCAAATGAGGGCGAATCTCGAGTCTTGGACTTCCGGTTCTTTGACTGTCATGGCTCTTGTGGGCTGCGACGTTGTTTGGCTGTGGAATTTATTATATATATATATATATATATATATATATATATATATATATATATATATATATATATATATATATATATATATACAGGGTGTTCCAAAAGTCTTGGGCACATTAAGCAGATATGAGGACTTGAAATGTGCCCAGGACTTTTGGAACACCCTGTATATATATATATATATATATATATATATATATATATATATATATATATATATACAGCCTTTGATGTGTTGCCGTAGATGGTCGTGTCATCAGCATAGATGTCAACGAATGATTTAAGTATGTGTTTAGGGAGGTCATTGATGTAGATCAGGAAGAGAGTTGGGCCCAGGATTGACCCCTGAGGGACTCCAGCATTTATATTGCAGGCCTCCGATTTTTGTCCATCTACCACTACTCTTATGAGCCTATCAGAGAGAAATGATTTAATGATTGAGAAAACATTTCCAGTTATACCGTAGCTGGAAATCTTGTGAAGTAGACCCTTATGCCATACTTTGTCAAAGGCCTTTGATATGTCGAGAGCAATTGCCCTAGAAAGGAAGCCTTTGTCAAGAGATTCACTAATCCTGTGGGATATAACCGTCAGCACATCTGCGGTAGATCTTGCAGAGCGGAAACCATATTGAGTGTCACTAAGAAGGTTATTCCTGCTGAGGTGGTTTACTATTTCTTTATTTAATATTGATTCCAGTAACTTACTCATAACACAGAGAAGACTTATTGGTCTGTATTGAGAGGGAGATGACTTATCACCTGAATTCTTAAATACAGGGCAAACTGAGGAGGTCTTCCAGGGGGTCGGAAAGCACTTCTCCTTAAGGCAGCGCTTAAATAGTTTCGTAAGTATGGGAGCAAGTTCTGGTTGAAGCTTTTTTAACACTATAATTGGGATGCCATCAGGGCCAGTTGCTTTACTGGAATCTAGGTTTTTTATTAGCTTGGCGACCTCATGCACGGATATTTGTATGTTACCTAGCTTGTTCTGCGTTATAGGAGGAAATATGGGGAGTTGATGGCCTTCGTCGCATAGGGTAGAATTAGCTGCAAAGTTCTTTGCAAATAGTTTGGCCTTGTCTGATGCTGACGAGATAACCTCTGGTCCATTGATAATGGTTGGGATAGAACGCACACTTCTGTTCAAGATCCTATTTGTTATTTGCCAAAACTGGTGGGAACCAAGCCGCTGATCAGCTACCTTGGATTTAACAGACTGGGCATATAGCTCTCTTGCATTTTTTATTACTCTTTTACAGTGGTTGCTGGCAGTCCTGAAAGCAGCTTTAGTCTCAGTGCATCTATTACGTTGGTAGTTATGGAAAAAGTGATTTCTGTGCGCGATAGCAGCAGCACATTCTGGGGAGAACCATGGCTGGCTGTTA
>NC_136502.1:4576093-4713593 GCF_053919585.1 Euprymna scolopes
TTATTATATTATTATTATAATATTATTATTATCATTATTATTATATTAAATTATAATATTATTATTCTTATTATTATTATTATATTATTATTATTATTATTATTATATTATCATCATCATCATCATCATCATCATCATCATCATCATCATTATTATTATTAATAATGTTATTATTATTATTATTATTATCATTATTATTATTATTATCATCATTATTATTATTATTATTAGTAGTAGTAGTAGTAGTAGTAGTAGTAGTAGTATTTGATTCATTTTCTTGCACCACCATCAGCAAATAATTAATTTTCAAAAAAAAATCACTTTGTAAATGTTTTAGACCCTTGCTAGTGGTCACAAAGGAAAGAAACCACAAGTAGTATAAAGTGTATAAAATATAATATGTATTTATCATAAAGAATACAGGAGCCACTAAAGTGGTATGAGAGGAACGTGTTCGTAGCATGCGATTAAACATGGTATGAATGTCTCCATTTAGTCTCTGAAACCAATGGTATCCATAGGACTGGTTGATTCCACTTAGTTCTGAAATATGGGTGATATGTATCCCACAACAGTAAACCACTTAATTCTATAAACTTGATTGTATGATTGTACTGTGTTATAAAAATTCAAATCATATTGTTTTAGTTTTATTTCACACGTGCGTTAGTCTTGTTCTAAGCGCTCTGCTCTGTGCATGCATCAAACATAACACGTGCACCGTTGATCTCTATTCACAAGGTCGGTTTTCATGTGCGGAAATCCAACTTCACAAAAATGGGCAGTCTGAATCGGAACAAAATTACTTTACTCTAAAAAGATTTCACTTTCATCGATAAAGGACAGAATAGATTAAGTGAAGCACTAGAACAGATACTAGACTTTATTCACAGCCAAAAAGCCATAGTCAGTATTTACTTCCCTACCATCGTGGGCTGATGTGACACAAGGTCATAAGTTGAGGATTCTGAAGCCAAGCCTGGGTCTCTTTTGACTTGTGGGCTGGCGTCGAGTCCTGCTGTCACAATCAGGGTCTGGCAGTGGCCAACTGATTGTACCAGGGGATCACCACACTCTTCAGCACATCCAGGTACACTTTGATGTTAACTTTCAAGCCGATTTAGGAGATGCGAGGTGGCATGATGTGGCCCTCACTTGAAACCACACCAAAAACCATAACCGTGATCGGAAACTTTGTTTTAATAACCCTGAGCATGTCCCTGTTATTTGTGGCAATCCAGAGATGCATTTTAAGGGTATTCGCAATGCTCCTATTATCATAACTTGGATCAGTAAAGAGCATGAGTTTACAGCGGCACATCTTCAATCTTGCTCGTTAAACGTTGTATCACTTTCAGCCATGATAGAAGGCTCCTATCGCTTTTGGGATTTGTACACAACTGGTCAACTAGTAGATGGTATGCAACAAAAAAAAAAGAAAACCTTTTTCATCAACGGGAAATGGAATCATGTCGTCTTTTATCGTGTGACAATTTTATTGTACTTTCATTTTTACATTTGCAATACAACAGACAAAGAAACGCTTTTCACTCTTTCAGCAAATTTCCTTTCTTGCGTTTTCATTTTCAACCTCTAACGACAAGCAAGAAAATTTCACTCTTAACGATTTTTTGCCGCTCGAACGCAGCCAAGATTTAAACCCAAATTACGTTTTTGAATGGTCTATAAAACGAAATTGAATCGCTAAAAACCAAACGAATAAGTTTAAATTAATTTCACCAAATAATATTCAAGAATAGTCATTCTCTTTATTTTATTTTATTTTTTGTCTTGTTTTTTTCATTTCGTCTTTCTAAGTTAAATCATAGCCAATGTTCACTCGCATCAGTTCGCTTTTGGTTCCATCCAATTATCTCCCTTGATTATACACTCTTCTCTTCGGCCATTTTAAAATTCGTTTCTTTATTTTTTTCCTTTTCAAAATACGTTTTCAGTATTACTTTCTCTGTCCCTCCCTCTCTCTGTATCTCTCACTCTCTCTCTCTCTCTCTCTCTCTCTCTCTCTCTCTCTCTCTCTCTCTCTCAGATGCTTCTTCACGTCGGTCGGTCGGTCGGTCAGTTGTCACACAAATTTGAAATAGCAATTTAATTGTTAAACGTGCAAATTGAACGGCTGCGTTTTATTTTAAACGCGTCAAACAACGGCTGCAAGGGATTTGGACATTTTCTAATCATATAATGGATGTTTTATCAAAATTGGAATAAGAGTTCTAGGCATAAAGTTTAGTATCATTATATCTTGATCATAATGTTTGTAAGCAGACATAAAAAAACTGTTCTGTTCGTAGAATTAACTTTATCCAATACAGAAGGGGTATTCCACCATATATATATATATATATGTGTGTGTGTGTGTGTGTGTGTGTGTGTGTGTGTGTGTGTATAAACAGATGACAAAAGTCTATATTTCAAATCTCACGATGTTGACCATCTTACAATTTATTCCTTTGATTACGTTGACATTTACAATTCTTGACAGTGACTGTTTCCTAGCGCAAAATCATTTATTTAATTATCATATCAATCAATAAATCCATTCTGCCCTTAACTCGTAAGAAGAAATAGCAACTATCAATTCATTAATACAAAATAAAAGATGCATTCGGGCATGATTACAAAATCCGAAAATTGGAAGAGAAGTTGCAGTTACATTGTCGGAAGAGAAGGATTGGCATACGTGATATGACAGTCAGTTGTATTTTCTGTGATAGAATTGTTGATTGTATTTTTAAAAAAATACGTATGAAATACGTTTGGAAGTCAAATTACAATATTATGAAAATATACACATATTTACTATGGAAATCAGTTTCATATCACGTACGCTAAGCGTTCTCTTCCAGCATTTCAAAACAACACACAGACCAACACGCGAACTCTTTACTGTTTTTGCTTCCTTCGATTTAACGTCATGGCGAAAAAAAAAAAAGGATAAGATTCTGAAGATGGCGTACAGCGCCAAAATATTAGTTTTAAACAAATAAATATTTGTTTATTTTCATAATATTGCGTTATAATTTGACTTTCAAACGTATTTCATACGTATTTTATTATTATATATATATATATATATATATATATATATATATATATATATATATATATATATATATATATATACTAGTGGTAGGGGACGGTCGACTTTGTCTGGGCATAAAATACGCTTAAATACGATGTTTTAATATGTCCAGATTTTCTTATATTATTATAGAGTCGTGATTTCAAAAGTAAAAAAAAAAAAAAAAGAATTCGGGTGCCATCAGTTAGAATTGAACCCGAAACATTCCAAGCTGGTGACGTTACCATTGTACCAACGTGATACGGATATGAAATGATTGCAAATTAAAAACTGAAAATAAACTAAGATGAATGTACAAAATGTATAACGATTTTTTCGATTTTGACCCCTTTTTGACCCTTTAAAACTATTTTGACCGGCTAAAGACCCATAAAAGAACGGTCCGTAAAATCCAATCATTTGAGGCCCCTAGCGCCGCTCTACGACTTTTAGTTTCGGAGGAGACAGAGTTTGAAAATATGGAGACAGACAGACAGACATAGATCCTTTTATATATTAGATTACAGGCACATGTAACACATGCATTAGTGAAACCTCAGCACAGGTATTTCAAAAGATGATATAAGAATTTAGAAGAAAGACGAACGATGTGATGGACAGTCAAGAACGGCTGGAGTGCTTCATTATCCCCTGTTTTGTAGCTCAAGACTTTAGAGTCACTCGGGGTTTAAAAGCATTTCTTTGAAACACAATAGATACTAACTAGCGTGCGAACAAGTCAAGCCTCCTCGACGTCCCCACCTTCTTGGCCACTACATCTCCCACCAACATTAGCAGATACTTTCGTTCGTTAGTTCTCTACCCCTCTCTCCCCCCTACTCTCCTTCTCTCAATATAAAAATAATATAATGATGGATACACAAAGGCACTTGTAGTTTGATTATTTTCCATTCATTTAATATGCTATGGTTCGATACAAAACGTATGCATTCTTGAAACGGCAACGTTCTCTCAAAACGTATACTGTCACATTTGAAAATATAATAATGTCGCATTGTATGCGTAATAAATCAGTCAGACTTCCTGCTTGTTCGAATACTTTCACCACTTTCTGAATTATGACATGCCCGTGATTAGATAGCGCTGTAAGTAACTAAATTCACTTAAATCTACTAATACTGGGTACAATATAATAATCAATAGAGAATTGGTTCTATAACTATAAATACAAAATTTGAATATTTTTTTTTAATGTTTAACCATATTATATTTTAATATTTAAGCATATTTTATGATCGGGCAATCTCGGGCGGCCTGCTCACTATATTCCCTCTGCTTCACTTTTTTTGTTTTCAAGTAAGATCTTTGACTTACTTGTTGTTTCATCAAATACTTTTGCATGCAAAATCCGATCCCTTATTTTGCTAATTCCTACCCTCTGATGAGAAGGAGAGTATTTCTTCAAAACTCCGCGGATTAAGGACTATCCATTTATCTAGTGTTTCCTTTTCAGATTAAATATGTTTTTAACTCATTTAAAAGTGTTTTTTAACATGTTTTATTAACTGTTTGCTCGTATATATATATATATATATATATATATATATATATATATATATATATATATATATATATATATATATATATATATATATGATGGTGTGTCGTAACACAATAGTAAAAGAAGAAAATCAAGTCGAGGTTGGTTTAACCAACAAAGTGCATTAACATCACAGGTACAAAGGTAGGAATACGGGTATAACTGATTAGAGCTCAACTAGGCAGTGGAGTACTGTCGCTGCTTCTCAACGGTGTAGATATTACTGGCACTATATATATATAGTGAGAACCGGTGTAATTTCCCTTATGCATAGAAAGGCCGGTATAACAATATATATATATATATATATATATATATATATATATATATATATATATATATATATATATATATATAGTAATTTATAAAATATATATGGCGATTAAGCTACACTGAATATTCTGCGTTTCATCCAACTATAGGATTCGTCAGGCTTATGCCTGGCACATATATATGTGTGTGTGTGTGTGTCGTCAGGCTTATGCCAGGCACATATATATGTGTGTGTGTGTGTGTGTGTGTGTATGACATAAAAATCAAATTTTGAAAATTAAAACAAATCTTGATCAAGATTTTACACACCCAAATATGCAGTATATACTTTATATGTACTTTGAATGTGCTTTATTTTTGGTGGATGCATGTATTTGTTATTAAATGAAACGATTATATTTTCTGCGGGCTGTGAACATAGAATTGAGAATAAGGCTGCAAATTGGCTCCGTGCATCATTCACAAATTTCCTGTTTGTTAGAATACTCTTATCTCTGTCTGAATTATGACAAGCCCATCTACATGGTTTTATAAGTAATCCATTCCTGTTTAAAAGTTAGTTCCTGGTGGCCGAGTAGAAGAACGCCGGCCCGCGAAGCTAAAGTTGACTTTGTTGACTGGGTTCGAGTACCGTAACAAGCAGTAATTATCACTTCCAGATTTGATGATTTCGTAAGCATAAAACACTACTGTATGTAGGTAGAAAAAAATATTATTTAATTAAAAATTATATTAACTATTAAAATAAAAGTATTATTAATTACAAAAAAATTTTTTTTGTTTTTACATAAGCGTTAATATGTCGCTACATAATCATTATATTGCCGATTGTTGTCAGCATTGTAACTACTAACTGTTTGATTAGTCATTACTTTTTATCACTATTATAAATCATTGAATCTTATCATTGATGATGATGATGATGATGATGATGATGATGATTACTTATGGCGTATTTTTATTTTATTTTTATCACTACTACTATTCTTGTTGTGGTGGCACCCACTCATTTACATATGTGGATAATATTACACATAAATAGCAAGACTCGGTTAGTCTGAGTGTGTGTTAACCAGAAGCCACCGAAGGCCGAGCCGAGAGCAGATATGTTCTCCAGCCAAGACTCTCTTACCTGACAACCATTATGTAAATATACTGTAAATATACTTTTCCTAATACACTTCTTATTGATCTACCTTTGTTTGTTGAGTCTTCATTTGTATTGCGTTATACGTTATTTGGTTCAACCTGCAAACATAACAATTCTCCTTCTTCCTCATCTTCCTCTTATTTTTTAAATTTTATTTGTGGTGATAGTGGAAGGGGTTGGGTGGGGGTGATGGCGGTGATGTTAGTTTATTTTGACAATAGTAAAGTCCAATAATTATTTTAATTCATTTTTCTCGCAGGTTAACTGAGATTGAGTTGAGTCACCTATCACACGATAAGGAAACCCGTAATCCTAAACGATTTATTTATGACTCGCATTGCTGAATGTCTGCGGCATTTCCGTTATTAGCTGCTGACACACACACACACACACACACACACACACACACACACACACACACACACACACACATGTATATTTTTCTTGATCGGTTTATATTTTCCCTTCTTATTTTTATTTATTTTTTATCTTTGTTTTCTTCTCCTTCCCGTCTTTTTCATCTATTCCTTTCTTTATGCATTTTCCTCGCATTATTCTCTATTCCAATAATCTCTACCTATTTTCCTGTCTTTTTCCCATATATAAAACCATTTCCCTTTTTATATTTTTATACATTTTTATTTTTATTTGTTCATTATTTTTTTTTTTTACTTCTATTCTTGATAACAGGTAATGTGACCTCCTGTTAATAATTTCTTATGGCGCTCAATATTTTCATTACAGACTTAGCTTTTGTATAAGCAACATCCCCTAAAGAGGTCTCTAGTTACTAATAACTGGTTGACTGAAATATGCTCATCAATGTGTAGCGACATATTAATGCTTATGCAAAAACAAATGAAAAGCATATCTTGCTTTACTTCGGTATTGAGCACTCTTGTATTAACCTCGTTAAAACTTCACTGGTTGCTTTACCTCTGGAAAATATAAACCTGAAATTATATATATATATATACTAGCAGTTCAGCCCGGCTTTGCTCGGGCCCTATGTACTATTCATAACTTGTCCTGCGTGTGAATAAACTTTATGTAAGATTTCAAATGTTTAGACTAAAATTTGTCTGAGTAATTCCGTAGAGACCGCAGAGGTCAATTTTTTTAAACTTTGACTCCAATTTTGACTCCTTAACATTTATTATTTTGGTTTCAAATCAAAATACAAAGTTTTACCGATGTCCAAGTTACCTACATCTAAAATTTCAAGTTTTTAGACCCAGAATCTGCAAACGTAAAAAAAAGCCTCACATTTAAAAATTATAGCAATTCAGAGAGTGCACACATTATTTGGGGGATACCCGTATGTAGATACTCATGTGATAGTTGCATTTTATAGCTTTTAATGGATGATACTTGATGGGTGAACCCATTAACGTTCCAGGATCATGAAAGCACTGCATTATGACTAGGGCTAGGACAACAGCATATTCTTTTCATTGTTTTGTACTCTCGAGTGTATATCAGTTAATATCTTATATGTTTTTATATAGAGTGATGTGGTTCTCGGTTGATTAACTGTGTCTAACTGTGTCGGATATACACTCGAGAGCCAAAACAATTAATAGAATATGCTGTTGTCATAGCTCTAATTATGACATTTGCATGCTTTTGTTAAGAATGGAAGTTGACGGTTGTCTTGTGGGTAATGACACGGACTGACAACCTGGGCGTCTAAAGTTCAATTCCAGTTCGTTCCATAAAGGTCACTTCTACTTAGGATGTTGGCAACCTTCACACAATTCCGCCAGTAAGTAGCCAATGTCTTTTTAGAAAGAATTCTGACTAGCAAAATATCTGGGAAACCAATGTCAACAGTAGAATCTTCAGATTCATGCAATACGATGATGATTCAGCAAAAATTGGCTGACGGCACCTCTTCACTCTTCACTCTTCACTCTTCACTCTTCAGTCTTCAGTCTTCACTCTTCACTCTTCACTCTTCACTCTTCACTCTTCACTCTTCACTCTTCACTCTTCAGTCTTCACTCTTCACTCTTCACTCTTCACTCTTCACTCTTCACTCTTCACTCTTCACTCTTCACTCTTCACTCTTCAGTCTTCAGTCTTCACTCTTCACTCTTCACTCTTCACTCTTCACTCTTCACTCTTCACTCTTCACTCTTCACTCTTCACTCTTCACTCTTCATTCTTCACTCTTCACTCTTCACTCTTCACTCTTCACTCTTCACTCTTCACTCTTCACTCTTCAGTCTTCACTCTTCACTCTTCACTCTTCACTCTTCAGTCTTCACTCTTCACTCTTCACTCTTCACTCTTCACTCTTCACTCTTCACTCTTCACTCTTCACTCTTCACTCTTCAGTCTCACTCTTCACTCTTCACTCTTCACTCTTCACTCTTCACTCTTCACTCTTCACTCTTCACTCTTCAGTCTTCACTCTTCACTCTTCACTCTTCACTCTTCACTCTTCACTCTTCAGTCTTCACTCTTCACTCTTCAGTCTTCACTCTTCACTCTTCACTCTTCACTCTTCACTCTCTTCACTCTTCAGTCTTCACTCTTCACTCTTCACTCTTCACTCTTCACTCTTCACTCTTCAGTCTTCACTCTTCACTCTTCACTCTTCACTCTTCACTCTTCACTCTTCACTCTTCACTCTTCACTCTTCACTCTTCACTCTTCAGTCTTCACTCTTCACTCTTCAGTCTTCACTCTTCACTCTTCACTCTTCACTCTTCACTCTTCACTCTTCAGTCTTCACTCTTCACTCTTCACTCTTCACTCTTCACTCTTCAGTCTTCACTCTTCACTCTTCACTCTTCACTCTTCACTCTTCACTCTTCAGTCTTCACTCTTCACTCTTCACTCTTCACTCTTCACTCTTCACTCTTCACTCTTCACTCTTCACTCTTCACTCTTCAGTCTTCACTCTTCACTCTTCAGTCTTCACTCTTCACTCTTCACTCTTCACTCTTCACTCTTCACTCTTCAGTCTTCACTCTTCACTCTTCAGTCTTCACTCTTCAGTCTTCACTCTTCACTCTTCACTCTTCACTCTTCACTCTTCACTCTTCAGTCTTCACTCTTCAGTCTTCACTCTTCACTCTTCAGTCTTCACTCTTCACTCTTCACTCTTCACTCTTCAGTCTTCACTCTTCACTCTTCACTCTTCACTCTTCACTCTTCACTCTTCAGTCTTCACTCTTCAGTCTTCACTCTTCACTCTTCAGTCTTCACTCTTCACTCTTCACTCTTCACTCTTCACTCTTCACTCTTCACTCTTCACTCTTCACTCTTCACTCTTCACTCTTCAGTCTTCACTCTTCAGTCTTCACTCTTCACTCTTCACTCTTCACTCTTCACTCTTCACTCTTCACTCTTCAGTCTTCACTCTTCAGTCTTCACTCTTCACTCTTCACTCTTCACTCTTCACTCTTCACTCTTCACTCTTCACTCTTCAGTGTACATACAGCACTTGGTATTATCAAAGGGTCACCCATTTTAGCACTGATGGGGCTAATCGTTGCTTAACTTCGGTGATCTAATGGAGAGCAGGTGTGTCAACGTGATTATGTCATACACATGCTTTTTATTAAAATTGATTTTTAGCAATTCTAAACTTGATGCTGACATGAGCTTTAGATCCAAGGAGCTCTTCGCATGATCAAACTTTAAAGAATTCACTTTTTTGCTTGTACAGCATTTACCCCCGCCATTTTGTCTATCAACCACGCTCCCCGTCACCATCTCCTTTGTCTCCATCCAACGATTACGAGACGCTAATGTACCTGAATTGATGTCGTCTCTTTGTGCTAGCTACAATCGGATAATTTGCGGTCTCAGAAAAGAAGACGCCGCAAAGAGGAGGTGGGGGGGGGGTCATTAGATCGGGAGGTTGGTCGGGCGTTGGATCGCATGTGTGCGCTCAGAGAATCCGAAGGACAGTGAGAAAGTTTTAGGGTGGGGAAAAGGAGAAGGAGAAAGATTTACTCGCTGGTAAAAGAGCGATGCCGGTCATTGCAATGATGGGTTCTTTTTGTTTTTTCTTTATCTTTTCTCTTCCTCCTCTTCCTCCTCCTCCTCTTCCTCCTCCTCCCCCTGGTCGACCGGAAAGGTGCATCTTGATTAGAAAAATCGGATGTGTTTCAAATAAGTTGCGGGTAATTGTTAGCTTATGCAGCTTTTATATCGTCATCTGAGATGACAACAAAATCTAAGACGGTGTCCAGCTACTACGGTTTAAAATGAATGAAAACAGTAAAATAAAAACTGACAAATAAATTGTAGAACTGTAGATACACGATACATACATGCATGTACTTCATATATATATATATATATATATATATATATATATATATATATATATATATATATATATATATTTATATATAAAGCTGAATGTCTGTGTGTGTGTGTGTGTGTGTGTGTGTGTGTGTGTGTGTGTGTGTGGTCACGAATAGGCTCCTATATGGTTGACTATTTTAAAAAACTGATTATATATAATGATAGAAGATGTATCGAGACAAAGGAATGAGTATGCTTGATCTGGCAGAACAGTGGTTCATTAAAATTGTGGGGTCTGCGTTCGCGCCTGGTCCACAAAGTATGGAAATAAAAAAATTTTAAATTAAAAAAAAAACGTTTACAAGTGTTTTTGGTATAGATGTACATAAGAATACTCTGATAAGTATGTTTTAACTTAAATAGGGATGGTATAATAAAATTGTGGGGTCTGCGTTCGCGCCTGGCCTCCATAGAATGGAAATAGGCACAAACTTTAATAAAGACTTTTCATATCTATCTGCGTAAGTATAATTTGATAATTATGTTTCAGTTTGAAGAAATATGGTATAATAAAATTATGGGGCGTTCGTTCGCGCCTGACCTCCATAGAATGGAAATATGT
Source organism: Euprymna scolopes (assembly GCF_053919585.1). Classification (NCBI taxonomy): domain Eukaryota; kingdom Metazoa; phylum Mollusca; class Cephalopoda; order Sepiida; family Sepiolidae; genus Euprymna; species Euprymna scolopes. The sequence goes on from NC_136502.1 coordinate 4,587,045, forward strand.
CACAAAGTTTAACAAGGTTTTTTAATATAGATCCACATAATATTGTGATAAGTGTTTCAGTGTGAACAGGTATGGTATAATAAATTATGAGGTTTATCTATTTTATTTTTACTTTCATTATATTTTGCTTTGGTTCTGATACCCCCAAATTCGAAGCTATCTCATTACAACCCTTCCTTTTCATAACCTATCATACTTTCATAAATCAGAGTCGATTTTCTGTAGGCTGTTTTTGAACCCAGTCAACGACGGGTAGTTTTGCTAGTATATATATATATATATATATATATATATATATATATATATATATATATATATATATATATACAGGGTGTCCGAATAAAATGTATACACTCTTTAAATTATCTCAACTTGCTAAATACAGGAGTACCTCAGGGGTCTATCCTTGGACCTCTATTATTCCTGATATTCATAAACGACCTCCCTGATAAAATTGTTTTGGAGATGGGTATATTTGCCAATGACACCACTCTCTATAACAGATATGAGGGGAAAACAAATAAACACATATCTAAGGAAATGGCAGAAACTCTAGAGGATGACCTCCAATCCGTAGTGGAATGGGGACAAAAATGGTTGGTCACATTCAATGCTACTAAGACTAAGCTTGTTTCCTTCAATAACTACAAGAAACCTTCTCTACCACCAATAGCAATGGCCAAGAACACATTGCCTGAAAGTACTTCTTTTAAACTCCTCGGCCTAACGTTTACAGGGAATATGAACTGGAATAGATACATTGAGAGCATTGCCAAGGCTGCTGTCAGGAATAATCCCTCTACCGTACTAGAAAACTACTTACGCCTGACAGTATCCTATACCTCTATAAGGCAACCATTCGCCCATGTATGGAGTACTGTTGTCACATCTGGGCTGGTGCATCTGCTGCTTGTCTCTCACTCCTGGACAGGGTTCAAAAGAGAGTCGCTAACCTGATAGGTCCTGAACTGTCATCTAAGCTTCAGCCTCTGTCCCATCGACGAGATGTTGCATCCTTCTGCCTGTTCTACAAATACTTTAATGGTGAATGCTCTGACGAACTGCAAACACTTGTACCTCCTCGAAGTAACTACCCCCGACAAACCCGACAAGCTACTAAGATTCATCCCTTTACAGTAGAGATCCCTAGGTGCAAGAAAGCCTTTTACTCCAATAGTTTCTTCCCCAGAACTGCAGGTCTTTGGAACTCCCTTCCGGGATTCTGCTTTCCCAACTGCAATGATATGCAGAAGTTCAAGTGTAATGTTAACAAACATCTTTCTACTCATCTCCCTTCATAATGACCCCACTAATTAAGTCCCTGATAGTAGCCCCCTGCTTCAAAGTGGCACTGTGCCTTGTTTGGGGTGAAAATTGAATTAAAAAAAAAAAAAAAAAAAACATGAATACGCTATGCCACGTTCCCAAGAGATGCTTAGGAATAAAGAATGGTACTTCCAGCAGGATGGAGTACTTCCCCACTATCATCATGAAGTAAGAACACATTTGGTAAGATAAGAGGAAGTATTGAGTACTGCCTACGCCCACCAGATTTGATCCCCCGTGAATTTTTCTGTTTTTGGAGAGTGGAGAGGCATGCCTAAACACATGGTTCACACCATAAAACGAGCTACATATAATCTGTTATATATGCTACAGACATATAATCTGTTATATATGCTACAGACATATAATCTGTTATATATGCTACAGACAGACTACTTTTCATTGTGTCAAAGTGTCATTTTGTCAGTGTTGTTTCATGAAGAAGAGATATCTTCTATATAAATAAAATGAACTCATTTTTTCCCGTCGGATTTTGACCTTAATAGGATTAAAAATCAAGATATTTCATGCAAATATAATATGCACAAACGGCAGAACAATATCTGAGGTGTGTTATAGGCTTATTATTTCTCAAATTCCTCGATAATCTTAGATTTCTATACTTTTTCTGCTGAGAAGTCACGGCCAAAATCGGTTAAGATCAATGGAAGTGGTAAAATATTTTCTCTCTAATAAATTCCTCCTCCCCCTGCCACCACTTAACACCGTTTGGGGATCGTTCACAAGGAACAGTTGAGAAGAGAACACCGGTTTGGCTTCGTAGTTCTTTCATGTGAAGTTATTTAAAATCACTGAACTAAGCTGCAGTGCTCTGTGGCGTAGTGGTTAGCGTGCTGGACAATTCACATTATATTTTCACATTCGCGCCGACCTATCGTAGTCGTTTTTTTTTTTTTTTTCCTAAACAACTGGAATGGACTTTTCTTGATGGCCGAACTGTTAACGTTGCAGATGTTTGTTTTTTTTTCACACTTTATTTTCCTACTTTTACTCATGACTCCAGGTTTGATCCTTCCTACTTACCTACCATAACATTTTTTAAAACTCCCCCCCGTCCCGGAAACAAACACTCGGGCAACGCCGGGTACCCCCGCTAGTACTTAAATATTTGAAGAAATGTGAGGGATGTACTCACTTTTGTGATACACTGTATACAGCCGCTTAACTTGATTTAAATAGAGAGAGCATTTGACAATCACTAACAGATGTTATTCTATTTTGTCTTAAGTCTACTTACAGAGGTAGCTTTAGTGTTAGGGTTACGGTTAGGGTTCGGTATAGGTTTAGGGTTAGAGTTAGGGTTAGCTTTAAAGTTAGATTTAGAGTAAGGGTTAGATTTAGGTTTAGTGTTAGGATTAGCGCTAGGTTTAGGGTTAAAGTTAGGGTTAGGTTTAGGGTTAAAGTTAGGGTTAGGTTTAGGGTTAAAGTTAGGGTTAGGTTTAGGGTTAAATTTAGGGTTAGGATTCGGTTATGGGTAAGGTTTAGGGCTGGAGTTAGGGTTAGGTTAAGGGTTAGAGTTAGGGTTAGGGTTATGGTTAGGTTCAGGTTTAGGGTTAGTTAGGGTTAGGTTTACGGTTAAATTTTGATTTAGGATTAGGGCTAGGGTTTTGATTTGTGAACAGATTATCATTGTAATATTTTAGTGTTGCATTTAAAAATATATGAAGGTCATTCCAAAAGTAATTTGTCCTTTTTTTTTTGGTTTCGCCCGATCTATATATATAAGAACAAATAGTTAATAAAATATGTTAAAAAACACTTTGAAAAAGAGTTAAAAACATATTTAATTTTAAAAAAAGGAAGCACAAAATAAGTGGATAGTCCTTAATCCGCGGAGTTTCAAAGAAATACTTTCCTTCTCATTAGAGGGTAGGATTAGCAAAATTTGGGATCAGATTTTGCTTGCAAAAGTAATTAATGAAACTATAAGTAAGTCATAGATCTTACTTGGTAAAAAATAGTGAAGCAGAGGGAATAGGGGGAAGAAAAAGGTGATTTCACGTGAATGGATAAAATATCCAATAACGGTAAAATTTAAAAAGATTGATTAAATTTTCATTCGCACAAGGAATCGCGTTAATGGAAGATGGTTCAAAGTAATCCAAAAGGCAGAATCACGTGGAATAAGTCAAGAAATGGGTGCAAGGATGAAAGGGAATGAGTTCAAATAATATTATTAAGAGAAAGATAAAAATGTTGCGTAGAAATGAAGAGAAATTATAAAACATGTCAAGGCTGGTTTAAGAAAAATGAGTAAAAATGAAGAAAAATATATATATAAAAATATAAATATATATATTGATCCCTCCATTCAATCTAAAGAGACAATGGATATCCCTGTAAGGGTAGCTGCGTGTATAATTGTGAGGCAAGGGTTGCACAATCTTCAACCCCACTTCTCCTGAATCGACACAGCTTGGATCCAGTGGCAAGGGTTAGGGTTAGGGTTAGGGTTAAGACTGACTTGAAACAATACCGAGATAGGTGGAGAGCACATGCATGGAATTCCCAAACTTTCACCCATCAGGTACTGGCCAGGTTTATCATTGCTTAACTTTGATGATCTGACGAGAACTGGTGTGTCAACATGATAATGCTGTATATTGAAGAATATTGTGAGAGGATTGAAATTATGAATGCAATGAACAAAGGATTTTATTATGAAGATGATTTATGACAATGTTAATAAACAATCCATTTTAAGACGACCATGTTGCAACTTGCAATGAAGCAATACCATAGTAATGTGTTCCACAGATGCAAAGCAATATGCAATATTGGATGGTTGAATTTATTACTACAATTCAAGTTGGTGCATCTGCTATTAGTCTCTCACTCCTAGGCAAGGTGCAAAAGAGAGTCGCCAACCTGATAGGTCCTGAACTGTCATCTAAGCTTCAGCCTTTGTCCTATCGACGAAATGTTGCATCCCTCTGCCTGTTCTACAAGTACTTTAACAGTGAATGCTCCGACGAACTGCAAGCACTTGTACCCCCTCAACATAAATACCACCGACAAACCCGACAAACAGCAAAATCCCACCCCTTCACAGTTGAGATCCCTAGATGTAAGAGAGCCTTCTACTCCAGTAGTTTCTTCCCCAGAACTGCTAGACTTTGGAATTCCCTTCCGGGTTCCTTCTTCCCCAACTGTACTGACTTGCAGAAGTTCAAGTGTAACGTGAACCAACATCTTGCTGCCCAACTCCCCACATAGTACCCCTGTAGCTTATGTCCCTGATAGTACCCTACATCAAAGTGGCAATGCGCCTTGTTTGGGGTGTAATAATAAAAAAAAAGTTACTAGTTTTTTGTTTTTTTTACTCTTTTTCACCAGAAAACAAGACATATTGTCATTTGGAATGTAAAGGGCTACTATTTGGGATTATGTCTAATAATAGACTGGGAGGAGTTAAATTGCGAGATGTTTGTTCACATTACAGTTAAACATCTGCAAGTTAGTGCAGTCAAGGAAACAGTCTGGCAGTCCAAGAAACTATTAGAGGAGAAGGCTGTTCAGCATCTAATGATCTCGAACATGAAGGGGGTGCGATTGATTTTGTTGCTTGTTGTATTCGTCAGGAGTATGTACGTTGAGGGGGAACAGGTGCTATGAATTCATGGCTACACTTTGGAACTCCTTCCTTGTTTCCTGCTTCCCTGACCATACTAACCTGCAGAAGTTTAAATGTAATGTGAACAAAAATCTCAGTCAGGTAACCGAGAAACAAGGAAGGAACCCTAAAGTCTAGCAGTCTGAGAGAAGAAACTATTAGAGTAGACGTCTTTCCAGCATCTAGGGATCTCAACAGTGAAGGGGTGGGATGCTGCTGCTTGTTGGATTAATCGGGAGTATGTACATCGAGGGGGCACACATACTACATATGCATCAGGACACATTCCATTAATGTCTTGCAAAACAGACATAGAGATACAACACTGCAGTGATGAGCCAGAGGTTCAAGGAAGGTTGCATATGGGCAGAAACCAAAAATAGTTGTGAAGCATTGATTTATAAGTTATAATAAAAGTATTAATAGAAAAATTTATGAACCCATTTTTTTTACTGGTTAATTGCAATTTATTGATTCCATGTAAAATTTCTTAGTTTGCAAATACATTATCAATATTATTCGACTGTAGCATCTAAAATATATATTTGAAATACTATAGGTTTTATAGAATTCTGAAATCAGCATTTCAAATCAAAACATTAAAATGTTCATATTTTTATTGAGTAGCCGAGCATTCGTGGCTTCATCTTTTCGTCTAATTTATTTCCATAAACAATTGATCTTTAGCAAAATACAAGAAATAAAAAAATAAATAAAATAACAGGTACTTGTACAGTTTAGTCAAGACATTAAAAAATGAAAATATCGAAAAAAGTTTCAATTGTATGTATCCGTTATGGAACGAAGTTCTCCAAAAAAAAAAAATTGCACTTAATTTCATCAAGTATTTTTTTTTTTACAGCGAAAAAACAATTTGTTATGATACCGAGCAAAATGTTCGATTTTTAGGAAGAAAGCTAGTATTAAAGATGGGGAGGTTGTCAGCGCTTTAACTGGAGTTCTCTCCCTTTGGCATTTCTAAAATTCAAATATTTTTTTTTAATTCAAGATGGCCGCCTTCAACGCGCTCTCATAAAAACGTGTTTTTCTGCTGTAAAAAAAAAACTACTTGATGAAATTAAGAGAAATTTTTTTTCAGAGAACTTCGTTCCATAACGGATACATACAATTTAAACTTTTTTTGATATTTTCATTTTTTAATGTCTTGACTAAACTGTAGAAGTACCAAATAACAATCTGTAGACCACGTAGGGTTTGTATTACTGTACACATAGATTCGAAAAAGTTGTCAAAAAACAAATATATAACAAATAAATGTTATCAAAGGCAAGATAAGTTACTTTTCTACCAAACTGAATATATTTTCGTGTTTTTATTCAATGTAACATGTTTATTCAGCTCGAAACGCATACAGTGTTTACCGATGTATTGGAACATTCAAGATGGCGTCTGATTCTTTCTTGAACACGGTAAGTTTGGGAAAAGGTGTTATAAATAAAAAACTGAATAAAATACTGTTAAAAACTCGGTCAATATATGTTACCGTGACATAGGTTGACATATATTCGGCGGGGTTTTAATAGTATTTTGTATAGTTTATTATTTATAACACCTTTTCCCAAACTTACGGTGTTAAAGAGGGTGTGAGACGCCATCTTGAATTTTCGAATACATCGGTAAACACTGTATGTTTTTCGAGCGGAATAAATATGTTACATTGAATAAAAACACAAAAAATATATCCAGTTTGGCAGAAAAGTAACTTATCTTGCCTTTGATAATATTTATTTCTTATGTATTTGTTTTTTGACAACTTTTTCGAATCTATGTGTACAATAATACAAACCCACCACGTAAAAAGAAAAAATAGACACGAGAATGTTTCTGAGTGACATCGTAATAAACATGGCTTACTTTGGGTGATAGTTACGGAGATGTACTTTTTTAAAGCAGATTTTGTATCTATTTTCAAAACATTTTAAACTAAAATTCACGAACACTTTATTCAAACAAAATATCAATGAAGTGTTTAATTACAATTAAAACGTCGTTAAATTGTAATTGGGTCTCCCTCCTCCTTCAGCTTTGAACAAAATAGCAATTTGTGTTAAACAAATTGTATACAATAAACAATATACAATGTAATGTACAAACAGCGGTAAAAAGAAAGCGTTGAAATATGTATAATGCAAGGGAGGTAACTACAAGTATTTTAATGTCGACAGAATTAAGTTTTAAGGACGACAGAGTTATCTTACTTTATTCATTCTCACTGGTAATTTGGCTCGATTAAAACAATATTACATCGATAGTTTTTTTGTTTTGTTTTGTTGGGTTTTTTTTTTTGCCGTTTTAAAATTTATATTGTACAGTTTTTATACTTTACCGATACGAGATATTTTCTATTAAATCACAGAATTTTATTTTAAAATGAGGTGTTTTATTTTAAGAAATTTGCGACTTACATTGAATGTAACGTGATTGATTTTCGACCAATCTTCACTTATTTCTTCGTTTGTGTGTGTGTGTGTGTGTGTGTGTGTGTGTGTGTGTGTGTGTGTGTTGTACGAACGAGTCTTCGCTTATCAAGGCTAACAGATTACTAAAGGATAAAGCTTATTGGTTATGAAATTTAGACTGTAAAACGCTGAGGAGATTAATAACGATGTTTGTAACTGGTCGTCATGGGACGATTCCAACATTTTCCTCAATTCCGATACAATTCACGATTTCGGTTCCTTTTAAATTGTAAAATATAGAGTTGTATTTTGTGTGTGGTGGGGGGGTCGGATTACCGCAAAAAGCCCATGTAATATGACCATATATATATTCGCAAATATAAAATATATATTTATGAGTTATGACCTATAAATTTTAGTTTTACTGGCAGTTTAAGATCAATAAATAATCATCATTTCATCATTAATACAAGCCATGGAAAATTAAGTTTTAAATTAAAAAAATATATATGAAAAATCGTTGTTGGCACCGGAAAATAGGCATCATTTTTTTCCGATTTCAATACTGATTTTGATACCCTCAAATGTTTCGACTTTTTCGATTCTCGGTTCGGATTCCAATTAAACGTCTCAACACTAATAACTGGTCAGAAATTGATTAGTTAAGAGAACGGCTCAACAAGAATTTGTTTACATTGGACTTGAAAACAGTAATGCTATAGTCAGCCAAACAGTAGTCCTATGGTACTGTGTTCGACAGCGGGTAGTTCTATAAAAGAAACTTGTGAAGGTTCGTTTAATTCTATATACTCAGATGAAGAAAGGGGATTTATTAATAGTGGTTGTAGATAGACGAGTTGTGTGAATATTTTAGAATGTAAGGTTGACCATTTTGTCGTATAGACTGTGCACTACAACTTAATGTTGTCTCAAATTGTACAATGTTGACATTGGCGCTGCGTTGATGACGTTGGTTCTTGAAGTGGGGCGGGGTGGGGGTCGTCGTCATCACATATTCAGTACATGGTATCGCCAAATAATCATCCGTTTAGTACTCACCAGGATAAACGATGGTTAATTTTGGTGAACTAACGGACACCAGTGCGTCAAAGGTTAGTTTAAAATAACTTCGTTGTCTTTTTTATATAATCGTGATATGTTTTTTTTTTGTTGTTTTTTGTTTTGTTTGTTTTTTTTTGTTTTCTTTTTGTTTTGTTTTTTTACTAGTGCTTCTATTTGAAATTTATGTGAATTTTTTACTATCACACCCACCAGATTTTTAGAAGTCCATTCTTTACACGAAACGGGTGATATATTAAGAAGTGTTGTTAACTATTCTGTACCGTTACCGAAATTTGTTGAGCCGTTTTGTCATCCAAAAATCTCATTTTATATTTTGCTAAAATACGATGGATCTGATAATAAAATTTTTCTTAATAATAATAATAATAATAATAATAATAATAATAATAATTATAATATAATTATTAATAATAATATTATTATTATTAACAATAATAATAATAATAATAATAATAATAATAATGATAATATTATTAATAATAATAATATTAATAATAATAATAATATTAATAATAATAATAATAATAATAATAATACTAATAATAATGATAATAATAATATTATTAATAATAATAATAATGATGATGATGATAATAATATTAATAATAATAATGATAATAATGATAATAATAATAATAATAATAATAATAATAATAATAATAATAATAATAATAATAATACGTAAGGAATGCATATCAGTTAATACTATGTTCGGTATTATTTACTTCTTGGTAGTTCATGTTAATGATGCAAGGGAAATAACTCGATTTTCTCAACATGGCAATTGAAACATGCGTCTTTGCTTTTTTTTATCAAATAAATTGAACATGTTTTGTAATACGTATAAACACTAGAGTTTACAAATTTTAATATTGAATTTTGTTTACTTGAGTGTCACCACTTATCAAGACCCGAAGACCACTCGAGGATAAGGGTTAATGAATGTAAGGTGGTTGTGTAGTAATCACTTATGGTGTAAATTGGGTAGAATTTGATTATTTATGGAGACGATTTAAAAGAGCTTGGTTAGATTGGATTTGAAGGCTACTATGTTGTATTCAACCGGGAAGCAGACCAGTGGGACAGTGTTCCACAAACGAACAGTTCTGGGAAAGAAGCTTTGATCATGGAATCTGCGTTTAGATTTAGGCACAAATAGAGAGTGGAGGATAGTAGTTGTAGCTAAACGAGTGTTTATGTGAAAGTTTGGCAGGGGGGGGGCATAGATTGGCGTTCAGAATTCAAGGTAAATAAAAAAAATAAACATGTTGTTTATATGTATAAAAAATATATTATTTTAAAAAATCTCTTCAGCTTTATTATATGTTGAAAATTTACTCAAATTTAATATATTTTGTTCAGATGTCGTCAAATGAAATATGGGGTGCAGAGTGCACAGGTAACAAAAACTATTTCCTGTCATATATTTTACGAAAACTGTATTTTAGATATAAATTAATTCATAAATGAATAAGCATAGAAAATTTCATGAAAATCTGACCATTATTTGATTTTTGCTAAATTTATTAAACACATTCAAAATGCCGACTACATAAGAACGTTGTTTTAAGGCGTCGATAATGTAAACACGATTTTTGTCTCACATTTTCATTATTTTTGTACGCTGAAAAGAAATTTTAGTGCTTCTACACTATCAGAACGAAATTTCGGAAATCGTAAAACTTAATTTCACATAAAAACAATTCCGTACGTATTCCTCGTATTTTTAAGATGATTATATCCAAAAATGAGGAAAATCGATTAAGGCAGAAAATTATTTCTTAAAGAAAATAGAAAATAGAATTCAAAGAAAAATATTTATTTATGTAAGACACAGGAGAGTTAAAAAGGGAGGTAATTTTCCGTTTCGATTTATGTTATAAAATAAGATGGCCGCAATTTTTCACCTGCTAACACAATTAAAGTTGTTTGTGCTTTTTTTAATAATTCAATAATATTCAGATAATTTCGACTGCATAATTTGGAAGCTAACATTTTTATTAGAATCAACAAAAATAGATCAGTAGAAACCAATGTTTTTTTTTTATCTGAAAACTCCATTTATCGACAACAAAATTTCGTTCTGATAGTGTAGAAGCGCCGTTTTTTTTGTTGTTTTTTTTTTTTTTTTTTTTTTGATTATTACTAGTTTTTTGGGGTTTTTTTAAGCTTAAGGGATTTTAATTCTGTGGCGCGCTTTCGATGTATCCAACGAGCAAAAGCTTTAGAAATAAATTTTGTTATTGTATTAAAAAAAAAAAACGAAGAAATACTTGGCCCTTCGTTCGTTACCTCTATGTGAATTCCACTAAATGTAAATTAAACATGTTTTTGTTCTCGGATATTTTGTTTTGTTAATTAATATTTTTAAAACTGTTTTCAGGGATTCTGGTGTTTCCGCAGTGTAAACTTTTACAACCGAGGCATCGTTCATCGCATTGAGAATGGTGGTGACTATGTAGAAAATAAATAATAAATTCCGAAGCACAAAAGGCCGCTCGTTTTAATTGTACCACTCTCGTCTTTGTAGCTCTTCAAGGTTTTAGGTTCTGTGTTAAAAAATAAGAAGCGTTACTTTTGTAACGACCCTTACTTTTGTAACGACCCTCGTAAAATGACAGCAAAACTTTATAAAATACTTGGTATTGAAAAAATATTAGCGTACACCGAAAATTACGGAAAATGAATAAGTATTATTTTCAATAAAAATAAATGTAGTTTGTATATAAGATTAACCATTTTACAATTGAGTGACACCGTTTTTCGTCTTACAAAAATATCCCTATTATTATTATTATTATTATTATTATTATTATTATTATTATTATTATTATTATTATAGCAGCGCCAGTAAATAACAATGCGTGCGTGCGTGTGTCAGCGATGTTTTAAATCAACGCATTTCAGGTGGAAACATTATTACGTATTTACATGTCATGTCGAAATTAGTATAAGCTCCAAAAATTACGAAAAATGATCGGGCAGAAAATTAATTACAAATAAAAATAAAATTTATCGAGTTTATCAGTTTATATAGTTTTATCGTATCAAGGTGTAAAAAAATTTTCAAGATTCAGGGGAGGTAACGGCAATCGATCATTTTGACTAGATAACTGTAACTCCGCCACTTTTAAACACAAAATGTCATAACGTAAAGTATTTTTTTTTTTTTTACTTCCTTTCAACCTTAACACTCACCTTTAAAATGAAATCTGTACATTTAAATTTGGGGCACACAAGTAGTTTTCTGGGTATTAAGACCTTTATTATTCAATGTAAGTCATCATGTTTTTACTGGTGGCTATGATTTTTCAAAATTAAAAGTACTAATGCGCAGGGGTGTCACAACCCCCCCCCCATGTTAAGAATGGCCAATAACGCCGTTGAAATTTATTAAGTAATACATTGGAAAAATGGTACTTAATGACGAGTGTGGACCCAGCGCAAACATTTGTCTATTTAGCCATGAAAAACTTTTCAGGCCAAAATAATTTTTAAAAAGCCAAAGAAAATGCCAAATTGATTTTAAACTCCAAATTAATCTAGCGTGTTTTTCGTTTTGACTTTTTTTTTTCTACTTTTATTTTGTGCTTGTTTTTATTTTATTTTATTTCATTTTAAATTTATTTTTATTTTAATTTTAAATTTATTTTTTATTTTAATTCATTTTAAATTTATTTTTATTTTAATCCATTTTAAATTTATTTTTATTTTAATTCATTTTAAATTTATTTTTATTTTAATTCATTTTAAATTTATTTTTATTTTAATCCATTTTAAATTTATTTTTATATTAATTCATTTTAAATTTATTTTTATATTAATTCATTTTAAATTTATTTTTATATTAATTCATTTTAAATTTATTTTTTATTTTAATTCATTTTAAATTTATTTTTATTTTAATCCATTTTAAATTTATTTTTATTTTAATTCATTTTAAATTTATTTTTATTTTAATTCATTTTAAATTTATTTTTATTTTAATCCATTTTAAATTTATTTTTATATTAATTCATTTTAAATTTATTTTTATATTAATTCATTTTAAATTTATTTTTATATTAATTCATTCTAAATTTGTTATTTTAATTCATTTTAAATTCATTTTTATTTTATCCAAATATTTTTTGTGCATAAAAATGCTTACGCTACTATTTGAGTGGACAGAGGACTTTGATTGTTCTTATAATTTAAAGAAATGATTTAAATTATAAGAATCGAAGTCCTTTGTCCACTCAAATAGTTGCGTAAGCATTTTTATGTACAAAAAATATTTGGATAAAATAAAATAAAAATAAATTTTAAATTAATTAAAATAAATTTAAAATAAATGAAAAACAAGCACAAAATAAAAATATGAATGAAATTTACTCAAAGGAAAAAAAAGTAAAAACGAAAAACAGGCTCGATTAATTTGCAGTTTAAAATCAATTTGGCATTTTCTTTGGCTTTTTAAAAATTATTTTGGCCTGAAAAAGGTTTTCATGGCTAAGTAGACCAATGTTTGCACAGGGTCCACACTCGTCATTAAGTACCGGAAAATTATTAATATTCAAAAACCTACTTGTCGACGTAACATTTAAATATGATATTCGTTTTCAGCATACTCTAAAACCTACAGAAGTCGTCATTTTAAGGTGAAAGCAAGTAAAAATTTACCAAACGTAATTGTGGATGATCTTTTAATATCTATAACACATCTACTACGAGGTCGTTTTTTCGTAATTTTTTAAACTGATACTAATTTTGACATGACACATATGTATGTAATAATGTTTTCACCTGAAATGCGTTGGCTTAAAACATAACTAATCTAAACAAGCACCTATAGATGTATAACATGAAACCGTTCGAAGGTACGAACGAAACTGATAAAAATGGAAGAGAGACTAAGGGCAAATAACTCTGTCATGCTTAGAGTTATTCCCCTTGATCGATAAAACGTTTGGTTACTATTGGAGAAAACAATCTTCAATAACTCTAATAAGTATGATTCTAATTTCATGTTATGAAAATTTATTGTTTTTTTAGAAAATTAATGTCTCAAATATTAGCGAAAACAAGTATTTAGTTTTTTTTTGTTTTTTTGTTTGTTTTTTTTTTTTGGGGGGGGGGGGTACGATTTTCAAAGGAATGGAATTAGTCCCGCGAACGGATGGACGAATAAAGATAGGTGGACCTAGTTTTGAAAGCCGATTTATCATAATTATTTTGTAGGTTTTCGACTACTTTTTGATTGTATTTGAAAGATTGAATCCTAAAGTTAATTTCCAAAGGGAAAAAATATTTGTACACGTGAAAAAAAAAAAAAAAAAAAGTATGAAAAATGTTTTCACGGTGAGCTAAACAATTCAGTTAAATTTTGAAGGTCATTATTAATTCATTGTAGAAATCCTTTAAAAGATAAATATCAGTTTTCTGGGTCTATTTCAAAGATAATTAGTAAAGTCCTAAGATATTGAATCAAATAATTAAAAAAAAACAACACCTTGTTTGTATAAAAAATAGCTTAATTAGCCTAAACAGCGGGGGTTCTGCCATTCGCAAAATCGCAACAAACGGAAGTTTTGTAAACACGGATTATACAGAAGCCCAAAATTTCAGCCAGTCGAAAGGCTGGTTAAAAATGACGTCATATAATTAAAAGTAGGTAGGAGGTGCTAGTCCCCCCCTCCCCAGACGTGCATCCGTACATTACTATCCTAAACGTTTGTATCATTTTTACCATTTTTTAATTTAATTATTTTTCTATGTTCCTGTTTTTAAATTAAATTTTTTTTTAATTATTGTTCAACGTTATATAAAAATTAATTTTTTTTTAATTATTGTTCAACGTTATATAAAAATTAAATTACGCCGAAAGTTTCACATTCATGCAAGTAAGGAAAATATTAAAATCTCACATATAAAAATTATACAAAACCTGTAATTTAAAAAAAAAAAGTAGAAATATTTTTGCTATTATAATTTTTTGTGTGAACATATTAAATAAGAAATACTTAATTCAATGATAATATCGCTAATTCGAGAAATTAATTTTTCTTCGAGTTATATTGAATTTATTGATACAGACTTTAGGGTTTTTTTCGTAATGTTCCTGTAAAAATTAAATAATTTTTTTATTGTTATATTTTACGATGCTCTATTTTCATAAAAAAGCAAAAATAAATTCATTCATTTTCTTCTTTTTCTTTTTACTACTGAAAACCATAACTTTAGTAAAGATATTTTTTGTTTAAATAAAATAATACATTTCCACTAAGATTGAAAAATAATTATATTCCGCGATCATTATTTGATAAATACTGAAAATTTCAATAAAATTGGTTAATTTCCTGATTTTTGGTGAATTTTTAAGTAAAGGGAGGGGTCAAAATGTTTATTCATTTTGAGTATCGGCATTCATTTTGCACGTATTCAAGATAGCATATTTAGCCAAAATAAAAAAAATATATATATAAATTTTTTATTTAACTGAGACATTGCAGCCTGTTTGATTTTGGAAGATGGGGAATGGGTGTCGAATGTCATTCTTTCTGACGACAAAACTTTTGGTTACTCTTACCTAGATTCACTCCATGGCTTTAAACTTACTTAAAAGACCCCCAATGGTTTCGATGAAACTTTATTTATAAATAAATATATATACAAAAGTAATGATGGGAAGTGGATCGTCTGATTAAGTAATGAAACTGAACTTATTTAACCCGTATCCTTGAGTGACCTTCAGGCCTCGATAAGTGGTGACGCCCTTGTAAAAAAAAAAAAAAGACTTACAAAGAAGGAGGTAATGTTTTGGAGGGATTCTACTATATTTTTTTTGTCGTGAATTTGCGTGTGATTAATACTACTATCATTATTATCGTTAATATTTATAACGTAATATTGTTTTCATTTCAGTCAGCATTCACTTTGTCATCATTTTGGCAACCTAGGGGCTGTCTTGAACAACACCAGACTCTTCTTGGTTGGAATGATGTATAGTTTGGCTCAGACCTAGGAGGTGCATCCTCCAAAGCATTACCTCCTCCATTAGAAGTGGGGGTATTGTAAGTCACTTAGCACACTCCTACTAAGGAATGCTGATAGGTTTGTTATCAGCTATTTTTATATCCAACTAGCATGCCCCTTGAGAAGGGGTCTTTTATTTAATTTTTTTTTCGCCCTCAGGTCTTGTGTCGCATCTTGTTATTGTGGAAAGTAAGCAAACATCAACTAATCATGATTTTCGAAATGAGACATATTTCATATTTTTTTGTTTTGTTTTTTTCAAATTTTTTTTTGTTGTTTCTTTTTACAAAGGAGTCACCACTTATCAAGACCCAAAGGCCAATCGAGGATAAGGGTTAATGAGCATACGATAGTCAATGGAACAATGTCATTGTAATCGTTATTAGTGGAAATTTCGTAAATTGGATTACTTAAAGGGATGGCTCATTAAGAACTTGTTTATGTTGGACTTGAAGACAATCTTTGAATACTTTTACATATAAAGTACTCTGAACTATCTTTTTTAACAAAACGAATACATCATTTGCAAACGTAATTGAATGCACAATATTGATATGAGAGGCGAACAAGTTGCATTAAACACACAATTAAAACTTATCGCAGTCCCATAGTCTGCGGAGGCTGCACTGATATGACACATCTATTCAGTTTAGTAAGAAATAGTGGGAGGGGGCACGTTTTTGGTCACATGATCTCACAAGAGTAGTCGTAAGGTTTTGTCATGAGATTTGGGTACTCTTCTTAATTGTAATCCTGTAATTCTTTTTACTAAGGAACACAACGGAGAAAATCAACTTCAGACAAGGGGGAGATAACTTTCAAGGGAGATAACTGTGTCGTCTCTACAACTTATGCACTAGCTGATATAAGATGTTCTCCAAGTGATGTTACCTCAATAGCATTTAGCTGGATACTACACCAAACCAGATAAATTCTTGTCCTGGAATCCAGTAAATTTCAGAAAAAAAAAACATGAGAAAGATAAAACAAGAACTCTGATATTTCTTCTTTCTGTAAACTGGAGAGCAGGTTATTCACTTTTGAAACTTTGTGTTTGAATTTGAAGCTTTGATGAACTGGATGCTGAAGTGATTCATGGTCCTGTGTAAACTCCGTTTTACAGTAAAGTTAGAATTATTAATTAAAATGACTTGTTAACAAAAAGATTTTATCAAATGATCTCGAATAAACATGGTCCTGGAAATGTAAATTTCTCATATGAATTTGTTGAAGAAGTAAAGTTTTTTGATGGCTTTAAAAAGATGTTCCATTGTCTTTTGGCAGTGTTTGTATAGTAGTGTTTGTATAGTAGTGCTTGTATATTAGTGCTTGTATATTAGTGTTTGTATATTAGTGTTTGTATAGTAGTGCTTGTATATTAGTGCTTGTATATTAGTGTTTGTATATTAGTGCTTGTATAGTAGTGTTTGTATATTAGTGCTTGTAGAGTAGTGTTTTTATATTAGTGTTTGTATAGTAGTGTTTGTATACTAGTGTTTGTATAGTAGTGTTTGTATACTAGTGTTTGTATAGTAGTGTTTGTATACTAGTGTTTGTATATTACTGTTTGTATATTAGTATTTGTATATTAGTGTTTGTATATTAGTATTTGTAGAGTAGTGTTTGTATAGTAGTGTTTGTATATTAGTGTCTGTATATTAGTGTTTGTATATTAATGTTTGTATATTAGTATTTGTAGAGTAGTGTTTGTATATTAGTGTTTGTATATCTGTTTGTATATTTGTGTTTGTATATTTATGTTTGTATATTTGTGTGTGTATATTAGTTTTGCAATGATTAATCGGAATCAAAATCAAGAATTGGAAAAATCAGGATGTTGGGGCTATCAGAATCGGAAATATTTGTGCATATTTTCCGATGCCAAAAACAATTCCTTTGATTATATTTTTATTTTATTTTTTTTAACAAAATCTTCCACTGCTGATAGTAATAATAAAACAATAAATTTTTACTGATTCTAAAATACGAGTAAAACTAAAATCTATAGATTCCACTCTACAAATATTTTTGCGTTTCAGAAAATATATGCACAATTATCACGTGTTGTTAGGGTAATTGGGAAAAACATAACAACTTTATAGTCAAATATTTAAAGATTTATGAAAAAATTGGTATCAGAATCAGTAATTGTATCAGAATCGTGCCATCACTAGTAAGTTGATTTCTAATTTTTTTTAAAATATCTAATATGTCCATACAGATAACGTCGGGTATTACAAGTAACAATATGCCAAAACTTGTTTTCTAACTTGCATACTGGTGCTACCAGATCAGGCTGTCTAGTGGCTTCCTGACACGAAATGCATCTACATTAAACTTCTGTTTTTGTTTTCTATTCTCTTTTGTAAAACTTAATTATGTTCTGCAGAAACAAAAACAAAAACAGGTCTTGGATATGACCTTAAACTATATCCGATGGTGAGGCCCCAGCTTGCAGGCTTTGGGGAGTGTAGACCCCCCCCCTTTAATTGCCATTGCTCCCAGGTCCACTCTGACCTGGAGTGGTAGTACCTGTTAGGGTCCCTACTATGGGTTAAATAGAAACCGACTTAAAAAAAAACAAATATATTCTATTAAAAAAATTGTTTTTCAAAATCACTGTATTCGGCATTAAATAACCTGAAAAGGGTTGTTATGCCGTAAAACAAAAACAACCAACCAACTAACTTGCATAAATTTTTGAGGAATTATTTTTTAAGATTATCTAATGAGAAACAGTGAAAAATTCTTGTCTTTTAAGCTTAAATAGAATTCTTGTATAAATTGAACTTAATAATAAAGCGAGGATATAAAACGATATTGACATGATATCTGCATTTGTTTATTTAAAAAAATGTGACAAAATAACAAAAATTAAGAAAACTGTACCCTACATTAAAAAGTATATATTTGATATATTTTCTCCGCAATTTTATTTTTTTAATAAATATTTCCCTATATCGAAAGTACTGAAATATTTCCCTATATCGAAAGTACTGAAAATATCGAAAATGTTTTTTTTATGGCGAAAACCAAACAATTTATCTGTTTGTCTGCAGATGCCAGAACCGCCAAAACTCAACCAGTGTTTTGTTTGGCTTATTTTGTGGGACCCTTCACACCTAATAGATCCGCAATAATTTCTCCCATGCTCTATCTGTGTCTAAATAAAAACACAATTTCCATGAACAAAGTTTCTTTTCTAGAAATGTCCACCTGTGGAACTCTATTGCACTCATCTGCTTTCCAGTTTGCAGTTCCAGACGACAATAGGGTCGTCTTCAAGTTCAATGTAAGCACTTGTGCCCCCACGACATGAACACCCTCGACAGACCCGACAGGCTGCAAAATCCCACCCCCACACTGTAGAGATCCCTAGATGTAAATGATCTTTCTACTCCAGTAGTTTCTTCCCCAGAACCGCTAGACTTTGGAATTCCATTCCAGGTCCCTGCTTCCCCAACTTTACTGACTTGCATAAGTTCAAGTGCAACATGAACCAACTTCTTGCTGCCCAAATCCCTACATAGTACCCCAGTAGTTGTTGCCCCTGTTAGTAGCCCCCTACACCAAAGTGGCAATGTACCTTGTATGGGGTGAAAATGTAATAAAAAAAAAAAAATTCCATTTATATAATCAAATTCTACCCAATTTCCACCATTAACGGGGTTTTTTTGTTTCTTTTTACAAAGAAGTCACCACTTATCGAGGCCCAGAGGCCACTCGAGGATAAGGGTTAATGAGCATACGATAGTCAATGGAACAATGTCAGAGTTCCCCAGGTGTGCAGTTCTAAGAAAGAAGTATTGTTCATGGAATCCACGTTCAGGCTGTCTTCCTGAGACGAAATGCATCTACATTAAACTTCTATTTTTGTTTTCTATTCTATAGATAAAGAGTTGGGGGGATTATTGATAGTGGTTTCAGCTAGATGAGTGTTTTACTAGACTGTTGTCTCAGTGACCTCTGTATTCTTATTAACATTTAATATTAGTGACCTCATTAACTGTTATCCTTGAGTGGCCTTCGGGACTAGGTAAGTGATGAATCCCTTGTATATATATATATATATATATATATATATTTGTTTATTGTTATATAAACATGCTCACATCACGCTGCTACAAATAGCCACTTGTTTCAATCAAACACTATCTAACAACCTCGTTGAATTCATTAGTCCATTACTTTTGAATATAAAAAAACCCCGAGTATATATATATATATATATATATATATATATATATATATAAGAGAGAGAGAATAAATTAAATCGATAAAGAGGTAAATTTACATAGATTATCAGGACAATAAGGGGGAAAAGGGGAGAAAAACCTCTTTAGGCCATGGTATTTCGAAGCTAAATGCTTCTCATCAGAGGAGGAGAAAAGTCAGCATTATACGAAGATGCTAGAAATCATTGTAAAAGAGAAAGAACGACACCCAAAAGAAATAACAAGGGAACGCATAGAATCGCAAAAAAAATAGGAACTCGTGGTTTCTGGAAAATTTATAAAATAGTGTAGTTAATAAAGGACAATCAGTTATTCCCCCACTATCCAACAACCAGAGAGTTGCATGCATGACAACCAAGAAGGAGAAATTGCTTGCCAAGCGATTCGCAGCCAACTCAACCTTAGAGCCAAAAAAAACAACTCCCTCCCAAATTTCCCTACGTGGACGAAAACCATAATTGATGATCTGAAAATCACTCCTTCTCATGTCTGCGATATCATAATAAAACTTAGTCACCTCCAAGGCGCGTGGGCTTGATTTCATCTCTGCTATACTAATTAAGAAATGCTTGGCTGAGCTAGTACCCATACTTTCCAAACTCTACAACAAATGCCTTGCTGAACCTTGCTTTCGTAATAGTTGGAAGATGGTTTCTGTGATACCAGTGTACAAGAATTCTGGTGAAAGAACTGACCCTCTCAATTATTGCTCTACCAGTCTCCTCCTCCTCTTTGCTAAAATCTTTGAGACACTAATCAATCAAGCACTAGTCCACCACCTCACAAAATCTAATTTCTAACAAACAGTATAGATTTAGACAATGTCGTTCTATTACAAATATTTTAACAGTCATCTCTGAACGCATATACCATGCACTGGATAAGGTGGGTTAAGCCAGGGCTGTAGCCTTTGATATATCCAAGGCCTTTGGTAAAGTCTGGCATTAAGGACTGCTAATGAAAATTAAATCATACTGTATAACTGGATGAATGCTAAATATAATTAAATCCTTTTTAGATAATAAGACCAGCCAGGTTGTTATTGATGGACGTTCATCCAAGCAGCATAACATTAATGTGGGAGTGCCTCAGTGATCGATCCTTGGACCACTATTATTACTGATATTCAACAATGACCTCCCCAATAATATTGTATACGAGATGGGTATATTTACTGATGATATAACACTCTATAACATGCATAAGGGAAGAACGGATGTACACAAATCTAAGACGATGGCTGAATGCTTAGAAAATGATCTTCAGACCAGAGTGGAATGGGGACGTAAATGGATGGTAACATTTAATTCTAGTAAGACTAAACTGCTCTCCTTTAACAATTACAAGAAGCCTCTTCAACCACCGATAACCATAACAAATAACTCCCTACTTGAGAATTCTTCCTTCAAACTTCTCGGCTTAACATTCACAGGAAATATGAACTGGAACAAATACATTGAAGACATTGCAAAGGCTGCTGCAAGAAAGGTGGGCTCCCTCTACCATACAAGTAAACTACTCATACCTGTACATCTACAAAACCACCATTCACCCATGCATGGAATATTGTTGCCACATCTGGGCTGCTGCATCTACCACTAGTCTCTCCCTCTTGGATAGGGTTAAAAAAAAGAGCCTCCAATCTAATAGGTCTCAACTAAGCTCCAACCCCTTGTCCTATCACCACAATGTTGCATCCCTGTGTCTGTTTTACAAGCATTTTAATGGAATGTGCTCTGATGAACTCGTTGCACTTGTGCCCCCTTGACGTACATAACTCCGACAAACCCACTTAGCACCAAAATCACACCCCTTCACTGTTGAGGTCCCTAAATGCCAGAAAATTTTCTACTCTAATAACTTCTTGCCTTAGAACAGCTACTTTTAGTTTTAGCTAACTAAAGATGATCATTCCATAAGACAATCGAAAAAACTAATAAGGAATTAATTAAAATAAATGTTTAAAAGAATATGCAAATTAGCTAGATCTGTTGGCTTTCTCGACCCAAGACTGTACTCTAATCAACCAAGTCTGACAGCATAGATACAACACTAGCGCACAAGTGCATGTATTCGGTGACTTTAATATCCACTACAGTAATTGGCTTCGTTTCTCTCCTTACACAAATGCAGATGTTGCAAGTTTGTCTCTGCGTTATCATTATTTTCATGGAAAGTGTTCGACTGAGCTTCAATCTATGGTCCCCCATCGCCAAACTTTCACAAGAAACACTAGACTAGCTGAAAACATTATCAATAATTTTCCCCACTCTTTATCTGTACTTAAACCTAAACATAGATTCCATGATCAAAGCTTCTTTCTTAGAACTGCACGCCTGTGGAATTGTCTTCCGTTTTCCTGCTTTCCAGCTGTCTATAATATGGTTGTCTTCAAGTCCATCGTGAACAAGTTTCTGATGAGCCGTTCCACTTAAGTTAACAAATTTACCGAACTTCCATTACTATCGATTACTATATTGTCCTTTTGACTACTCTACACTCTTTTAACCCTTATCCTTGAGTGGCCTATCGGCCTTGATAAGTGGTGATGCCTATGTAAAAAAAAAAAAAGAAAAAAAAAAAGCTGGTAGCACAACACAGAGCTTCTCTATATCTCATTCGCTATCACAGTTACGTTTCCGACATGTTTCCTAGACCAGCAAGGTCAACAAGCCTCACTTCTAGAACTATTTCTGACCACAGTTCCCAATGATTGTGTAATGCCCATAGCCTACTCGGAAATATTGATCACACTGTGATAATGGTTGAAATCACCCTAAATTCTCGGCACAAAACTGAAGACCATTGCTCAAAACAACAAGATATTATAAAAAGGCTGACTGGGAAGCCATCAGGGATTTCATCAGAGATGCCCCATAGGGAAATATCGTTTCTCTTCCTGTAGAACAGTGTGCAAATGAGACCACTGAATGATTCAAAGCGGCAATTGAAGCTCATGTTCTCACGCAGAAGTTCTATAGCAAACCTCACTCTCCTCAATGGTTTACTTCTACTTGTGCAGCTGCGATTGCTCAAAGGCAGCATGCATACTGCAGATTAATCCAACATAAGTTCAGTTCAAACAGAAAAAAGTTTATAGAAGCTAGAATTAATTGTAAAAAAGAAATAGAGACAGCTAAGAGAGAATACACCAAAACCACCAGAAAACATCGAAGCACAGAAATTAGGAATTTGTGATTTCTGGAAAATCTACAACAGTGTAGTAAATAATGGGCAATTAACAATTCCCCCACTATCAACAATCATGAGGTTGTTTGCATGGCAACCAAGAAGGCTAACATGCTTGCCAGTCGGTTTGCCTCAAACTCCACATTGGACCCAGTAAACAACTCCCTCCCTGATTTTCCTTTGCTGACCGCTAGACTAGATGATCTGAAAATCACCCCTTCTCAGATGCAGGATATCATAAAATACCTAGACACCTAAAAAGTATGTGGATTTGGACTCAATCTCATCCGGGCTGTACTATTAAAAAAATGCTTCGCTGAGGTTGCTCCAGTTCTCTCCAAACGTTACAACAAATGCCTTAACGAATCATGCTTTTCTGGCTGCTAGAAAACTGCTTCTCTGGTATCAGTTTGCAAGAATTCTGGCAAAAGAACTGATCCATTAAATTATCACCCCATTAGCCTCCTCTCTCTCTCTTCGCTAAAATATTTGAGTCCATTATTAATCCGTTCTACAGCAGGTATCCTAACTGTAATCTCTGAACGTATGTACCATTCACTGGACAAAGCAGAGGAGGGTAGAGCTGTAGCCCTAGATATATCTAAGGCTTTTGACAGGGTATGGCACAATGGTCTTCTCAGGAAAATCAGCTCGTATGGTATCACTGGACGAATAGTTAACATTTGTCCAGTGATACCATACGATCTGATTTTCTGAGAAGACCATCATGCTATAGCCTGTCAAAAGCCTTAGATATATCTAGGGCTACAAATCTACCCTCCTCTGCTTTGTCCAGTGTATGGTATCCTTCTTAAATAAGAGAAAAATCCAGGTTGTCCTCGACGATCGTCCATCTAAACAATATGATATAAATGTGGCTATACCTCAGGAGTCGATCCTTCAACCGTTATTATTCTTAATATTCATAAATGACCTTCCTGATAAAATTGTCTCTGAGATAGGTCTATTTGCTGATGACACCACGCTCTTTCACAGGCATCAGGTGAAATCAAATGAACACATATCCAAGGCAATGGTAGAAAATCCAAAGGAAGACTTCCAATCGGTAGTGGAATGGGGACAAAAATGGAGGGTCACATTCAGTGCTGCCAAGGCTAAGCTTGTTTCTTTCAATAATTACAAGAAACCTTCTCAACCATTAATAGCTATGGCTAAAGATACATTACCTAAAAACGCTTTGTTCAAACTCCTCGGCTTAACGTTCACAGGAAACATGAATTGAAACAGATACATTGAGAGCATTGCCAAGGCTGCTGCGAAAAAAGGTAGGCCCTCTCTACCATACTAGAAAGTTACTTACACCTGAAAGTATCCTCTACCTCTACAAGGCCACCATTCTCCCATGTATGGAGTATTGTTGTCATATTTGGGCTGGTGCATCTGCTACTAGTCTCTCGCTCCTGGAAAGGGTTCAAAAGAGAGTCGCCAACCTGATAAGTCCTGAACTGTCATCTAAGCTTCAACCTCTGTCCCATCGACAAAATGTTGCATCCCTCTGCCTGTTTTACAAGTATTTTAATGGTTGATGCTCCGTCGAACTACAAGCACTTGTACCCCCTCGACGTAAATACCCTCGTCAAACCCGACAAGCAGCAAAGTCCCACCCCTACACAGTAGAGATCTCTAGATGTAAGAAAGCTTTCTACTCTAATAGTTTCTTCCCCAGAACTTCTTAACTCTGGAATTCCTTTCCAGGTTCCGGCTTCCCCAACTGTACTGACATGCAGAAGTTCAAGTGTATTGTTGCTCAACTCCCTACATAGTATCCCTGCAACTTATGTCTCTGATAGTAACCCCCTACATCAAAGTGGCACTGTGTCTTGTTTGGGGTAAAAAAAAAAAAAAATTTAATTAAAAAAAAAAGGCGAATGCAATGCATGACCCATATATAACAAAGTTGTATTTTTTTTTCTAAATAAATAGGAAAAAGGGTTTTTAATATGAATGTCAATACACAAAAAATATATAGGAGTATAGATTACTAACCAATATTATCACTTAATTTCGTAGATAGTAAAACTTTAAATCAAAATTGGAATTAAAAATTTAATTTCCAAGGGAAGCAATCGCGTATCATTTGTTTTAAGAATTACCTCCCTTTGATCGGAATTCAAATTTTTAGCAAATCATAATATTATAAACAGCTGAAAACTATTCTACCATCATGGCGTCGTCGTACGATCGAAAACTACACGCATTTGCGAGCGCAGCAACAATTCCATTTCTAATCTATTTTTACAACTCTGTATACAACAATTTATAAAATTAATCAAAGAAAAATTAAATAGTTTTATATGTTGGATTTTTTTTATATTGTATTAAAACTGTTGTTGTTATTTTTATTATTTTTGTAAATGTTTTTTTTTTTAGTTGCGTTTCGTTTTATTTATTTATTCATTTTTCGTTTCGTTCTATTTTATTTGAAATTTTTAATTTCGGATTTTTTATATTAGAAAAAAAAAAGGATCGCGAGAATCGATATTTTTTTAATTATTTTATTTTTGTAATTACGAACAAACCTCATTCTTATTCATTTTGTTTTATTTATTCCAAGAAAAATAGTAGTCGTATAATTTTATTTTTTTATGCGATATTAGAAACTTATAATTTATGTCATTTTTAAAATCGGCTTCAAAAAAAAACAAATTTATATAGGAAAGGAGTGCTTTATCGAAAGACAGTTTGCTTATAGAAAAGAGAATGTTTCCTAAAATGTATTTTGTATATAAATAAATAAATATCGCGCCAAGGTAAATAATGACAGTGTTGACTGTTGGTGGACCACATGACATGACAAAATGATGATGATGACGGTGATGATGATCACCACCATCATCATCGCCATCATCATCACCATCATCATCATATACTTTCCCATGATGATAACAATAATAGTATAATTGTTTTAACAACCAAGGCATACATCAGATTAGTCTATATATATATATATATATATATATATATATATATATATATATATATATATATATATATATATATATATATATATATATATGTGTGTGTGTGTGCCGGGAAAACTCGTCCCGGGAAAACTCGTCTCCGGAAAACTCGTCTCGGGAAAACTCGTCCCCTTTCGCTAGGTAGGAAAACTGGTCCCTTATTGAATAAATATCGATTGAAAACACATTTTATGATCATTCTTGAAGGAGATATTGTTTTTTAAAATAAACTATAGCCCCTCCCCATAATATTTTTTTAAAAATATTTTTACTTGTTTAATGTTTTTTTTTGTGTTTTTAATAAAAGCGTTTATTATGTTCATAAACGAGACCGCATATGTTTTTTATATTAATATAAAAAGAATTTACTTATATACTGTTGTTTATAAAAGGGTAAAATCGATTTTTCTACCTCGCCGACTATGTTGTTTATTTATTTGGAATCGTTTATTTGGTAAAGAAAAAAAAACAGAAAACAAACAAAAAACATGTCGGTCGAGTGTTACGGGAGAACGAGAAATAATGCTTAGGGGGTCTTGATAATCGTTAAAAAATAGAAAATTAAAGAAATTACTGAGGGAGATTTGGTTTAAAAAGAAAATAATAAATTTTAATATTTTTTAAAATATAATTTAGAGAGAGAGAGGGGGGGATAAAACCTATATCTCCCTTCGAAAAGCAACCAACAAAAAATGAAATTAAAAAGATTCTTGATAAACGATAGCGGAGTTTTCAATAAAATTGATTAATAAATTTATTTAGTGATTACTTTCTCTCTTAATGATTGATTTTAGAATTTTGAAGTAAAAATTTTAAAAATAAAAAATGAGTTAACGAGAGATTGTTAGCACATGGCATCTCTCGCGCCAAAAAATATTTCGCTTTTAATTTATTAGTTAATTTTTGCAAAATTTGACAATAAATGTTGATAATTGATAAAATCATAATTTTAAATAACGCATCGCATGAGTGCATTTGGTATGACAGAAAACAAAAACATAACAACAAAAAACTATCTAAATTAAAAAACAAAACCAAAAGCGTAACGAAGAATCGAATCTCTCCCTGTTTTTTAATTTTTGGGTTTTGTTTTTTTTATTGTTTTTATGACTCCAAAAAACATTCGTTAAAATAAGAACAAAAAAAAATTTGTAATTAACTTTGTATGAACATAATAAACGTTTTAAAATAAGTTAAACCACTAAGAACTTAGCCAGTTAGGTAGAAAACGGACACTTAGAAAATCGATTTTATTTAAAAAAAAAAAAAAAAAAAAAAAAACATTAAACAAGTAAAAATATTTTTTAAAAAATATTATGGGGGGGGCTATAGTTTATTTTAAAAAACAATATCTCCTTCAAGAACGATCATAAAATGTGTTTTCAATCGATATTTATTCAATAAGGGACCAGTTTTCCTACCTAGCGAAAGGGGACGAGTTTTCCCGAGACGAGTTTTCAGGAGACGAGTTTTCCCGAGACGAGTTTTCCCGAGACGAGTTTTCCCGGGACGAGTTTTCCTAAATTCATATATATATATATATATATATATATATATATATATATATATATATATATATATATATATATATATACTTCATTTACTCACATAAACCTAATATACGAAAGTATAGATTTATGTGTAAACTTTAAGTATTTACTTTAAAAGTGCTCAATACGTAGGTAGAGCTAGTTAGTAATTTATAAAATATATATGGCAATTAAGCTACACTGAATATTCGGCGTTTCATCCACTATAGGATTCGTCAGGCTTATGCGCATAAGCCTGACGAATCCTATAGTGGATGAAACGCAGAATATTCAGTGTAGCTTAATCGCCATATATATTTTATAAATTACTATATATATATATATATATATAATTTGCATCTTAATGTGTTTCCAAAACAGTTTGTCTGTTTATTCAAAGTTTTTAAATTTTAAGTTTAAAGATGCTTAAGAGGGCTTACAAATTGTAACAGCGCTTATGCACTTATGTTACCGTGCAATTTTTTAATAGTATTTTCAAGTTTTATGCTATCTCTTTTTATCAAATTCTTAGGTGAAAGTACATCCTCCACCCTGCATGTTAAGAATGGCTTTCTGAATAACAACATTATTATTTCAGCACGGTTACATAAGTGCATAAGTACCATTTTAACTTTATATATATAAGAACAAACAGTTAATCCGCGGAGTTTCGAAGAAATACTTTTCTTCTCATCAGAGGGTAGGAATTAGCAAAATGCGAGATCGGATTTTGCATACATTTATATATATATATATACATATATATATATATATATATATATATATATATATATATATATATATATATATATATAAAGCTGAACGTCTGTGTGTGTGTCTGGTCACGAATAGGCTCCTATATGGTTGACTATTATAGAAAACTGATCACATATAATGATAGAAGATGTATCGAGACACAGGAATGGATATATTTGATCTGGCATAATGATGATTCATTAAAATTGTGGGGTCTGCATGCTCCCCTGGTCCACAAAGTATGGAAATAAAAATTTAAAAATGAGAAAAAACGTTTACAAGTGTTTCTGATATAGATGTACATAATAATACTTTGATAAGTATGTTTTAACTTAAATAGGGATGGTATAATAAAATTGTGGGTCTACGTTTGCACCTGGCCTCCATAGAATGGAAATAGGCACAAACTTTAATAAAGACTTTTCATATCTATCTGCGTAAGTATACTTTGATAATTATGTTTCAGTTTGAAGAAATATGGTATAATAAAATTATGGGGTGTTCGTTCGCGCCTGACCTCCATAGAATGGAAATATGTCACAAAGTTTAACAAGGTTTTTTAATATAGATCCACAGAATATTGTGATAAGTGTTTCAGTGTGAACAGGTATGGTATAATAAATTATGGGGTTTATCTATTTTATTTTTACTTTCATCATATTTTGCTTTGGTTTTTAGGATGAAAAAAGAACCTTATTCTGTTTTGGACTATGCCAAAGGGCGAAAGGCATTATCCCAGATATGGCAACAATACTCAACGCATGGACGAATGGTGGATTTGCTGAGATACACAATACTCTCAGGTGTGCTTTGTAATGGCAGAAATTCCCTGATCTTACTCATTATTCTCCCCAAAATGGACGGACTTGATTTTCCACCCACCATTGACGAGCTCAGAAAAGCCAAAGACTCCCTATTGAGTGTAAAAGCTTCAGGTAGTCACAACATACCCCCGAAGTTGTAAAAATGGCAAAAGAGAGCTCCCTCCTAAAACACCTCCACGAACTTCTGCTACACTGTTGGGAGGAGGGAGCTGTACCTCATGATATGCGCAACCCAAACATCATCACGATCTACAAAAACAAGGGAGAAATGTGTGACTGCAACAACTACCGCGGCATCTCGCTCTTAAGTATTGTCGGTAAATCCTTCGCTCATGTTCTCCTCGACAGACTCCAGGCCCTTGCAGAGGGTGTCTACCCAGAGGCACAGAAACGCCAGATCAACCATTGACATGGTGTTCTCCGTAAAATAATTGCACTGTTGTGAGCAGAGACAGCCCCTATATCTTTTGTAGACCTAACCAAGGCCTTTGACCTGGTTAGCAGAGATGGACTCCGGAGGATTGGATGCCCTCCCAAACTCTTAAGCCTGATTGTTTCTTTCTATGAAGACATGAATAGAACAGTACAGTTTGACGGGTCAAGCTCTGAACCCTTCCTAATTAAAAATGGAGTGAAACAGAGATGCGTCCTCGTTCCTACACTCTTTAAGATCTTCTTCTCCCTACTTCTTTCATACGTCTTTAAAGATTCTGATGATGGCGTATATATACACACAAGGAGCAGTGGGGGACTTAGCACGTTTTCATGCAAAGAGAAAGGTGCTGAAAGTTCTCATCGGAGAACTGCTCTTTGCTGATGATGTTGCCCTTGCCTTGCTGCAGCGACTCATGGACCACTTTGTAGCGGCATGCAAGGAGTTCGGCCTAATCATCAGCCTAATTAAACTGAGATCATGTGTCAAGAAGCACACAATGCACAAACCATCTCAGTTGATGAACAAACCCTTGCGATAGTGGATAGGTTCACATACCTTGGTTCGACCATCTCTAGCAATCTCTCCCTCGATTCCGAGCTGAATTCAAGGATTGGCAAAGCAGTGAGTGTGGGAAAAACGATATGCTGACCGTAAACACCAAGATGAGAGTCTATCAGGTAGTTGTGCTGAGTACTCTCCTATATGGTAGTGAAGCATAGACCCTCTACTCCTACTAGGAAGCAAGACTAAATGCTTTCAACCTTCGCTGCATCCGCAGACTGCTTGGCCTAACCTGGCAGGACTGTGTCACCAACATCAATGTTCTAACCAAGACATGGATGCCCAGCATGTATGGCGTCTTGATGACCAGACGTCTGCGCTGGCTGGGTCATGTAAACCAGATGGATAATAGACGAATCCTTAAAGACCTTTTGTTTGGGGAGCTTGCCTCTGGCACAAGATCTACCGGCTGACTGGCCCTCCGCTACAAGGATGTCTGCAAACGTGACCTGAGGGCCAGCAGTTCCAGCCATTTGAAGCTTGAGATTGCTGCCCCAGACTGTGAAGGCATATATATATATATATATTGTGAATAAATGACAAAAAAATATTTCCAAAATTCATGATGTTGACCATCTTACAATTTATTTCTTTAATTCAGTTGACATTTACAATTCTTGACAGTATCTGTTTCATAGCGCAAAATCAATCACTTAATTATTATATCAATTAGTGAATCTATTATGCCCTTAACTCATCAGAAGAAATAACCAAAATCAATCCGTCAAAAAGAAATAAAGTGCGTTTTGGTATGATTAAAATCTGAAAATTCAAAATGGCATAATGGAAAATAAAGAAGGTACATGCAGCTTCTGTTCCAATTTTCAGATTTCAATCATGTCAAATCACACTTTATTTCCTTTTGACGGATTGATTGTTGCTATTTCTTCTGATGAGTTAAGGGCATAATAGATTCACTGATTGATATAATAATTAAGTGATTGATTTTGCACTATGAAACCGATACTCTCAAGAATTGTAAATATATATCAACTGAATTAAAGGAATAAATTATAAGACGGTCAACATCATGAATTTTGGAATATAGTTTTTTTTCACTTATTCACTATATTGCTTTGTAATTACATTGAGTTTCTTAAATAAGAATTGGTATATATTATAAGAATATATATATATATATATATATATATATATATATATATATATATATATATATATATATATATATATATATATATATATATATATACAGGGTGTCCACAAAGTCTGGCTACATAATCTACAGGATGCTTCCACAAAGTCTGGCTACATAATGTAGCCAGACTTTGTGGACACCCTATATATTGTATCTTTCTTTGTCTTATATATTATTATTATTATTATTATTATTATTATTATTATTATTATTATTATTATTATTATTATTATTTTGTGTGTGTGTCACTATAAACTGGTGCACATCAAATAAGTGAGGAGGGTCAAGGAGGACGGAAAGACCAAGAAGAGAAAGCACTAACCAGACCTCCAATAGATGAGTGCGAAAAGGACTGGGACTAAGGGAAGCTTTATTGCCACCCAAATTCCAGTGAGAACCACTGTTCCCTATCAATGAGAAATCAATGGTAAACAGATATTGCGATGATACAAATTAATTTGCAAAGGTTATCGAAAGAGGCAGAGAGTACTGGAAATCTTGGGAGACTTGTTGTCACTCAAACTCCAGGGAACACCACAAGTTTTTCTCAAAGAGAAATCTTTGATGTTAACCTGTGTGAAAACTTTTACTGAATAAATGAATGAATGAATTAATGAATAATAATAATAATAATAATAATAATAATAATAATAATAATAATAATAATAATAATAATAATAAAATCATAAATATAAATTGACATTTTGTGGTAACTGGAATGAAAATTTGCAGTATATATGCTCTGAAGGCGATAATATATCTTCATTGAGCTTATTATTCATAACAATTGTTACTATTATATAAGTAATAAATACCTTAGAAAAAAAAATATGCCGTCAAAATATATAAAATATAAACTAAATAACAATGTTCTTTTCTGTCTGATATTTGAGTGTCTGTTGTTTGTTTGTTTTTTTTGCTTTTGTTTTTGTTTTTTCTTTACATAGAAAAGAATTGATCACGTGCAAAATTGCACTTCTGATCAAAAACAAAAAAAATAAACGAACAACGAAGTAAATCATGATTTATCTCCCCTTGGCTTTCTTTGCCATCGTTGTCAAGGGCTGGCGCAACTATGGCGTCCGTTGTAGCTATTCGTTGCAGCAACCACAAATGCAATCACGTGAATGTGCCATCCCAGTTCGATGAACAGTTGTTCAAGCTACTCGTACTATTACTACTATGGGTTTTTCTTTTCTTTTTTTTGTTTTTTGATATTACCGGTTCGAAAAATATCCACGAATAAATCACACTTACACCCTAATCATTTTTTTAAAAAATCTTAGGAATAACTATCGATTAAGCCACAAAGCTGTTAGATTCGAAAATTTTAGCTTTATATATATATATATATATATATATATATATATATATATATATATATATATATATATATATATATATATGTATACACACACATATATATATATATATATATATATATATATATATATATATATATATATATATATATATATATATATATATATATATACATATGTATGTATGTATATTGAATTATTACTTCAATTTTTAGCGAAGCATCTCATCTTTCTTTGGAATTTTTACCTAGAATTATTCTTCTGCTTTTATTAGATCATTTTTTTTAGGTGGTATACAAATATTCTTGCTACATCGAAGACAAACGTTAAAAAACAAACAAAAACATTCCTTAGGTTATCTTATCTTAGACATCTTTTGATATGTTTGTTTGTTTGTTTTAATCATTTATAAAGTCGGTTCGTGACAAGAACCCCCCCCCCATTTTAAAAAACAAAAATACAAAAAAAACCTGTATGATCTACGTAGCCGTGATGAAACGAAAATATCATATTCCAAAAATCAAGTAAATTGATTGATTTGTTTTATTTTAAATTAAAAAAATCAAATTTTACAAAGAGTAACCGTAGCCGTCTTGTTTGCCTTTTTGACACAATCTAAAAAAATAAAAAACAAAGGGCGATAACTCAACAATAAATCAGTTTAGTGAGATTTATGTCGTAATGTCTACGAATTGCCATTAATTACTTAAAAATGATTTTCTTTATAAAAATAAGACTACTTGATCAATTTACGTGATTTTTAGAATATGATATTTTTGTTTTGTCACGATCATGTATATCATACAGTTTTTTCGTTACTTTTGTATTTTAATATAAGGAAATTCTGGATAAGAATCATAAAGTCCTTTTTCCTGTTTTTTTTTTGTTTTTGTTTTTGTTTTTTTTTTTCAAGAAAATCAGTCAGTTATCACCTGTAGGCCGTGCTTTAGAATATAAACAGTGTTTCTAGCGATAAATTGAATTTGTTACAATACTACTACCACTGCTATCGACTCTGACTGTCCCCGGCCCTCCGTGGCCCGGGCGACAAGATCAAAGTGTAGTATCTGTTCCGACAGATACTGCAAGCAAAGACCATATGTGGGGGCAACCCCACATATAAGTTATTGGTCAATGTAGGGGCAACCCTTCATACCAATTGTCACTATCCAGCTCCCCTACTCCCCGGGGAGCTGGTCCCCATTTCCCCTTCACTCTCCACATTAAAAACGGCCTTGTGCCTAATTTGCTCAGTGGGGAAGCAAATAAATACCCTTCAAGCAACGACCATATGTGGGGGCAATCCCACATATAAGACCTTGGTCAATGTAGGAGCAACCCTTCATACCAGTTGTCACTATCCAACTCCCATTTCCCACCCATCGGGAGCTGGTCCCCTTTTTCCCTCCCCCCCCTCTCTCTCTCTCCACATTAAAAAACGGCCTTGTGCCTAATTTGCTCAGTGGGGAAGCAAATAAATACATACTACTATCAGCTCTTGACCTTTTGGCCAAGATCAAGGTGTGACATCTATTCCGGCAGATACTGCAAGCAAAGACCATATGTGGGAGCAACCTTGGTCAATGTAGAGGCAACCCTTCCTACCAATTGTCACTATCCAGCTCCCCTACTCCCCGGGGAGTTGGTCCCCATTTCCCCTTCACCCCTTACATTAAAAAGTGGCCTTGTGCCTAATTTGCTTGGTGGGGGGAGCAAATAAATACCCTTTTAGCCAAGATCAAAGTGTAGTATCTGTTCTTCAGATGCGGCACTTCCATTTCTCGTTCTCTTTCAGTGGAGGAGAAATCCTTCACGACTGAGACATTTTTTATTTTTGTACCTTTTCTCCACGTTAAAAAACGACCCTGGTGTCTAACTCTGTCCCGTGGGGAGGGGGCATTGTAAATAGGTACTACTACTGCTACATCATCATCATCACTGGTGAAATACCATTTTACGTGCTGGCTTGCGTTGAATGGTTTTAAGAAATTCATTTTCGAAGGAACCTATCTCTGCCCTAGTTTCTATTCATCCCTCTTTCCCTCACATTCATTTTTACCACTTCCTCTCTCCCATGTTTCCTTGGCTTTCCTCTGTGAGCTGAACCTACTATCTCAACTGTTCTACATTTACTAATCCAAGAACCCTCATCCATCCTTTAAACATGACCATACCATCGAAGTCTTCTGTTTTGTACACATCTCCCTGCACTGTCCAGATTTAATCTTCCTCTGAGGTCATCAGATCTAAACCTATCTTTAATGCTCACATTACACATTTATCATATCATTCTCACATCATTTTTCTCCATGCAACACATGTCCTCAACCTTCACTGGCTATGTTTTACTTTACATATACCCAGTGAACTAAGTGCAAGAGAGATTCAAACAGCAAAGGGACGGTCAGAATCATAAAAAGATCTGTCACTTGGAATGTATGAGATAGTTGTTTAATTAGAATGATTCATCCCCAACTGGAAGAAAATGATAGGAAATAACAAAAAAAATAAATAAAGAAGTAAATCTACAAAACGAACAATAACTTTTGGCACTTCTACACTATTGGGACGAAATTTTTTAATTGATAAATGGAGTTTTCAGATTAAAAAAAAATGGTTTCTACTGATTGTTTTGTCAATTTTAATAAATTACAATCGTAGCCTCCTCCAAATTATGCAGTCGAAATTACCTGAATATTACTGAATTATTAAACAAAACAACTTTAATCGTGTTAGTAGGTGAAAAATTGTGGCCATCTTGTTTAAATCGAAATGGAAAATTACCTCCCTTTTGAACTATTCTGTGTGTTTTTTTTTTCATCAAATTTTATTTTTTATTTTCTTTAATATATAATTTTCTACCTTATCGATTTTCGTAATTTTTGGATATAATCATCTTAAAAATACGAGGAATATGTAGATACCATTGTTTTCGTGTTAAATTCAGTTTTACGATTTTCGAAATTTCGTCCCAATAGTGTAGAAGCGCCTAACTTTCTTATTCAGTTCATCTTGCAATCTATTTCTTTGAACTCGACGGGCAGAAACAAATCCTGGGCCATAGTCAAGATTGACTACTCTTTTTAACTTCCGGTCCCCACTGTCCATTTGGCAGGATTGTAAGACATGGTCAAGCAGACAAGAAAGCTATTCTTAACATGTCAAAAAAGAGGGGGGGGGCTTTCTCATCATCTAGAAAGAAAAGATCTCTCTGATTCTCTCTCCTCTGATCTCGAGCGCGTGGTTCAGTGGGGGAAGATGTGGCTGGTTACCTTTAATGCATCCAAAACCAAACTCCTATCCTTACATCATCAACGCTCTGATCCCCAGCTGGCATCAATTGTGATGGATGGCTCTTGTCTGGGTGAGGCCCCGTGTTTTGACAAGCTTCTGGGTTTGACCTTTACTCCTGATCTGAAATGGAACACGTACATCAAGTCTGTTGCCAAGGTCGCTGGAAAGATGGTGGGATCCTTCTACCGCTCCAGAAGATATCTCACTACTGATGCAATTCTCTATCTATATAAAAGCCAAGTACGTCCAAGGATGGAATACTGTTGCCATATCTGGGCAGGAGCTGCTAAAAACAGCCTATCCTGCCTTGACAGAGTACAAAATAGACTTCGTGGCTTAGTGGGGTATGCTCTTTTCTCTACCCTGCAACCTCTCTCCCACAGAAGAGACGTTGCGAGCCTTTCCTTGTTTTATCGTTATTTCAATGGCAGGTGCTCGTCTGAACTCCAATCTCTGGTCCCCCTTCGCCAATCTTTCACGAAAAACACCCGTCTAGCTGAATCCACTGTGAAAAATTTCCCCCACTCTATATCTGTGCCTAAATCAAAACGCGGATTCCATGAACAAAGCTTCTTTCTTAGAACTGCACGCCTGTGGAACTCTGTTCCGTCTGCCTGCTTCCCTCCGGACTACAACTTGGATGTCTTCAAGTCGAATGTTAACAAATTCCTAATGAACCGCCCCCTTAATTAAACACTTCATCAAATCTCCACACTAACGTAATGTACTTGCAATAACCCTTATCCCTGAGTGGCTTCCGGGCCTTGATAAGTGGTGATCACTGTGTAAAAAAAAAAAAATAAAAAATAATCACTAATCAGAAGCGAAGCGAACAAAACAAACAAAAAACACATTTTCTTTCACAACGGCTACATATAAAAAACACCAACCTCCAAAAAGAGTTAACACTTTCTTAGTGTGCGAAACATTTTAGTATCTGGCCTGGACTTTCGCTGTTTTCATGCTGCCTTTTTCTATTACTAACTCCCTGCCTTATACACGCACCACGCATATTACAACAACAAAAACGTGGGTTAACTCGACTCCATTTACACACTTGGTGTAAATATTCTCTGCTACAAGAAACCCTCCCCTCGTAAAATAACCTCGCAGAAAAAAGAAAAAAAAAATTTTTTTCACCGAAAACAACAATTTTTTTCAACAGAAAAGATAAATAACTGTTTACTGAACAGTTGAGTCCAACAAAAATGCGTTACTGGCGACTAGCCATCCAAAACACTCTTCATAGAACACACTCGAAACATTTACTTTTTCACAACCTCCACTGAAGTAAACTCGTCAACAAATCAATTTGTCGCCAATGTTTGGCCACAAGCAATTTAACGACTTCAAATTCCACTGGAATTTTCCGAATTTGAAAAAATTATATTCAATTCTACAAAACAAATTTGAACACAGTCACAAACAACAAGGCTCGTGTTGACACAAAAAACGGATTTTACAAGCAACTGTCACGGATGGACATATTACAAAATCCTCACTACTTCGAATTTTTCTAAATTACAACTGACACACATAAAATAACGTTTCTTTTATTTCGATAAACATTTTTGGTTTTCTTCTGAAAACGAATCCAACAAAGGGATATCTGTAGCAGCTGACACTCGCTACATTACAGACAGAAGCTACTTCTCACAACTCGAGATTTAAAATCAATTTTTTCCCTGGCTTGTCCAATCACAGGCCAGCTCTTAATCATGTGACCGAGTACATAAAAGGAGAAATCTGAAACTCTCTTCCTCTTTCTCACTGCTCTGCCCAGCAGTACACATCTTCAGGGGACTTCGCCCC
Source organism: Euprymna scolopes (assembly GCF_053919585.1). Taxonomy (NCBI): domain Eukaryota; kingdom Metazoa; phylum Mollusca; class Cephalopoda; order Sepiida; family Sepiolidae; genus Euprymna; species Euprymna scolopes. Next base: position 4,624,617 of record NC_136502.1, read on the forward strand.
CCCCTCCCGGCCAAACGTGAGTACAACAAGCTTACAATGGCTCTCTTTTAACTACCATTTATTTCCACGTACAGTACCCAAACGAACATTCTTTATCATGCTAAAGAACATACACCGACTCCGACACACACTCACCCACAACAACACATAAACACTCTGAAGACTTTGCCCTTTCTTTCTCCTTAAATCAGCTTCCTTTGTCCCGGCGACTACTAGCTATAAACACGTGTGGACTGAGCTGTTCTCTCCTTAACAAGCCGGCAATATATTAATTCTATATTTACACAAGAACATTTCAACCTACTAATCCGTTTCTCTCGTCTACTAAAGCTACTAACGAAAATGACAAATAAAGTTTGTTTATTAAATGTTGAAATGAGACTATCTTTCGTTGTCTTCATTATTAACTAAAACTCCTTCCCACTTGAGACTAAACTTGTTTCCTTCAATAACTACAAGAAACCTTCTCTACCACCAATAGCAATGGCCAAGAACACATTGCCTCAAAGTACTTCTTTTAAACTCCTTGGCCTAACGTTTACAGGGAATATGAACTGGAATAGATACATTGAGAGCATTGCCAAGGCTGCTGTAAGGAAGGTTGGCTCCCTCTACCGTGCTAGAAAACTACTTACGCCTGACAGTATCCTGTACCTCTATAAGGCCACTATTCGCCCATGTATGGAGTATTGTTGTCACATCTGGGCTGGTACATCTGTTGCTTGTCTCTCGCTCCTGGACAAGGTTCAAAAGAGAGTCGCCAACCTGATAGGTCCTGAACTGTCATCTAAACTTCAGCCTCCGTCCCATCGACGAGATGTTACATCCCTCTGCCTATTCTACAAATACTTTAATGGTGAATCCTCTGACGAACTGCAAACACTTGTGCCTCCTCGACGTAACTACCCCCGACAAACCCGACAAGCTACTAAGTCTCATCCCTTTACATCCCTGGGTGCAAGAGAGCCTTTTACTCCAATAATTTCTTCCCCAGAACTGCAGGTCTTTGGAACTCCCTTCCGGGATTCTGCTTTCCCAACTGTACTGATATGCAGAAGTTCAAGTGTAATGTGAACAAACATCTTTCTACTAATCTCCCTTCATAATGCCCCTGCTAATTAAGTCCCTGATAGTAGCCCCCTGCTTCAAAGTGGCACTGTGCCTTGTTTGGGGTGAAAATTGAATAAAAAAAAAAAAAAAAAAGATGCCCCCCCTACAAAGTTGACCTCTAATCATAGCAGGCCTTACTGAACTTATATTTCAGTGGTAATATGTTGTGTCTAGGAGGAATTTAAATAAAAAAAAACAACAAAAAAGATCTACGATTCCATGCATTCTAAGCTTATTTCCTTTAATAATTACAAGAAACCTAATGATAAGAGAAGTACTTCCCTCAACATTCACAGACAACATGAATTGGAACAAATACATTGAGGCAATTGCCAAGGCTGCTGCGAAGAAGGTGGGCTCTCTCTACCGTGCTAGAAGGCTACTCACACCTTAGAGTATCCTGTATCTCTACAAGGCCACTGTTCGCTTATGCATGGAGTATTGTTGCCATATCTGGGCTGGTGCATCTACCACAAGCTTCTCGCTCCTAGACAGGGTTTAAAAAAGAGTCACTAATCTAATAGGTCCTACACTGTCTCTCCCATCGCCAAAACATGACATCCTTGTGCCTACTTTACAAGTATTTTAATGACAAGTGCTCCGACAAACTCAAAGCACTAGTACCCCCCGACGACAATACCCTCAACAAATTCGACAAGCAGCAAAATCGCACCCCTACACTGTCTACAATCCCTCGATGCTATAAACTTTCTATTCTAATTGCTTTTTCCTTTGGACTGTTGTACTTTGGAATTCCCTCCCAGGCCTGTTTCTCTGACCTTTACTAACATGCAGAAATTCAAGTGTAATGTAAACAGACATCTTGCTGCCCAACTCCCTAAATAGTATCCCTGCAAATCTGGTCTCAAATAATAGCCTCTTATGACTAATTGACCCTGTGCCTTGTTTGGGATGAATTAACAGTAAAAAAGTAATCTGCGGTGAGAAATCTGGTTTAGTTTTATTTTTATTAATAAAATCATTTTTGCTAAAATTTGTTATACCTCTAGAACTGCATCCCCTTTCTCAGACGACATCCTGTGGCATTTTTGTCATTGGCACCAAAATCAACAGAGTCTGTGCTGTTTTTGAAATGATCTTTTCCCTGTTGATTGTGGCATGTTGCTGGTCCTGCTCAGTTCTAAGAGGTCTACCCTCCCAGCCTTTACCTTCTCTCTTTGAGGGGTTAGTTTATTGCTAATCGCCTGAAGCACCCCTACAAGGAATGTCAACGGAGCAGGCCCCAGGCATTTTTTCACAGGCCAGAGTACTCTTCCTCGGGCATCACTGGCTATTCAATTCCAGTTTCTGACCCTTGTATCCCATCTTTCTGCAATGTGCGGGAGATAAATGCTGACACTATAATCATTTGCAACATCTCTACCTACATCGTTGGGTGTGGCTTATCATGGTGTGTGTGTAAATCAAATTTCAATGCAATGTAGCTCATCAGCTGAGAAAGTTATGGGTGCACACTCACGTGCACACACACACACACACACACACACACACACACACACACACACACACTCGTGCACACACCCACACACGTGCACACACACACACACATGCATTTAATCTGTGTGATGAATATATATAGTAGAAATTGTAGCGTATATTCAGAATTTTAAAAAATACAGAAAAATCTTAATGATGCACGTACTCGTCGCAGAAGACTGCTATCATATTCCAAAAATCACATAAATTAATCAAGTAGTTCTATTTTTTTACTAAGAAAATCAAATTTTATAATTTTTAGCAATTAATAATAAAATAACAGTTCGTAAATCTTGGTAGTCGAATGGAGTTGTCAGCCATTGAATTTTAACACATTCTCAAACAATATGGCCGCTCCTGGCCCTTTCCCTACTTCCTCATAAAATTTGATTTTCTTATTTAAAAAAAAAACTACTATATCAAGTAGCTTTTTTTTAATTTATTTATATGATTTTTGGAATATGGCATATTCATTGTGTGACGAGTACATATGTCATAGTAGAGGGACTCGCCTTCTTTGCAGCTGCGTTGGCAACGTCCACAATGTATTTTGTTCCAACAATTGTTATATTTGCAGATTTCAGAAATTGACTTCAAAACTAATCTATCTCACTTCCTCCAATGTTTTGCTTGGTCTTCCCTATGAACTGAACTTAATACCACAACTCTTCTAAAACTATTAACCCATGAACTCTCGTTTATTCTTTCAATACCGAAGTCTATGGTTAGGCACACAATTCCCTGTACTGTCCAGTTATATTCAGATCATCAGGTCATCAGATCTAAGCTTGTCTTTTTTTTTTTTACAAAGTAGTTACCACTTATCAAGGTCCAAAGGCCACTCGAGGATAAGGGTTAATGAATGTAAGGTGGTAGTTTAGTAATCATTAATAGTGTAGATTGGGTAGAATTTGGATTATTTAAGGAGACGACTCAACAAGAATTTGTTTACATTGGACTTGAAGGCTACCATATTGTAATCGGCTGGGAAGCAGGTCAGTTCGTGGGCAGTTCTAGGAAAGAAACTTTGTTCATGGAATTTGCATTTAGTATTAGGCACAGATAGAGAGTGGGGGAAATTGTTGATAGTGGTTGTACTTAGCTGAGTGTTTTTTTGTTTTTTTTTGTGAAAGTTTAGCAAGAGGGGACCCTAGATTGGAGCTCAAACGAGCATTTGCCATCAAAATACCGATAGAGCAGAGATAGGCTCACAACATCTCTTTTGTGGGTAAGAGTTTGCAAGGAAGAGAAAAAAGCATCACCTACTAGATGCTGAAGCTGGTTTTGAACTCTATCAAGACAAGATAGGGTACACCAAGCAACTTCTGCCAAGTTATGGCAACAGTATTCCATTTTAGGATGTATTTGGCTTTTATGCAGATAAAGAATTGCATCGGCAGTGCGATACCTGCTAGAGCAATATAATGATCCGACTATTTTCCCAGCAATATGGGCAACAGATTCGATGTATGTGTTCCATTTCAGATCAAGAGTGAAGGTCAGTCTCAGAAGCTTGTGAAAACATGCTTCCCCAAGACGAGAGTTGTTTTATTTCAATTGAGGCCAAATGGCGGTCAAAGCAATTATGTTGAAAAGAGAGAAGCTTAGTTTTAGATGCATTAAAATTAACCAGCCACCTTTTTCCCCATTGCACCACATGCTCAAGTTCAGAAGAGAAAGAATCAGAAAGATTTTGGTCATTGTTGGCCTTTGAAGTGTTGCCAAAGATTGTGGTGTTGCCCGCATAAACATCTATGAATAATCTAAGAATGTGATCTGGGAGATCATTGATGAAGATAAGAAGAGAGTTGGCCCCAGAATGTGAAGAATCACTGGTTGTATATTTATTCTGAGACAAATATAAGACGGGAAGATTGTAGATGCGTTTCTGGTTTCTGAAACCTTTTTGTCTTGTAGAATAATGGTGGTTATTATTCTATTTTTAGATTTTCCAGTACAGTTCAATTGTTTTAAGGAAATGTGATATATCTTATTTGTACAGTGCGGAAAAGTTTTTCCGATGTTGTTTACTTGGAAGAGCTGCGATCTTAATGTTTCGAAGTCTTTACAATCAATTAGTATGTGTTTAAGGGACACAAGTTTGTGACATGCTATACATAAAAGGAGATCTTCTCCTTTTATTCAGTGCGAGTGTGTAATGAATGTATGACCTATATGTAGTTTGGCTAGGATCACTTCTTCTTTTCTCTGATTCCTATATCCCAGTTGCCATTTCTCGATAGTAGGGGATATGTGGAGTAATTTGTTATTAGGGCACTTGTTCCATGCTTCAAGCCATTTAATCAAAATCTAACGTGCATAAAACACACATTGATGCATTTCAGGTTGTAATGCGTCATTATTTAATGCGGTATTCAGTTGATTTCAATCTGGTTAGCTACTACACATGCACGCATACACACACGTACATAAATGCGCACACATATGCATACACATACAAGTACACATACAAACACACATACACACACCCATGCACACACATATGCACACACATACATACAGACATGCACACACATAGATACACACACATATGCACACGCATACACATACGCACACATGCACGCACATGCACACACATGCACACACACATATATGCACACACATACATGCATACACACATACATGATATTCCACATGTCAATAATTGCATTCATGCAGTATAAAACATATTGCCATTTGGAACATAAGAGGCTACTATTTGGGATCATCTCAAACAGGAGACTGTGGGGAAGTTGAGCAGCGAGATGTTTGTTCACATTACGTTTAAATGTCTGCATGTTATTACAGTCACAGAAGCAGGAATCAGGGAGAGAATTCCAAAGTCTAGTAGTCTAAAGGAAGAAACTATTAAAGTCGAAAGCTTTCTGGCATCTAGGGGGCTTCAAGAGTGATGAGGTGGAATTTTGCTGCTTGTCGGGTTAGTCAGGAGAATGTACGTCCAGAGGGCACAAGTGTTATGAGTTTATCAGAAAATATTCCATTAAAATACTTGTAAAACAGGCACAGGAAAGCAATTTTGTAGTGATGGGACAGAAATTGGAGCTTGGATAATAGTGCGGGACCTATTTGAGACTTTTTGATTTGGACTTTGTCAATGAATGAAAGACAAGTGATAGATACAACAACAGTACTACTTTGTGCACGGGCAAATCATGGCTTTGTAAAGATATAGGATACTTCCTAATATGAGTAATTTTCTAGCATGGTAGAGGGAGCCCACTTTCTTTGCAGCAGCCTTTGCAATGTCTTCAATGTATTTGTGCCAATTTATGTTGCCTGTGAATGTTAAGCCGAAGAGTTTGAAGGATGAGGTAGAATGTTATTTGTCATAGCATTAGAGGTGAAATGGATATTATGAAATTGTCTGTTTCCAATATTGCATTTCTCAAATATAGTATGAAATGCGCTCTAAACTATCGATAAAATAGCAACTTGTGTTCAGCGTTACGTTTACAAGCAATCATTAATAATAAGTACTGTATTCAAACATAGCATAAAAGTGAAATTAAAAGCCATAAAATAGACAAGATATTCCTTTTATAATAGTCCAGATTTTAAGTAAAAAGTAAAGTGTTTAACCATAGTCAAAGGCGATCCAAAGGCTCCCTTTTCATTAGCTACTACACCGAGGTTTAGGGAGAATGCAACTATTTCTTAGATCACTCTACTTATCCTTGATCTTCACCTGGTGGTGGTGGTGGTGGTGGTTATAAATATAGGCTCAGCATCACATGTTTTGTTGAGGCTAGTGTATTATTGTAACTAATAATCTTGATCCATCTCTCTTTCATTCTTCTTTCATCCTCCAGCTAGGAGAAAAATAGTAGGCTAGGCTTGACTCTGACTATATATGCCCCATAGGCGGACAATTTGATTTTAAGGTAAGTAAATGGTTAACCATAGTTAAAGGCGACCCAGAGGCTCCATTTTCATGAATTAATGCACTAAATTGTAAGGGAGAATGCATCTCCTTTTCCTACAAAATTCGATTCGATTCGATTTATTTGGCAAAAAAATAAAACATTTGTGCTTCAATTCGATCTGGGGAAAAGGTGGTAAAAATTTACAGCAAAGATGACACAGTAATCTCGCATCTGTTTAAATTTAAATTAAGTTGTTACGTTGTTGTTGTTGTTGTTGTTGTTGTTGTTTATTACTTCACTTGGAAGTAAGTGAGTGTCCCTAATGATGGAGGTCTGAACAGAGCTGAAAGAGAGAAACAGACCAAATACCAAGGTCTCATGTATGATATGAAAAGAAACTGGAATCTTAGGGAGATATCAATCATACCAGTTATCAAAGGTGCCACAGGGGTTATGAAGAAGAACCTGAAGTCCTACCTAACTAATATTCCTGGTGAATCAAGTGCAAAAGAGATCCAGACAATTGCACTTAAGGGAACAGAGAGGATACTAAAAAGGGCTCTCGGTTGGTTTCAATAAAAAGCAGGGGGATTTTAGCAGCTGGTTTGGCTGCCCCACACCCAGCATTAAACAAAAACAAATAAAAAAAAAAAAGGGCCAGGGTTTCTGATTGAGAACGTAGCTCTCCTTTGGTTCAACTGAAATCTGCGGTGAAATAGTTTCTTTTTTTTTTTTTTTTTACAAAGGCATCACCACATTATCAAGGCCCAGAGGCCACTCAAGGATAAGGGTTAAAGAGTGTACAGTAGAAATTGGTCAATATAGTAATCATTAGTAATGAAAATTTGGTAAATTTAATAACTTATATGGAACGGCTCATCAAGAACTTATTTACTTTAGACTTGAACACAACCATATTGTAGTCAGCCGGAAAGCAGGAAAACGGAAGACAATTCCATAGGCGTGCAGTTCTAAGAAAGAAGCTTTGTTCATGGAATCTACGTTTAGGTTTAGGCACAGATAAAGAGTGGGGGAAATTATTGATAGTGTTTACAGCTAGACGAGTGTTTCTTGTGAAAGTTTGGCGAGGGGGGACCATAGATTGAAGCTCAGTCGAACACTTTCCATGAAAATAACGATACATCAGAGACAAACTCGCAACATCTCTTCTGTGAGATAGAGGTTGCAAGGAGGAGAAAAGGACGTCTCCTACGAGGCTACGAAGTCTATTTTGAACTCTATCAAGGCAGGACAAGTCCTTTCTAGCAGCTCCTGCCCAGATGTGGCAACAGTATTCCATCCTTGGACGTACCTGGCTCTTATATAGGTAGAGAATAGCATCAGCAGTGAGATATCTACTGGATCGATAGAAAGATCCCACCATTTTTCCAGCGGCCTTGGCAACAGATTTGATATACGTGTTCCATTTAAGATCAGGAGTAATGGTCAAGCCCAGAAGCTTGTCAAAACTTGAGGCCTCCTGAAGACGAGAGCCATTCATTTCAATTGATGACAAATGTGAATTAGAATGTTGATGGTGTAAAGAGAGAAGCTTGGTTTTAGATGCATTAAAAGTAACCAGCCACTCCTTTCCCCATTGTACTACGTGCTCAAGATCAGAGGAGAGAGAATTGGAGAGAACTTGGTCGTTTACTGTCTTAGATGTGGTACCATCTTGTAGCTTCTGCATACTTCTCTTTCTGGTGCAAGAGTGAATACAAGGTTCTGAGGTATATTGTAATGGATAAAAGGTTCTGAGGTATATTGTAATGGCTACTGATGAGATTGTAAGCCAAATCAGATCACTACGTAATCATCAGCACTCACGTTAGAAAAGGTTTTTGAGTCAGAATATGTTAGTTCGATATTTATTAATCCATAAAAGTTGATATATATTCGTGTGTGTGTGTGTGTGTGTGTGTGTGTGTGTGTGCGTTATCTCGTCCAATAAAATTCCATTTTCTTATTTAATCATGTGTTCTCTAATGTCTGTCCAAACTCGTAATCACGTTAGTACGAAATAAGCACGCAACACATTAAAGACGAGTAATTTCCTTAACTCTAATGACTGAAGAGTTCCAATCCATCTCCTTCATCAAACATATCGAAAACAAATTCATCTTCTATTAATGAAAGAAAACACAAGGTCCAATGGAAACGAAGCACTTCTCAACAGTTCTGCCCTCATCTTACCATAAACAAAGATCGAATAAATAAGATTATTTATTGTGCATTTTTTTTTCTTTGGCTTTAAAACAACCAAGCCAAACTCAAGATAAGGTAATTGAAGAAAAAACTCTCATGTTCAAACGATTTCCAGGTTTTTTTTTTGGGGGGGGGGGGGTCCCTACTTACTTGCCTCCTCACGAGGGCAGAATTAGATACAAGGAATGTGGGGAAAATCCAACTCCCTCCAAAAAAGGGGCCCTATGGATTGGGGAAAAAAAATTACCACAGTCTCATTCACCAAGTGAGGACAGAAAATATAAAATGCAACACCATAAATGGTACTATACTCTTATACCAATTTCTCTTTTCAGTAATTTTATGATTGACGTTTCCACTGCTACGATGGATCATCTGTTAGTGTGATTGCAAGAATTAGGAATGTATGGTGTCGAGTCCAGGAACCATTTTGTCATTACTAAGCAGCAGAGCATTACCACTGTCGACCAAGACAAGAGTTTATCAGTCATGTGTACACAGTGTGAGGATATATGAAGATGAAATCTGATCAATGAGGGTTGAGGATATGCGTTGCATGGAGAGAAACAATATGAGAATAATACAATGGAGACGTAATGTTAAACTTAAAACCAGGTTTAGTTCTTGTGATTCCAGAAGAAGATGAAATTTGGACAATATAGAGATATGTGTGTAGAATGTAGACAAATAATATTTGGATGATGAAACTATTGAAATTGTTGAGAAGTTTTGTTACCTTTGCGATACCATTGGAGCACATGGTGGAGCAGGCACCAGTGTGATTGCAAAAGTGAAGAATAGATGATGTTGAAGGAACTTTTGCCATTACTAACCAGCATAGAGTTACCACTGCTGACAAGGCAAGAATCTTTCAGACATGTGTACTCTGTATGATGACGTATGCAAGTAAAACTTGGCCAATGAGGATTGAGGATATGCGTTGCATGGAGAGAAATCATTAAAGACAGGTTTAAATTTCATAAGCTCAGAGGAAGATTAAATTTGGACGATATAGTGTAGAAGAGTATACTTTGATGGTATGGCCATGTTGAAAGAATGGATGAGAATTTATTTTGATTAGGAAATGTAGACCAGTTGAAATAGCAGGTACAGTTCATAGGGGAATGCCAAGGAAAACTTGGGTGGAAGTGATAAAAATGAACATGAGGGTAATATGGATAAATAAATACCTGGCCAGAGATAGATTATTTTGGAAGTCAATTTCTTAAAACCATCTAATGTATGGCAGTATATAAAATGGACGTTAAACTGATGATGATGATGATGATGATGATGATGATGATGATGATGATGATGATGATTTAGTGTAATATATATGTTTATCCTCCCTTATTCACTCTATTGTTGATTCAAATCAGGAGTAGGTAAACTATGTTCTAACCCATTAAAAGAATTTATGCAGCAGCCTGGCAAATGTAACTGTTTACTATTGACCTGAGTTGCATTTGTCTTTCAAAAAAATTGGAATTGATTATTTCAAATATTGTGTTCCTTGGGTATGGTATGAAATGCCCTCTAAATTACGCGCAGAATACAAACTTGTGTCGGGCTTGACTGATAAAGCAGACCCTATTAGATCTGAGACTCTTTGATTTGAACCGTTAAGGGGCAGAAGCCAGTGATAGATGGACTAGCTCAGATCAAGTAATTAAACTGGTTGGTGATCTGTATGTTGAATTCATCTATGTAATACTAGCGAGGGGGACACCCGGCTTTGCCCGAGCATAAAATACGCTTAAATATGATATTTTAATTTGTCCAAATTTCGAATATAACATTATAGTTGTGATTTCAAAAGTAAAAACAAAAAAGTATCTGGGTACCATCAGCTAGAATCAAAACCGAAAGCAAAACTAGCATTCAAAGCTGGTGACGTTACCACTCTACCAACGTGACACGCATATGAACTGATTAAAAATAAACTAAGATGAATGAACAAAATGTATAACGATTTTTTTTCAATTTTGACCCATTTTGGACCCCTTAAAAACTATTTTAACCGGCTAAAGACCCATAAAAGAACGGTCTATAAAAAAATCCAATCATTTAGGAACCCTAGTGCTGCTCTGCGACTTTTAGTTTCAGAAGAGATAGAGTTTGAAAATATGGAAACAGACAGACAGACATAGTAAGTTTTATAAATGAGATTTTGCCTGTCTTTTTACTTAATCTGTATGTTATGCGTTGAAAAAGGCCAAATACAAATTTTGAAGGCCAAACTGCTTCAAAAAAGGCCAAATACAAATTTTGAAGGCCAAACTGCTTCAAAAACGGCCAAATACAAATTTTGAAGGCCAAACTGCTTCAAAAACGGCCAAATACAAATTTTGAAGGCCAAACTGCTTCAAAAACGGCCAAATACAAATTTTGAAGGCCAAACTGCTTCAAAAAAGGCCAAATTGAAATGTGAAATTTTACCACTTTTGAGTATTTATGAGTACTTATAAATTTATCACATTTGGCTCAGTTCTGAATTTAAAATACAGTAGAACCCTGGGATACGTTTTTTTAAGGTTACGATGTGGAATACAATGTTTTTCCAACCCCTAGTTACGGTATTTGCTCCGCCTTACGGTGTTATTTATAATGTTATTTAATTATATATATATATGTATATTATACACTGTATTGTATTTTTTTTACTAATTTTTAATACCGTATCCCTGCGTACGACAAACACTATTTTCATAGAAATGTTTATAAACTCATATTTGCTGTGTGTTATTAGTTTTTCTGTCCAAAATAATTAATTTTTTTATGCTATCCAAAAAAAAAAAAATTTTATTGATGAAATATATTTTTCATTCCATGGTATTTCTACAGATCCTGCTAGTAAATTAACATTTTCAATATCCAGTGTGATTCATAGGAATTTACTTCTTTTTTTTTTTTTTTTACAAGGTGGTCACCACTTATCAAGGCCCGGAAACCACTCATGGATAAGGGTTATTGTAAGTACAGTACGTTAGTGTAGATATTTTAGAGTGTCAACTTAGGGGGGGGGGCGGTTCATCAGGAATTTTTTTACGTTGGACTTGAAGACATCCAAGTTGTAGTCAGAAGGGAAGCAGGCAGACGGAACAGAGTTCCACAGGCGTGCAGTTCTAAGAAAGAAGCTTTGTTCATGGAATCTAGGTTTTGATTTAGGCATAGATAAAGAGTGGGGAAAGTTTTTGACAGTGGATTCAGCTAGACGGGTGTTTTTTGTAAAAGATTGGTGAAAGAAGGTTATAAAAATATGGTTGCCAACGGTCAACACGTGGTGCATCACGATGAAGACGCTAAGATAATCGTGAGAAAAATAGCATGTAATACTACACCAAATTCCTGGGATTAGTCTCTCATCCCATTCAACCCTCTTCTCATAACAAGTGGATAGAATAGAATGAAGGAGGTTAAGCTGGGAAGTCACAGGTAGCGTTACATATTTCTTTTCTTGGTGCCTTCACTTCTATGCCCCACATATAGACCATTGGCTATTATATTTTTATAACCTTCTTCGTAGCTGGAACATTCAGATAAATCGATGACTCGAGTCAAGTCGAGATAACAGTGGTCAAGTGGTTAATGACACGGACTGACAACCTGAGTGTTCCAAGTTCAAATCCAATTCATTCCACAAAAATCACTTTCACTAAGGATGTTGGCAACCTTTATGTGGTCCCTCCCGTAAATACCTGATGTCTTTCTTGAAAGAATTCTGATTAAAAAATATCAGGGAAACCAATGCCAACAGCAGAATATTCGGGTCCAGATGATGATGATGATGATGATGACTCAGTATAGGTGACACTCAAAATACAATTGTAAATTACTTAGGATTTCTACCTGAGCATGGCTGACAGAACGAGAGCATGCTACCTCTGAAATTCCTAAATTCGACAAGATACACCTGAATAAGGTCGTAGGTTACATCGATCAAAACGTTGTGAAAATAACAATCAAGATGAGAACAGTAGTCCAAAGAATCCAAGAAATAGATTTCATTTGTGCCACAAGCCAAGTACTTGTATATATATATATATATATATATATATATATATATATATATATATATATATACAAGTGTAACCACATACAAAAATAAACAAACTAAAAACAAAAAGAAACAAAATGTACCAAAAATTAAATAAAAAATTATAAACAAAAAATAGAACCCCTCCCCTTGATCGTGCCCCTCACATACCCGCTGCACTTTCCGTTGAGCATCCGCGATAATTCTCACTTACCTCATAGACATCGTCAGACGTTGGTTTAGATTTAGCACCAAGGGAAGAGCTTTTGCATCCGTGACTCAGCTTCTCTCCTGAATGCTCCCCTCGATCAGGTCTGGCGGGCAAAGTTCGGGAGACCTTCTCTGAATCTGTCTTCACAGTCACAGAGCCCCCTGAAGATTGGGAATGGGTTGATTGGCGGGAGCAACCAACATGCCTCTGTTCATCGGCACTTTTGTAGTTGGGGTTAGCATCCTCTCTGTCACGTGCACTTCCGTGATCGTTGTACCTTATAATAGAGATAGACACCACGGCTGTAATCGGCACTGACACTGTCACCGACACGAGCACAATCACAATTACTAAATAAAGTTGAATCTTATCATCAGGCAATATATTAACAGCGTTTAAAATCTCCGACGACTTGTTACTTACGGTCAGCTTGAGGAACATTGTTGTGGTCGCTGAAAGGGCTGGCGTTCCGCTATCTTTGACCATGAATTCTAAATCATACGGTCCGGCATCCTGCTGATTGACCACCCGTGTAAACGACAACAAGCCACTATATTGGTTAACTGTGAACAGCTGTTTATTATTGCCTGCTATAAGGTTATATTTTAAAAAAGCATTTTCCTGGCTGTCCGTGTCAGCCGCCTTCAGGACTGTTATATTTTTTGTTCGATGCGGATAATAAACAACATCCATCGAGTACGGATTCACGCTAGGGAAAGTAAAATAAGGAGCATTGTCGTTTTCATCCCTAACCTCGACTATCACGTTCACTGAGTTATTTAGGGGTGGACTTCCGTTATCCTTAACCAAAACTCGAAACTTATAAATAGCTTGGAATTCATGGTCCAGGGATATTACCGTCGTAATCTGTCCATTTTCTGAAATCTGGAATGGTAAGAACTGTTGGTTGTTGTGTGTTACTATGGAATATGTTAGTTTGCCACCAAATCCAAGATCAGGATCCGTGGCATTGATAAAACCTACCGGATAAGTTTGCCTCTGGTTCTCACGGATTGAAAATTTGAACGTCTCTTTTGAGAATTGTGGACGCACGTCATTGGCGTCATCTACCGCGATAGAAAACCTGCTCTCACTATGGAGAGGTGGCGACCCCTTATCCTGACACACAATCGAAATATCATGGTGGTCTTCTGTCTCACGGTCAAGCTTGCTTTTAACAATTATCTTGTACTTTTTCTCGCCCAAACTGACCAATTTATATTTCTCATGCTGAAGATCGCAGTTGACCTCCCCATTTTGCCCTTTATCTGAGTCTATAACTTTTACGTAAGCGAAGAAACTGCCAACCTCAACGTCCTCAGTAATAGTAGCCGACTCAGAGACAAAGTTGACAAATATGCTTGGTGCCTTGTTTTGTGTGTCGAGTACATTGACCAGAACGACGGTCAGACCTGTTAAGGGTGAAGCTCCACTGTCAATAGCTGTTACAAATAACGTATATACCGTGATAATATTTGAAGGCAGTTTCTTCCGCAAAAAAATTTCCCCTGTTACCTCGTCAAGTTCAAAATGAGATCTAACGTCCTTTGACGTCTGTGAACTAAATTGGTATGATATATGACCATTTTTGCCGGCATCTAAGTCCGTTGCAGAGACAACCACAATTGGTACGTCTGCCTGTTCATTATTCTTGATCGATATGTTATATACATTTGTGGTAAATATGGGGGGGTTATCATTAAGGTCCGTAACTGTAATATGAACGTCTAAAATGCTCTGTTTTTGCGGTATCCCTCCGTCTTTAGCGATTACCTGTATCATATAAGAATCTTTAACTTCGCGATCTAGTTTTTCTTCGACTGATATACTCAGCTCAGGGGTACCAAATGGAATGCTGTGAATTGACAATGAGAACGGCTCATTGTTATTTCTTTTGAGTTCATAAGTTATTTTTGAATTTAAGGCCCCGACATCTCTGTCGATGGCATTGGGGATGGATTTTCTGAGCCCCTTGCTGACTCCCTCAGAAAACTGGATATTAATTTGCTCCTCAGGGAATTCCGGTTCATTGTCGTTAACATCCTTAATGATCACCTTGATGTTGACAATGCGCATATAAGACTTGGCCTTCCGGACGGCCACATCCACCAACTTATAACACTCCATGTTCCGTTTACAAATCGACTCAGCATCTAATATTTGGGCGGTGTACAGTCTCCCTTTCTGCTTTGAGACTCTGAACAACTGCGAACTGCTTGTGGCGTTCTGTTGAAGGAGGGTGAACGTAATGAGGTTATGGTTACGCAGAGAGATTCTGTCAAGCAAGTGTGTGTCAGCAGAGATATCTCCAATGAAGGTACCAGGGCTCTTCCCTTCCTGGATGGTGTAGGTGAGATCGACCCCAAGACAGCCGTGGATGATGGACAGGAGCAGTACGTACCCTGGTACCAACATATTCACATTTGCTATTTAGTGTACGGCCTAAGATCAAATGCTGCTTTGTTCTGATCGTGTATGGACTCAGTTTCTTCCTAAAAAGATAAAAAGACAAAAACAGTTTTGGTGAGAAATTTGGAGAGAAAAGAAAAAGAATCAGTAAAAATAAATACATAAATAATATATATATATATATATATATATATATGTGTGTGTGTGTGTGTGTGTGTGTGTGTGTGTGTGTGTGTGTGTATTGGTGTTGGGACGATTAATTGGAATCAGAATCAGGAATCGGAAAAATCAGAGCTTTTTGAGGTATCGATATCAGTATCAGAAAAATTTGAGCCTATTTTCCGATGCCAAAACCGATTCCTTAAATTATCTTTTTTTTATTTGATTTTGGTTTAAGAAACATTTTCCATTGCTTGTAGTAATAATAAAATAATAAATATTTATTGATTTAAACTTCCAGTAAGACTAAGATCTCCAGATCACACCCTCACAAATGTGTTTTTACGTTTGAGAAAATGTAAGCACATTTAAGATATGTTTTTTTATGGTAATCGAGACAAAATAACATTTTATAGTTAAATTTTAAAGATTTATAAAGAATCGGAATTGGTAATGGTATCGGAATCAGGAAAAATATTGGAAACGTCCCATCACTAATATATAAATGTGTGAATTGTGTGTATTTGTACAGCATTTTTTCATTTAAACAAATATTATAAAAGAGAACCCAAAGCTTCTATTTGATTATACCTTTTTTATTTTTTCTGTTTTTCTTATTTTTTTGTATATGAAATCGAAAGTCTCTTAAGTATTTCATGAAACATTTTTACAGCCTGCATCTTCAGCAAGAGGAATGAAACACTGGAAAGCAAGGGGAAAAGTTTTTAGTAGCAGCTTAATATCGGGAGTAGGGTGCTAAAGCCGGTAGGGGGGGGAGCACACGCGAGCTAAGTGCTGGGGCAGTAACTGGGTTGTGCTAGGGAGAAGGATTGTTTGGGAATTATGATAAGCATTTTAAGATGTTTGTGCTTGCGTTAAAAGTGACAGCGTTAATTGAAGCTTTAAAAATTTATATAGATAGTACCAAGTATTTTCATTTTTTTTTTTACATTTGTTTCGTAGTGTATTATCTCTAGTACAATCTTCCAACATCTAAAAAAAAAACCATAATTATCTCCCCTTCGAAAATCAGACAAATTTTCGTCCAAAGTTCAGAGGTAAAAATTTTATTACATTTCTGAGTTTTTGAGATGAGGATTTATTATTTGTATTGTAGTAATTCTTCAGACTACTGTTCTCATCTGGAGTCTCATTTTCACAACGTTTCGGTCGATGTAACCTACAACCTTCTTCAGGTATATCTTGTTGAACTTGGGGATTTTTCTGCCGAACTTGAGAATCTGCATTATTTAATTCATAGTAGTAGTATGTTCTCGTTTTGTCAACCACGACTGTGTAGAAATACTAATTAATTCACAATTGCATGTTGATGGCACTCACACTGAGGATTGGACCTTCAAAAGAGTGTCACTTAACTAAATTTTACCAAGTATCTTATCCTCTATGCCATGAATTCAAAATAGCGTGCAGCTCCCTGAGTTCAGCAGAAACATTCCCGAGTTCAGCATAAAGATTCACAAGTTCGATAAGGTACACCTGAAGGAGGTCGGAGGTTACATCAATTGAAACGTTGTGAAAATCACACTCAAGATGGGAACAGTAGTTTGAAGAAACCAAATAATATAACATGTTTTTTTCTTTGGTTTTCAGTGTTTTTTTACTGAATTTTTGTGCTATAACAATGCCTTTGTTACCCACATTAGAGCTTTACCAGAAACGATGTCTAAATGAACCCTGAGCACATGAGTTTACCCATACAACATGAACGAGCAGAATTGAATGCTACCATTATATCAATTGGCATAGCCCCTATGGGCCATGCATTCTTCCACTAAAAATTAAAAAAGAAATGATCCTAACTTCTAAAGTTAATACTAACCGGCATTTTTGTGGGGCCACAAATACGAAAATGTTATGATCTGCTTTTCTTGCAATTTCAAGTACTGGTTCGCATCTTAAAGTATGGTTGGCACACACAGTGCATCTGCAATTATCATTTGAAAGCTGTAACATTCTTATAAAACGTGAAATACTTGTAGATTAAGTTAGCTAAAATAAGATTAAATTAGGTTATGTTAGATTAAATTAGATTAAATTAAGTTAAATTAGATTAAATTATGTTAAATTAGATCAAATTTGGTTAAATTAGATTAAATTAGTTTAAATTAGGTTAAATTAGATTAAATTAGGTTAAATTAGATTAAATTAGATGAAATGGGATTCAATTACATAAAATTTGGTTCAATTAGGTCAAATTAGATTTAATTAGGTTAAATTAGGTTAAATTAGATTAAATTAGGGAAAATTAGGTTAATTTGAATTAAATTAGGTTAAATTAGATTAAATTAGATTAAATTAGATAAAATGTTGTTAAATAAGGTTAAATTAGATTACATTAGGTTAAATTAGATTACATTAGGTTACATTAGATTAAATTAGATTAAATTAGATTAAATTAAAAAAAATAGGTTAAATTAAATTAAATTAGATTAAATTAGGTTAGATTATATAAAATTTTGTTAAATTAGATTAAATTAGGTTAAATTAGATTAAATTAGATTGAATTTGGTTTAATTAAGTTAAATTAGATTAACTTAGGCTAAATTAGGTTAAATTAGAAAAGAATTAGGTTAAATTAGATTAAATTATATTAAATTAGATAAAATGAGATAAAATTAGATAAAATTTTGTTAAATGAGAATAAATTAGGTTAAATTAAATTACATTAGGTTAAATTCAATTAAATTAGATTAAATTATGTTAAATTAGATTAAATTTATTAAATAAAATTAAATTATATTAAATGAAATGAAATTAGGTGAAATTAGATTAAATAAGATTAAATTAGATATAATTTGGTTAAATTAGGTTAAATTAGATTAAATTAGGATAAATTAGATTACATTAGGTTACCTTAGATTAAATTAGATTAAATTAGATTAAATTAAGTTAAATTAGATTAAATTAGCTTAAATTAGATTAAATAAGATTAAACTAGGTAAAATTAGATAAAATCAGGTTGAATTAGATTAAATCAAGTAAAATTAGGTTAAATAATATTAAATTAGGTTAAATAAGATTAAATTAGTTTAAATTAGATTAAATTAGATTAAACTAGGTTAAATTAGGTTAAATTAGGTTAAATTAGATTAACTTGGGTTAATTTAGTTTGAATTAGATTAAATAAGATTAAATTAGGTTAAATTAGATGAAATAAGTTTAAATTAGATTAAATTAGGTAAAAATAGGTCAAATTAGATTACATTAGATTAAATCAGGTTAAATTAGATTAAATTAAGTTAATTTATCTAACTTAACTTAATTAAATCTTATTTAATCTAATTCAACCTAAATTAACCTAATCTAATCTAATTCAATCTTATTTAATCTTATTTAATCTAATTGAATCTAATTTAGGTTAAATTAGATTAAATTAGATTAAATCAGGATTAAATTAGATTAAATTAGATTTAATTAGATTAAATTAGGTTAAATTAGATTTAATTATGGTTAAATTAGATTAAATTACATTAAATTATGTTTTATTTGATTAAATTAGGTTAAATTTGATTAAATTAGATTAAATTAGGTTAAATTAGATTAAATTAGATTAAATAAGATAAAATTAGGTTTAATTAGATGAAATTTGGTTAAATTAGATTAAATTAGGTTAAATTAGGTGGAATTAGATTAAATTAGTTTAAATTAGATTAAATCAGGTTAAATTAGATTAAATTAGGTTTAATTGGATTAAATTAGATTAAATGAGGTTAAATTAGATAAAATTAGATGAAATAAAATTAAATTAGATTAAATTAGGTTGAATTAGATTAAATTGGGTTAAATTAGATTAAATTAGGTTAAATTGGAGTAGATTAGATGAAATTAGATTAAATTGGGTAAAATTAGATTAAATTAGGTTAAATTAGATTAAATTAGGTTAAATTAGATTAAATTAGGTTAAATTAGATTAAATTCGATTAAACTAGGTTTAATTACATTAAATTAGATTAAATTGGGTTAAATTAGATTAGATTAAATTACATTAGGCAAAATTAGATTAAATTAGATTAAATCAGGTTTAATTAGATAAAATTTGATTAAATTAGATTAAATTAAATTAAATTATAATAAATTAACTTAAATTAGGTTAAATTGAGTTAAATTAGATTAAATAAGGTTAAATTAGATTAAATTAGATTAAATTAGGTTGAATTAGATTAAATTAGATTTAATTGGGTTAAATTAGATTAAATTAAATTTAATAAGTTTAAATTAGATTAAATTAGATTAAATTGAATTAAATTAGATTAAATTAGATTAAATTAGGTTGAATTAGATTAAATTAGATTTAATTGGGTTAAATTAGATTAAATTAAATTTAATAAGTTTAAATTAGATTAAATTAGATTAAATTGAATTAAATTAGAATAAATTAGATTAAATGTTGTGGAGACGCCTACTAATTAACATAGGTGGGTGAGTAAGATATATAAAGGTATCAATCACCAATACCGGGAGAGTCCGGCAACGACCGTCAAATAGGCAAGACACTTATGCTGCCTCCAGTAAGACATGCAACACGCCACCTGCTGGAATATCTCCAACTAAAGTATATCTGAAGACATGTAAATATGTATATAACTTCTCTTCCTAATATATTATTGTTATACCTTTACTTTCCGTGTTCTTGTTAATTATTTGTGCAGACACAATGGTGGCAACAGGAATTCGAAAAAAGACTTACGCGGGACAAAATCCACTATTAAAATGCAACAGCGGCGTCGAGAATTCGGAAAAAGATTTATGCAGGATAAAATCCACTATTAAAACGCAATAGTTGCGTCGAGAATTCAAAAAAAGATGTACGCAGGATAAAATTCACTAGTAAACACAACAGTGGCCTCGAGAATTCGGAAAAAGACTTACGCGGGAAAATCCACTACTTAACTTAATAGTGGTGTACAAAAAATACGTACTCGACGAAAAAAATATCTACTGTTGAACACATCAGTAGCATCGAGGATTTTGAAAAAGATTTACTCGAGAAATCACTGTAGACACAGTGACAGTATTCGAAAAATAGTTTATGCGGAAAGTTATCACGGTCAAAAAAAAAAAAAAAAAAAAGAAAAGAAAAACAAACGAAAGTAACTTCAAAATTGTTGAACGAGATATTCGAACACTGAATACTTGATAGCAAAATACCAATAACCATTTCAAAGTAACTACGGAAGTCAAAGAAAAAAAAAGGTGTTTTCGCTAGTACACCGTGAACAAATTTATGCAAATTGTCTTGAAGGAGAAAAGTGATTTTTTTTTTCAGTTGTACCAAGAAAGGATTTTTTTTCTTGTACGTAATCAAAACTTAACGTATTAAGAGAAAAAAATAAAATACATTTTTTCTTATCCCTCAATAGAAAAAGGGAAAAAGAAAGGTTCAACGCAAAAGATAAAATATCGATAGAATTCAGTTGACACAAAAGAAAAGAAAAAAAAGCGAAGCTAAAAAGCGGTTGTTCGTAGTTATTGTAAAAAGTGAATTAGTAAATTAGATTGATTTTTCTAATCTTTGAAATAAAAAAAAACAAGATGAAGGAATTTGCTAAAATAATGACACAGTTCATGCAGAATCAGCAGATCTTACAAAAAGAACAGCAAGTGCTACATGCAGAAAGAGACGAAAGACAAAATGAACGACTCATAAAATGCCTAGAAAGGCAGGAAGAAAGGTTCGCGCAGATTCAACTTGAACAGAAAGAACTGTTAGAAAGATTAACAGCTAATTCCATACAAGAAAGTAATACAACCTTCTCCAACACAACAGTTGTTAACAGCATAGATGTGTTCACATACGTACCGGAAGAGGATAAAACTTTTGATGCATACTTCAAGAGATATGAAGATATTTTCGAAACAGACTGCGAAAACTGGCCAAATGGAAAGAAAGTAAGTTTATTACTTTGAAAGCTTGGTACCAGTGAATATTGCAAATTTGTTGATTTCATATTGCCAAGGAGAACGAATCAGTTAGATTTTGCTGAGGCTGTAAAGCTTCTTAAGGAGTTATTCGGACCGAACATGTCTTTTTTCCACAAGAGATGGTCATGTATGAATCTTAAGAAAACTGATGAGCAGGACTACCTGACATACACGTCAGTAGTAAACAAAAACTATGACAACTTCAAATTATCGGAACTCACGGTGGACGATTTCAAATGCTTTGCACAGGGTCTAGTATCCACAAAAAATTCAGAGAGCCGAAGACGTGTTCTCTCAAAATTAGAGACAGAACAAGGCCTGACATTGCAGAAATTAGCAGAAGATTTCCAAAGGGCAGTATCACTAAAAAAAGATTCCAGGGATATAGAAGAAGCAGGAGTGGCGTACATTAGGAAGATTAAAAAACCTCTCAGAAACTCAGGACAAAGAAATCTTGAGACTAGTCAAAATTCAAAAAAATACCCAAATTATAAATACTTAAATTATAATAACTACAGAAAACGCAATTACGATAATAGTCAATATAATAACTACAGAAAACGAAATTACGATAATAATCAATATAATAACTACAGAAAACGAAATTACGATAATAATGAAAGGAATTATAAAAAGACAGTATCAGGTAATAATTGCTGAAGATGTGATGAAAAACATTTGGAAAAGGATTGTCCTTACAAAAATATCAGGTGCTACAATTGCGATAAAGTTGGACATAAGAGTGTTTGCTGCAGAACAAAAAATAGAGTGCACCAAATGACAACAAATGACAAAGGGAAAAATAATTTACGAAAATATGTATCAGTAAATATTTTCGACAAACAAGTGAAATTTCAGCTAGACTCTGGATCGGATTTGTCGTTAATAAACGTCAACACTTGGAAAAAGCTGGGTAAACCGACTCTTCAAAAGTCAAGTAAAGGTGCACGAACAGTGACAAGAGACGAAATAAAATTCGAAGGAGAGGTTATCCTGCCCATTAATTTAAATGGCACGACGAAGAAATTGAAAATCTTCGTAATTAAAGAAAGCAAGAACTTATTGGGAATTGACTTGATTGAAAAATTTAATCTTTCGAATAAACCAATGAACGCTTTTTTGTAGAAAAAGAACCAGTTGCACCCCAACATCAGAAAATATTAAAAACGACCTAAAAAAAGAAATTCCCAGAAATATTTACTACTGGACTGAGAAGATGCAATTAATTTAAGGCTTTGTTCGAGCTAAAAAAGGATGCAACACCGGTGTTTAAGAAAAAATGGAACGTACCGTTCGCCGGTTTAGACAAAATAAATAGTGAGCTAGATAGACTCGAAAAAAACAGGCATCCTATCGAAAATCGAAAGTAGTGTCTGGGCAGCTCCTACGGTGTACGTAAAAAAAAAAGTCGGAACAAATTCGAGTCTGTGCAGACTTTTCTACGGGCCTAAACGATGAATTAAAAGACCCCCACTACCCTTTACCAAGCCCTGAGGAGATATTTGTCAGACTAAATGGTAGCAAAATTGTGTCAAAAATAGATTTGTCCGACGCCTATTTACAAATTTCGATGGAAGAAGAATGTTCAAAGATATTATGCATTAACACACACAAAGGGTTGTTCAAATACAACTGTCTACCCTTCGGGATCAAAGTCGCGCCGGCGATTTTCCAACAAGCAATGAATACAATGCTGAACGGAATAGATTGTGCTTGTGCCTACCTGGATGAAATAATCATAAGGAGCGCGTCCATAAGTGAACACCAAGAGCATCTAAAGGAAGTATTCACAAGAATAAACGAATACGGATTCAAGGTGAAAGAAAACAAATGTGAATTTTGTTTAGAAGAAATCAAATATTTAGGGCAAATAATAAATAAAGACAGTCAACGCCCAGACCCGAAAAGATCGACAACGTGACGACTACAGAGTTTCTTAGGTCTCACAAACTACTACCAAATATTTATCAAAGGAATGCACGACCTAAGAGCTCCGCTTTACGAGTTATTAAAGAAAGAAACACCATGGATATGGACAAAAGAATGTCAAGACGCATTTGAGAAAATTAAAAAGACGCTGACGTCTGATTTATTTTTAACCTATTACGACCCAAAATTAGAAATAAGTGTTGTGAGCAACGCGAGCTCGTATGGTATAGGAGCATGTATGCAGCATATCCTGCCAGATGGATCGAAGAAACCTATAGCTGACGCCTTTAGGACACTACTGCCAGCAGAAAAGGCTTACTCTCAAATAGAAAAAGAGGGGTTAAGCATTATTTTCGCGGTGACGAAATTCCGCCGTTACCTGTATGGGAGACACTTTATACCGGAAACAGATCACAAGCCCTTAGTGACAATCTTCGACTCAAAAAAGGGCTTGCCAATATATACGGCAAATCGCTTACTCTGTTGAGGTACGATCTTGCTAAATTATGACTTTCAAATAAAACATCTGGGTTCGGAAAAAATAGGTCATATGGATGGCCTGTCAAGGCTTATACCGAAAATGGAGAGTCAGTAATTGCAGCTATACGTTCCAAGTATGAGAAAAAAACATGGTGGCGAATATAATAAAAGAATTACCAGTTACGTTAACCGATATAAAAAGGGAGGCTGAAAATGACAATGTCATCACAGACATAAAGAAAAAAATAAGGGAAACTGATGAAAAAACGCATATTTTCCATATGCAATGATGTTTTATTATATAGTGAAAAAGTTGTTATCCCGAAAACCTTGCAGAAAAAGATCTTACGTGATTTTCATACAGGACACCCGGGTATAAATAGGATGAATGCACATATGCGGAGTTACATTTACTGGCGTAACATGGATGTGGATATTGCACTAACAGTAAACAAGTGTAAAGGTTGTGCGTTAGCCACAAAGGCACCACCGATAGTCCATAAACCTTGGAAAAAACTGACCATCCATGGTCACGCATTCATATAGACTTTGCTGGACTGACTGAAGGACAATACTAAATCGTAGTAGATAGTTTTTCCAGATGCCCTGAAGTAAAGCGTTTCAAGAACCCAACAACAAATAACACAATAAGTTTTTGCATTAAATATTTGCACGGTTTGATGTGCCAGACATTATAGTCACAGATAACAGAACACAATTTACATCAAATGATTTCAAGGACTTTTGTGACACTTTTCAGGTAAAACATATAACTACACCACCGTTCCATCCAAGATCAAATGGATTAGCGGAAAGGTTTATAGACACGACAAAACATGCACTTAGAAAATCAATAGGGACCCCGACGGATAAAGCATTACAACAATTCCTGCAAAAACAGGATAACTAAGAACCCAAATACACCGTCGAAATTATCGCCAGCAGAATTAATGTTTGCTAGAAAAATAAAATCACCATTTAATAAATTAATACCAAAGCAAGCAATAGTCCATAAAACTACGCACACATCACGTAAAAGGTTTAAACCTGGTGATCGTGTATATTTTAAATGTATGAAAAATAATATTGCATATTGGGAGTTTGGTACGGTAGATAAACGGATCGGCAACTTGGTCTACATGATAAAAGGTCCAAAAGGGATACACAAAAGACATCAAAATCAATTGAGAAAACGTCATATAAAAGACAACGAACATGACAAACCTGATGAAAAGGAAGATCCAATTGATATACTATACGAAGCATTTGATATCGAACCACCACAAACCATGCCCGAACCGAGAAGATCAAGAAGGAAAAGAAAGTTTGCAGAACCAATTATAATGAACCCCAAGAGGAAAAGATATTGAAATCTACACGACTTCAAATCTTGTGAGGGGGGGGGGCGGAGACGCCTACTAATTAACCTAGGTGGTTGAGTGAGATATATAAAGGTATCAATCACCAATACCGGGGTAGTCCGGCAACGACCGTTAAATAGGCAAGGTGCTTATGCTGCCTCCATTAAGACATGCAACACGCCACCTGCCGGAATATCTCCAACTGAAGTATATCTGAAGACATGTAAATATGCATATAACTTTTCTTCCTAATATATTATTGTTATACCTTTACTTTCCGTGTTCTTGTTAATTATTTGTGCAGACACAATATTAAATTAGATTAAATTAGGTTAAATTAGATTAAATTAGGTTAGACTTCTAAGTTAAAAAGAAAACAAAATTCTCATTGAGGTCTTACTTTTTGTAAGGTATGAAAATTACATAACAATGTAGCAATACGCAACACAAAACCCTAAAATAACCGAAACAAAATTTATCCAATCAAGAATGTTCAAAAGTGCATTTAAATTATCTCTACTATTATATAAAAGCAACTTTGTGCGAGTTCGTTCCCCATGGACTCCGAAACAGCTGGGCTGATTTTTATGAAATTTCACACAAATGCACTTTATATATCTGGCAGTGTTTTTAGATAGGTTTTGTGTCAGAATGTCTTTGATAATATCAATAATCGATGATCAAAAAAATCCAATGAAAAATTTTTGACCTAAGTTAACACCTTATACAGCCTAACATCACAAGTGCATTTGAGAAGTTTTATTACCACACAAGCAGAAAGACCCAACATATAAAACCAACAGTAGGTTCTTTAATATGAGAGGGATGCATTGGAAATGAATGTTTCTGTTTAGAGCACAACTGAACCATGATACTTGACGTTTTCATGTTAAACTTTTATTCAAGCCGTTATATATACAAAAATAATTTTATAAAACCAACACTGTAGACTACAATGTATTATGGACTAAATCACTGCGGAGAGACATGTTTACCTCCTCCTTATGCACCGTGATGGGTCCCCAATTAGAGCAGTCAATTAATCGATTTGATTGAAAAATGGACGATTTCACTGATTTCGATGAGAATAAAAATATGGGAGTGTGAAACATTCGTTGATCATCATTCAATCCCGGGCAATGTCGTGTTTCACTGCTGGTAATAAATAAATGAATGAGTATGTGTGGAATTTTCAGCATGAATGTAGAATTTACGTTATCAATGTGGAATTTACGTTATCAATGTGGAATTTACGTTATATTATCCACGCAAGTCCTTTAAAAATCACAATTGAAAAAAAATAAATTAAAAAAAAGAAACATCCAAAAAGCCTAAAACAATTTTATTTTATTAAATTTTTTGCTCTCTCTCTCTCTCTCTCTCTCTCTCTCTCTCTCTCTCTCTCTCTCTCCCTCTCGCAATAATTTGATTGGGCAGATATCGACCAATAAAAAATGTTCTATTAAATCGCCCTAACCCACATCCCATACATAAAAGAATTTAAAAAACATAGTGCTCCAGAATTTAAAAAAAAAAAAGGCAAAGAAACTCTCTTCCGCCTCCTCCTCCTCCTCCTCCTCCTCCTCCTTTGTCTGACTAAAGAAAACAATAACCTAGTTTTTTATTGTTTTTTTTATTGTTGTTTTTTTTTTCTTTTTGTTTTCTTCACTCAGAAGAATTTAATTCATAATTTGAAACTATGATGGGTTTGAGCGAAGAATAGAGAAAGAGTAGACCATCAATAAAGAAACGTTCTGTTGTCAATTCGGCTAAGGCATCCCACTTCTCCATTCCATCTGAAATCTATATTCTTTTAGATTAAAAGAAAATGCTTTTGTTTGCAAAAAAAGAGCAAACCCTAAACTATTTTTTTCTTTTCTAAAAGAAATAAAAAGTGAGAAACTTTTCATCATTATCAAGATAGTTGTCTCCCCGTGAGATCGGTTGTTAGTTTCTTTTCTATAACTGCCGTCTTTGGAACACAATATCGCATGGATGCTTTCCAGTTGACTACAACGATGGTTGCTTTCAAGTCAAATGTAAAGTCGTTCTCTTAAATGGTCAAATTCTACCAAATCGCCACCATTATGTCTCAATGATCACCTGACACATATTGACCCTTATCCTCGAATGGCCTTCAGACCTTGATAAACGGTGACTCCTCTTGTTATAGAAAATGTGGGAAAAATTCAACTCTACGTTTGAGAATAAAACTTAAAATTGCCTCAGTGTTTCTCTTTTCAGTTCCCCCCAAACTAGGTGCATTGCAACTTCGGTAATCTAACGAGAACCAGCGTGTCAAGGGGATTATGCTGAAAATGAATATATGATTAATAGAACAGAAGTTGCTATTTTACCTATAGTTGGAGGAGTGTATACTGTGGGTGTATACCTTTCTCCAATAGTATTCTCCTTTTTAAATCTATATTTCATATTCTATTCGTGTATGGTCGGGCGGTATATAAACAGGGTCTATATAACTGATGTTTCTTTAACGTTCTGATATATACAGTGTGTGACGTCTAGTGGTTAAAATATTCTTCTATAGTTGGATGTATGTGTGCGTGTTTCATATATATAAAAAACAGTTCATGAATATCAGTCTGTGTAGCGTACAGGTAAAGAACATTCCTCTCTCTCTCTCTGTTGTGTTTTTGTTTCTTTCCATTATTCAAGTTATCTCTCTCCGAAGGAAACCAAACAACACTAGGTTCTATATTTGATAAAACTTTATTCTTGACTTCTCATCGAAACTGCAAGACGTTGTAATGTTCTGCATTGTGATAGTCGTGTTCTTCCAAGCTTTCACAACGCGGAGACATCTTTTATGTTAACTTGTCCGACTTTTCCCATCTGCCTCTAAACTCTACACTAAACTGCACGTCTCTCAAAATCTATCTCATGACGTCATTAACTCCTCACATAACATTAAGATCACGTGATGCCATCACTAAAATCATCTCCATTGTTTATGTTCTAACATTCTTGTTGGTTTTAACATTCCTGATACATTTCTACCATAATATATCCGAAAAATATCTTTCATCTTGATATATATTTTCTAGACATCAATAATAATCATAATAATAGTTCTTCGGATCACTTGCCCCCCCCCCGGCAGTGTTGTATATGACACTATGTTTCTATCTCTGTTGTCACTAATGGTTAAGTAACATTAGAATCGACTAATATTCATGTACAAATAAGCTTTAGTATATGCCTGGATTGTCCACCAAGTTTAAGTTATGAGGATGAAGCAGTCTTTGTATTATCGCCGTTCAATGATACCGACACCTGAATATGACATAAAAAAATGTCAATAACTCTGGCACACTTATTTCATTTCCCTGATTTTGGTGGAGATGGCCTTCTTCAGTTTTGTGTACAGCATAATCTCGTTGACATACCAGCTTCCATTCGATCACCGAAGTTAAGCAATATTGAGCCTAGTCAGTACTAAAAATGGGTGACCATTTCAGAATTCCAGGTGCTGTAAATGCGCTTTGCTTATTTCAGCATTGTTTCCAGGTGTCCTGCACTTCTCCTTGTCACTACATTCAAACAGTGCTGATTCAGGAGAGTTGTGGTTGGAGATTGTGCAACCCTTGCTGCACAATTACACATGCAGCTATCCTTATAGGGGGTATCCATTATCTTTCAAGACTGAACAGAGGCTTACAGGGACCGTTTTAATAGACATTATCTTTGCGTTAATTCCACAAGTAAAGATATGGGGAGGTGGAGTTTAAGGCGCATTGAGCATGAAGCTTACGTAGCATCAGTATTTCTACTGATGAGACGATCACCAAAGTGTTTTTTGCATATCATCGAATGGCAATAAAACAAAGATTGTTGGAAATTCATGACTTAAACTTGGTGGACAAGTGAGACTAGATATGATTGAATTGCAGAAAGGATTATGATTTTGTAATCATAGTTGCATCAAAGGATTTTTCTATAATATCAATTGCAGGGGAGAAATCCGCATCCCTGTCGAAGATCTATAAACAGCAGAGATGATATTTGACATTATTTTATTTTTAACTATTATATTATTAAAATTATTAATAAACAATTTTATATTATTAAAATTATTAATAAACAATTTTATATTATTAAAGTTATTAATAAACAATTTTATATTAATATTAAAATTATTAATAAACAATTTTATATAACTTAAATTATTAATAAACAATTTTATATTATTAAAATTATTAATAAACAATTTTATATTATTAAAATTATCAATAAACAAGACTTTGTACCTGTTAAAAGCGGACAAAAATTATAGTTTGTTGATTCAAAACGAGTATTTTATGTGAAATTGATGTCTAAATTTGTGCTCATTTTTGCATTAAATACTAATTCTTATTAATCTCTAATTATGCACCGAACAGATACCATAATACTTAGTTTGTTGCATCTCATCATAAGTAAGGTCCATACAAAATTTCAGCTAGATCATCCCAGTAGTTTGTGAGAAAACTTCTTGAGTAAATATAGTACTGTGTGACTAATCTCTATTAATGTTTAACTCTTAATCAAACAGATATTATAATACTTAGTTCGCTGCACTTTATTATAACAAAAGTCCATGCAAAATTTCAGCCAGATCAGCCCAATAGTTTCTGAGAAAAAGTGGAACGGTCAGATAGACCAAGAGAAACATAATATGGATTAAAAATAAAAATGATAATATCCAGTTCAAGTCTGGGAGAAGGCGTACACAGAGGTTTATGTTATTTGAGATACTGTTCTAACTTTGAGTGTTACTTGGACGACGTTTCGACTGATTTGACCTCTGACCTTCATCAGATGCATCTTGTCAAACTCGAGTATCTTGCTGTCGAACTCAGAAATTTGCATGGAATTTCGAATAGAATTAATTTTTTTTATCTAGGTGGGTAACATACTCTCGTTCCATGGTAAAAGTTTTCAGTAATTTGTAATTGTTTGTATTATTCAGATTCATTGGATTACTGTTCTCATCTTGAGTGTTATTTACACAACATTTCGGTCGATGTAACCTCCGACCTTCTTCAGGTGTATCTTGTCAGACTCTGAAATGTTTCTGTCGAACTCGGGAATTTGGACAGAATTTCGAACGGAACCCTTTATTTACTTCACGTATACGCTCTTTTCCATCAGCCAGGCCCATGGCGCAGTGGTTAGAGTACTTGGAATTGTAAAAAGTGATGTTCTCTTGAAGGTTGAAGGTTCAATCCTCAGTGTGGGCAACCAAAATAATACAATTGCGAATTACTTAGGACCTCTATCCAGTCATGGCTGACGGAACAAGAGCATGCTACCCCGTGAAGTAAATAAAGAGTTCCGCTTAAAATTTTGTCCAAATTCCCGAGTTTGACACAAACATTCCTGAGTTCAACAAGATACACCTGAAGAAGGTTACATCAACCGAAACGTTGTGAAAATGACATTCAAGATGAGAACAGTAGTCCGATGAATCGAAATAATACAAATAACTAATCCTCATCTCAAAAATTCAGAAACGTCATTCGTAATTGTATTATTAAGTGTCGCCTGCACTGAAGATTAAACCTTCAACTTTAGAAGAGTGTCGTTTACTACTGTGTTTAACCTAGCACTTTAGCCGTTATGCCTTGCGTTATAAATGACACTCTTATGGAGGTTGAAGGTTCCTTGCATTATAAATGACACTCTTACGGAGGTTGAAGGTTCAAACTGCAGTGTAGGTGATACTAATTGTGAATTACATAAGACTTCTACCCAGTCATGGCTAATGGAACGAGAATATGCTACCTCAGTGGATTAAATAAAAGGTTTTGTTTGAAATTATGTGCAGATTCCAAAGTTCGACAGAAAGATTCTTGAGTTTGACAAGATACATCCGAGGAAGGTCAGAAGTTACACAAGCCAAAACATTGTTTGAATAACACACAGGATGAGAACAGTCGTCGGAATAATTCAAATTATTAGGTCCTGGGTTTGACCTAAAAAGACATCCAGGGTTAAGGCACCTTTTGAGGACAGTGAGGAATGTGGAGTTGCCCTATATACCATTGCCCCCAGGTCCACTTTGGCCTAGAGTGTTAATACTTCTTAGGGCATTTTGTACTACCAGATCTGTTTGAAGATATGAACTTCCTGACCAAAAATGTACCAAACTTTGATGTTATTCTTTTTTTTTTTCTTTCCTTTTGCAAAACCCAATCATGTTCTGCAAAGTTAAAAATCCAAATTAACATTTTTTTTTTCTACAAATCAATTAACCGAAACAAAAATAATAAATAATTATTCGGAGATGTAAAGAATTTGAAGAATAAAATAAATAGATAAAAAGTTTTTTTCCTAAAAATTACTCGATTCGGCATTGAATCACCCGAAAAAAGGTTGATATGCCATAAAACAAAACAGCAAACCAAATTATCAATCCTTAACTTCAAAAATTCTGAAACATAACACACAAAGGTTGTAATTCTTAATTTCTATACAATAGCACAAAGGCGTGTAGGGTGGGTGACTGGGTGGGTGTGGTAAAATGCTGAAATGCTACAGAAAGGATTTTTTTTATTTTATTCCCTTCTCATCGTCTGCATACGAATGTGACTTTCACCTGCTGCCGGCTGGCAGACATTACTATGGCAACGTTGATATCCGGTTTATTTGAAATCAGCTCAGCAAATAATTATGAACTCACAATGAGGGGATTCTACTTCCGGAATATTAGCATAAAAGCAGTACAAAAATAAAGAATAAAAAAAATAAATTTAGATGCTTATTTAGAAAAGCACTTATTTTGAAAATAAAAATAAAGAAAATACAGAAAAGTCTTTGTCATATACTTCACGCAAGGAAGATGGCATATTCCAAAAATCACGTATTTGATAAAGTATTTTTTTTTTTAAATCAAATTTTACGACGAGTTGAATTGGGGAAATCCTGGGCGCCATGATTTAAATTTTGCCAAAATTCAATTTAATTCAACTACAGAGATTTTAATTGTATTCAAAATAAAGAAAACTTTTTAATCGTTAAAAAAATTGCAAAATTTGATTTTGCCAAAATTCGAGGGCGACAATTTGATTCGACTACAGTGGCGGACCTGCTGTACCCATGAGTGTTTTCCACCTTTTTTTTTTTTTTTTTTCTTTTTAACTTTTTTCGACGATTGTCATAGATTACAGACTTAAGTATCATATTTGCAGAAAAAAAAAATTGAAAAAAAAAAATTAAGAAGGGGTTCTAATCACGTGACACGGACACGTCGATAAAGAAATGGACAGTAAGTCAGGTAGCAACAAAGGAGAACGTTATAACGAGAAAGTGAACCCTCTTCTTAAAAGTCATTAAATTTATTTTTTTTCCAATTTTTTTCTGTTTTAAAAATGTATAAAACACGCATTGGTGAGGTGGGGTACTCTCGTATAGGTCCGCCCAGAGATGTTAGCCGTATTCAGAAAAAAGAAAGCTTTTTAATCGTTAAAAATCGTAGAATTCGAGTTTGCCAAAATTCGAGGGTGACAATTTAATTCGACAACAGAGATTTTGTTTGTAGTCAAATTAAAGAAAACTTTTAAATCACTAATTCCCTAAATGCCAGAAAGCTTTCTACTCTAATATTTTCTTGCCTCGAACAGCTAGACTTTGGAATTCCCTTCCTGCTGCTTGTTTCATTGACAGTACTGAGTGCTGCGTAGTCATATGCAGACGTTTAAATGTAACGTAAACCAACATCTTGTTAATGGTCCCAAATAGTAGCCCCTTACATCTAAGTGGCAATATGCCTTGTTAGGGGCGAACCGCCGAACGTGAGTAAAAAAAAAAAAAAAAAAAAAAAAAAAAATTCTATGAAAAAATAGGTACTTGTTAAAATAAAGTCGATAGATCGATTTTTAAAATATGTCGTTTTAAGCAAAAACAATATTAGCCACTTAATTGTTATGTCGAATATAGTAGTATATCTAAAAATTACGAAAATTCATCAAGTAGAACAGCTGCTATAGTGTTTTATATATATAAAAAAAAGTCTATCGTTTACAAGGCTAAAATGTTGGTTGGGATTACAATCTAATCTAAAATATGCATTCCCAGTTATATCCCTGGGTATGAACTCTTCATCTATGAAAAATACAATTTTACCTAATTTTCCGTAAAAAATACTTATGAATATAAATAACTTTGATGTTTGTTAAAATAGAGTTGACAAATCGATTTTTAAATATGTCGTTTTAAGAAAAATTAGTATTACGTACTTACTTGTCATGTCGAAAATAGTAATATATCCAAAAAATATGAAAATTCACCGATCAGAACGACTTATATTGATTTTATAGTAAAAAAAAAAAAAGAAAAAAAAAGAAGTCTAGTCTCACTTAAGACAACAAATATTACACGCCATGAACAAGTAATCTACAATATTCGTTCCGGGTTATGTCCCCTCTTCAGTCTGCTTTATAAGGTCTACGAAAAATTGCGATTTTACCAAATTTTCCGTAAAAATTACTTTTAACACTATAAATAACATTCCATTTGATGAATTTTCGTAATTTTTGGATATATTACTATTTTCGACATGACAATTAAATACATAATATTGTTTTTGATTAAAACGACACACTTTCTTTCTTTTTTTTATCGATCTGTTGAGTCTATCTTAAAAAGCACCAACTCGTGGGTGTTAAAATATTACTACCTATTTTCTTTAATTAAATTCAGCAGACCCTTTCCCTTCTCCCTGTGCATGTTTGAATCAGCAGGAGAGAGAGGGGTGCGGGGTGCGGTGCACTGCAGTCGGGAGAACAAACGTTGTACGAGTGACCTGATCCCTAACTGTGGCAAACGATGAGACGTGTCCTAAATAGAATTCGAACAATTTTTCTAGAGGAATTTTGTCGCACTCTTTCGCCGTTCGATACAGTTACCGCTGCTGTCTCCAAGAAGAAGAAGGGCGGAGGAGGAAGAGGATGAGGAGGAGGATGAGGAGGCCGGGGGAACTTCCAGGAATCCATTCTTTCCACGTCAGTGCAAAAGGTACATTCCACATATGATAAAACGCAGTTAACAAAAAACAAATAAAACATAAAATAAATAAATAATTTTAAAAAAATGTACAGCATTCCTAACCTACTTTATTTTGGTTGCAATTTTTTATGATGCTAATGTATTTGAAAAGTTTTAACTTTTTAAATATATTATTTAGATTTTAATTTTTATTATTTATATTCTGTTTTTTTGCCATTTTACATTTTAGCCCCCCGTCCCTCTCCCCCTCTCTCTCTCTCTCTCTCTCTCTCTCTCTCTCTCTCTCTCTCTCTATATATATATATATATATATATATATATATATATATATATATATATATATGACTACTTCATTTACTCACATAAATTATTATACGAAAATATAATTTTATGCGTAAATTTTTCAGTATTTACTTCAACAGTGCTCAATATATAGGTAGAGCTAAGTAGTAAGTTATAAAAATGTATATGGCAATTAAGCTATACAAAATATTCCGCGATTCATTCCCGTGGGAATTCGTCACTATATATATATGCGTTAATCTCTTTCTGTCTCTCTTTCTGTCTCTCTTTCTCGCTATCTGTCTGTTAGTTTATCTCTATCTCTCTCTCTCTCTCTCTCTATCTATCTATCTCTCTCTCTCTCTCTCTCTATATATATATATCTATCTCTCTCTCTCTATCTCTCTCTCTCTCTATCTATCTCTCTCTATCTCTATCTATCTATCTATCTATCTATCTCTCTCTCTCTATCTCTCTCTCTCTCTCTGCCTTCTATTCTGTCTGTCTGTCTGCCTGTCTGTCTGTCTGTCTCTGTTTCCCATTCAGTTTGCCTGTCTCTCTTTCTCTGGTTCTCTCTTTCTTTTGGTCTCTTCCTCTATCTCTGTCTGTCTGTCTGTCTGTCTGCCTGCCTGCCTGCTTCTTCCCCTTTCTGTCTTTCTCTCTCCTACACACACATACACACACATAAACACACATACGCACACAAAAATGCACAAAAACGCACACATACACACAACACACACATACACAAACACACACACAGATACACACAAATACACATACATACACACAAACGCGCACACACACGGACACACACACATGCACACACAAACACACACGAACATACACATACCCAAACACATACATACATACATAGGCACAAAACCCACATAACACACACACATGCTGTTAATATGTTTAAACTTCTGCATATCGGTACAGTCAGGGAAGCAGGTAGCAGGAAGGGAATTCCAAAGTCTAGCTGTTCGATGGAAGAAGCTATTAGAATAGAAAGCTTCCTGGCATTTAGCGACCTCAATTTTGAAAGGATGTGATTTCGTTGCTAAGCAGGTTTTTCAGATATATGTACATCGAGGGGGGCACAAGTGCAGTGAGTTCATCAGAGCAGATTCCATTAAAATACTTGGGTGCTGTGTTTGCGGTGCTAAAAACTGACTATGTTATAGTCAGCTGCAGTACTGTGTTCTACAGACGGGCAGTTCTAGGAAATAAACTTTGCTCATGGAAATTTTGTTTAGCGTGAGGTACAAAGAGGAAGAAAGAAAAATTGTGTTTTGGCAATAAAAAAAAAAAAGGGTTGATGTGCCATGAAAGCAGGTGGCATCTGATGATAAAGATGATAAAGATGATAAAGATGAGGGCAACAATGTAAGAAATTTGAATAATAAAAACAGGATTTCATGCCAGAAATATCGGTTTATTAGCAGAACGCATGTTAAGATAGAAAACTACTAACACCCGAAAGTATCCTGTACCTCTATAAGGCCACCATTCGCCCATGTATGGAGTATTGCTGTCATATTTGGGCTGGTGCATCGGCTACTAGTCTCTCGCTCCTTAACAAGGTTCAAAAGAGAGTCGCAAATCTGATAGGCCCTAAACTGGCATCAAAGCTTCAGCCTCTGTCCAATCGACGAAACGTTGCATCCCTCTGCCTGTTCTACAAGTATTTTAATGGTGAATGCTCTGATGAACTGCAAGCACTTGTACCCCCACGACGTGAACACCCTCGACAGACCCGACAAGCTGCAAAATCCCACCCCCACACTGTAGAGATCCCTAGATGTAAAAGATCTTCCTACTCCAGTAGTTTCTTCCCCAGAACCGCTAGACTTTGGAATTCCATTCCAGGTCACTGCTTCCCTAACTGTACTGACATGCAGAAGTTCAAGTGCAACGTGAACCAACATCTTGCTGCCCAAATCCCTACATAGTACCCCAGTAGTTGTTTCCCCTGATAGTAGCCCCCTACACCAAAGTGGCAATGTGCCTTGTTTGGGGTGAAAATGTAATAAAAAAAAAAAATAAAATAAGATCAATTGACTGTCGTCAAAGGCGTCCATATTTGTGGATGAGTTTCCACAGGATTATACAGCTTATATATACGGCATAATCATGTTGATACACCAGATCCTGCTGGATCACCGAAGTTAAGCAACGTTGAACCTGATCAGTACCAGATGGGTGACTATTTGAGACTTCTAGGTGATGTATGTGCTCTCTGCTTATCTCGGCATTGTTTCCAGTCGTCCTGGACTTTTTCTATGCCTACACCTAAAAGTAGATTCCATGAACAAAGCTTCTTTCTTAGAACTGCACGCCTGTGGAACTCTGTTCCGTTTGCCTGCTTTCCACCTGACTACAATTTGGTCATCTTCAAGTTCAACATAAACAAATTCTTGTTGAACCGTCCGCTTAAGTAATACCAATTTCCCAAATTTCCACTACTAACAATTACTGCGATATTAACCCTTATCCACGAGTGGCCTCCGGGCCTTGATAAGTGGTGACTTCTATGTAAAAAAAAAAAAAAAAAAAGAGAAGAGAGAAATCCCAAGTTGGAGGAATTTTTATTTTTATCTCAATCCAGAGTAGCCTATTTTGGAGAGTTTGGATTTTGCTCACATTAAGAAGTGGCCTTGTGTCTAACTCTGTCATTGTGGAAGAAGCAAATAAATAGTACTTGGCATTTTGTAGTATCTGTTCGGACAATTTTTATTTATGCTTCAATCAAGAGTAAGCTAACTTTGCGACTTAGTCTACCCTCGTAAACTAAACAAATTAATAGCAACTATAAAATTTCTTGTATTTAGCCAACTGTTCTCAAAATTTAGTTTTTTTTTCTCTTCCTGGGGCTAACGCTTAATCTCTATCTGAAATAAATAAAAATTCAAATATTCTATTAAAGTTCTCCTTTTTTTTCCTCTCAAATGTTGATATGTTATCGTACATCTTTCTTGTGGTCTCTTGGTTTGTACGGAATAATCACGTTGACACACCGGTTTCCGCTGGATCACCAAAGTTAAGCAACGTTGAACCTGGTCAGTACTAAATGAGTGACCATTTGGAACTTCCAGGTGTTGTATGTGATCTCCGCTTATCTCGGCATTGTTTCCAGTCGTCCTGGATTTCTCTTTGCCACTGGATTCAAACAGTGCCGATTCAGAAGAGGTGTGGTTGGGATTGTGCGACCCTTGCCTCACAATTACACACGCATCTGCCCCTACAGGGAGTATCCTTCGTTTTTCAAGACTGAACGGAGGCATCGATACAGCTAATTGTGTTTCTATTCCGAGTGCTTCTTTACAAAAAGCTGCATTTCTCCAAATAAAACCACAGCTGACCTTAAAATTTACCCTCGTGAGGAAGCAAATAACTAGGAACAATAGTCGTCATTAGCTCCTTCTTTGGGGAATTGATTATCTGTTGATGTACTGAGGACAAAGCAGTTAGTACATTATTACTGGAATTTTTCTGTTTTTATTTCGACTCTCTTTGGAATCTGGAAAATGTTTCTAACCTTTCTTCTGAAATCTAATATGGCGTCATAAGACATTTTTTTTGCATCGTGAATTTCTTTGAATTTTACCTTAAGTATTCTATATTTCTTTTCTTACATATTTTATGTATCTCACAATTTATCTCCAAATTCTTTTTTTTTTTTCATTCAATATTTTGAAATTTGTAGCAGTTTGTGAGGAATAGCTATTCGCCTCTGAAGAAGAAAATATCTTCTGCTATCAAATGAAACACATGTAAGACGCAGAATAATGAAAAATTTGAACGCCTGCCCAAATATGAAACTAAAAAAAACAAAAAGCAAACAAAATTTATGATTATGAATTGATTTCAACTGCTTAGTATCTGGAACGAAAAGTAATAGTACTAGCAAACAGTTAATAAAACATGTTAAAAAACACTTTGAAATGAGTTAAAAACATATTTAATCTGAAAAGGAAACACTAAATAAGTGGATAGGACTATCCATTTATCTAGTGTTTCCTTTTCAGATTAAATATGTTCTTAACTCATTTCAAAGTGTTTTTTAACATGTTTTATTAACTGTTTGCTCTTATTATAAGCTCTATTTCCTATTTGGTTTTATCGAGCTTTTACATCTGGCTGAGATAATTTTATAAATATTAATTCTTTAACATTTATAATATACTTTAATTTTACCATCTTGGATCATTTTGGTAAATTTAATTGTAATTTTTATATATATATATATATATATATATATATATATATATATATATATATATATATATATATATATATATATATATATAGATAGATATATAGATATATAGATATAGATATATATATATATAGATATTTATATATATAGATATATTAATGAAATCAAAGGGATGTAGTGTTTACCTGATATACACAATGGTAAACTTCAAACTAATATGAATAACATTATTTATATATAGATAATTCCAACCGAATAAGAAAGCTCAATACGCAGTAGAGAATAGAACTTATTATAAGAGAAAGAAAATTAAAACTGTAAGTTGAACTAAACTCCGTGGAATAAGGACATTGTAAATTGTTTTTTGGAGTATTCAGTTGAACAATAAATTTTGATTGTAAAGTTCAACTTACAGTTTTAATTTTCTTTCTCCTATATATATATATATATATATATATATATATATATATATATATATATATATATATATATTTACTTGATTTCTCCATCCTTGACAGACGTGTTTTAAATATTCTCACCAGTGTTTTTTCTTTTAATGATTTGGAATTCATTCCATTTGCGATTTTTTCCAAGGAACTCTGCCTTTTGGATCATTTTGGACCATTTGGAATTTACCCATTGGATTGGAAATTTTAAATTCGACCGTTTTGGATTTTACCATTCTTGGATTTTTTACCCTTCACCGGACTATCCATTCATGTGAAATCTTTTTATCATTTTTCTTTTACCTCCTATTCCCCTTACCTCACCCTTTTTTTTTAACCAAGTAAGATCAGTGACTTACTTGTAGTTTCATTAAATACTTTTATATGCAAAATCCGATCCCGCATTTTGCTAATTCCTGCCCTCTGATGAGAAGGAGAGTATTTCTTCGAAACTCCGCAGATTAAGGACTATCCACTTATCTTGTGCTCCCTTTTTTAAAATTAAATATGTTTTTAACTCTTTTTCAAGATGTCTTTTAACATGTTTTATTAATCATTTGTTCATATATATATATATATATATATATATATATATATATACGTAAATTGAATAAAATCACAACCTACATGAATAGAAACATGAATATTAGTGACCTGGCTTGGCAAGGCCACAGAGGAAACAACCGAAACAGCAAAATTGAAACTGGCCTGCCAGGACACTATATATACAAATGTAGGCAAATTTGGGCATATTTTATTGGCTTGAAAATATAGTTTTTTTACTAATTGTTATAAAATTTTAACCATAGAATAGTATTACAATCTTCAAAAAGCCTGCAAATTTTTATGTAGTTTCGTCCCATAGAACCAAAGATATGAACTTTTCAATATTTAATTTGGCTACGATTATAGATATATCCATATATAGATATACCACATTGGGGCAATTTTATAAGTTCCAAATCCTAGCGATTATTGATCAGAATTTAACAAATAAAAGCTCGCTGGAAAGCTAATGACCTGAATTGTGTAGTGGGCTATGTGACATTTGCTCTTAAGGTCGCACATTTAGGGGATCATCCATTATCCAGAGCCTATTTTTGACACTTTTTTACAGCCATAAAATGTTTCAATCATAGTCATTTGTTTTCCTAGTTTTGCATATGAATTACAAAATATCTGATATTTCCCTAAAACCTCTGGCTTTGATGGGGGAGAGACAAAAACATGTTGCTATGGTTTCAAATGATGTGAAATAACAGCAAGGGGAGACTTGATTCCAAATAATTCTCATATGTTATATCTCCCCTCTTTGGTTTTCATACATAAAGTAAATTTCACAGTGTATAAGGAATGTTTGATACTGGAGATATTCATAATCGTACCACCACCAAAACGGGAAATATAACACATGAAAAATATTTGGAACCAAGTCTCCCCTTGCTGTTATTTCAGATCATTTGAAACCATAGCAGCAAGTTTTAGTCTCTCCTCCATCAAGGTCCGAGGTTTGCTCGGTTTTGTGGCAGCCATTGCAATGACTGAGATTAGCAATTGTACCAAAGATGTGGCTGATTCTACACGAAGCATTCACCATTATGAACAAATCATCTGTGTTGATTTCCAAATAACTTAGTTGTCATGGGGGACCTCATGCTTCAAAATCGACGGGAGCATCCATCATATATATATATATATATATATATATATATATATATATATATATATATATATATATATATATATATATATATATATATATACTCAATATCAATTATTTCAGTTTTTTGTGCTAGCCAGCAGTATTATATCAAGTCTATGTAAAAAAAATATTTTTCTATTTTACTATGAAAGAAAAAAGCCAACTTTTGAAATCAGGAACTCAATGGAATAAAGAAATTATTCACTCTGTCTTGTATTCCTTGTTTTGGAACGATAAATTTTATAAATGTTAATTTACCTAATTTAATACCCATCACATATATAAACGTTAAAAGAAAAAATCCAGCATAAATTATCCTAATCTCATTATAAATTTATTTTGACACAGTGCATGCCTCATCAGACGAGATGAGCTGGTAAGTTCTGTCGCTGATTTAACACTTTGAAGTCTTTTAAGTGACTTGACTAGCTAATTTTATGTTGGATTTTTTCTTTTAATCCTTATGTATGCTTTTCTCTGCATTGTAATTCCCTACAGCAACTACCTGATCCTCTTGAAACAAAACCCCCCTCTCTCTCTCTCTCTCTCTCTCTCTCTCTCTCTCTCTCTCTCTCTCTCTCTCTCTCTCTCTCTCTCTCTCTCTTGTTAAGATCCGGACAAAACTTATGGGATCACTTATATATATATCAGACAATTAATCAGATCGAGAATTTTTCTCAGATTCTCCTAATTTACTCCCTCCAAGCATCTGCGTCATCCAGAGTTTTCAGCATAAACATCTTCCGACCTTTTTTTTTTTTTTTTTACACGGTGGTCACCACTTATCAAGGGTTATTGCAAGTACAGTACGTTAGTGTGGAGATTTAATGAAGTGTTCACTTAAGGGGGCGGTTCATCAGGAATTTGTTTACGTTGGACTTGAAGACCTATCTTTTTGACTACTCCACTTGTGCCCAATTATAATTTAAAATATTTATGCTACCTCTTTTTCTGTTTCAGCTGGTTTACCTCCCCCTTTTTACGTCTGCTATGTGAGTTCATGCTTGAAAGTGCAAGAATGGAACAAGACAGACTTTGAACTTGGGTAAATGAAGACGAAGATATATTACTTCTGTCAGTGAAAGTTGTGATACTCATAACGGACTAAGACTGATAGATGTTATTTGTATCATTCTCTCAGTGAGAATATTGTAGAATCAGCAGGAGTACTAGGAGTATACAGCGTGTATGACTACCCATATTAAACACCACCAGCTCTATTTACTCTTTGTCCTATCCTTGTAATCTTCTGGTTGACATATTTTTCTTAAACCTAATCCATGTTCTGTGTTTTCCTTCCGTGGTCCCAAC
Organism: Euprymna scolopes; assembly: GCF_053919585.1. Classification (NCBI taxonomy): domain Eukaryota; kingdom Metazoa; phylum Mollusca; class Cephalopoda; order Sepiida; family Sepiolidae; genus Euprymna; species Euprymna scolopes. Next base: position 4,666,810 of record NC_136502.1, read on the forward strand.
CTTGGGTCCACATCAGTATGCCAGGTCAAGAGAGGTACAGTTTCGGATTGCACAACTTTTGCTCTATTATAGACCCTCTCCTCTATGTAGGCATTTTACATGGGTATCCATTGTCTCTTTAGACGTGTATGCGCGCACACACACACACACACACACACACACACACACACACACACACACACACACACACACACACACACACACACACACACACACACACACATATACATATGTAAAAGGGGTATAGAGATTCCAACGAGAAAAAAATGTATATTTAAATGAGTAGGATCACCAATAATTGTTACTTTTTTTTATATAGTTGCTTTATTATTTTATATTTTCATTTTTCAAATTATTGAAATAAGTTTGAACGCGTTTTGAACGATCTTTAACGATTTTTAAACGTCCTCTTCAGAAGTTTTGTGGAAAGAGATGATTTAAAGGAAAATTCCTCTAAATGATCTTTCCACAAAACTTCTGAAGAGAAAAATCCTTAAAGATTGTCCAAAACTTGTTATAACTTATTTCAATCATCGGAAAAGTGAAAAAATCAAATAATAAAACAAGTATATAAAAACAACAATTGTTGGCGACCCCACTCATTTATATATATATATATATATATATATATATATATATATATATATATATATATATATATAGTGAATAAATGACAAAAGATTATTCCAAAGTTCATGATGTTAACCATCTTATAATTTATTCCTTTAATTAAGTTGACATTTACAATTCTTGACAGTATCTGTTTCGTAGCGCAAAATCAATCACTTAATTATATCAATCAAGAATTGTAAATGTCAACTGAATTAAAGGAATAAATTATAAGATGGTCAACATCATGAACTTTGGAATATAGTCTTTTGTCATTTAATCACTACATTGCTCTGTAATTCCATTGAGCTTCTTAAATAAGGATTGGTATATATTATAAGAAAATATATTTCCAGAGAAATATATATATATATATATATATATATAATATAAAGCTGAATGTGTGTGTGTGTGTGTGTGTGTGTGTGTGTGTGTGTGTGTGGTCACAAATAGGCTCCTATATGGTTGACTATTTTAAAAAACTGATTACATATAATGATAGAATATGTACCGAGACACAGGAATGGGTATGTTTGATCTGGCAGAACAGTGGTTCATTAAAATTGTGGGGTCTGCATTCGCGCCTGGTTCACAAAGTATGGAAATAAAAAAATTAAAAATTAAAAAAAAAAACGTTTACAAGTGTTTTTGATATAGATGTACATAAGAATACTTTGATAAGTATGTTTTAACTTAAATAGGGATGGTATAATAAAATTGTGGGGTCAGCGTTCGCGCCTGGCCTCCATAGAATGGAAATAGGCACAAACTTTAATGAAGACGTTTCATATCTATCTGCGTAAGTATACTTTGATAATTATGTTTCAGTTTGAAGAAATATGGTATAATAAAATTATGGGGTGTTCGTTCGTCCCTGACCTCCATAGAATGGAAATATGTCACAAAGTTTAACAAGGTTTTTTAATATAGATCCACAGAATATTGTGATAAGTGTTTCAGTGTGAACAGATATGGTATAATAAATTATGGGGTTTCTCTATTTTATTTTTACTTTCATCATATTTTGCTTTGGTTTTGATACCCCCAAATTCGAAGCTATCTCATTACAACCCTTCCTTTTCATAACCTATCGTACTTTCATAAATCAGAGTCCATTTTCTGTAGGCTGTTTTTAAACCCAGTCAACGACGGGTACTTTTGCTAGCACACACACACACACACACACACACACACACACACACACACACACACACACACACACACACACACACATATCCAAACATATACATTCAAGTTTTGTGTGCGCGCGCACACACACACATTCGAACACTTATTAAAAAAAGATGAAGGACGCATTTTTCATTCCAGAAATGCACACTCCAAAACAATACCTTTTTACGCCCCCTCGAAATCATGCAGTGGAAATGAAAAAAGAGAAGGGGACGAGGGAGCAAGTGAGTTTGGGTGGAAGGGGGACGGGGTGTGGGTATGGTTGGGAGACAGTGGCAGAACAGGAAATAGCAATGCATTCAGAAATCCACGCGCACAGACGACCGAGCAAAAAGAATGACAAAAAAATGCACTTCTCTGCTTTCAGTATAGTTTTCTAACATCAATATGAAAGGCTCTTGCATTTAGTCCTCCCACTCCATCACTAAGCTTCTCTCACACTCCTCCTCCTCCTCCCACCTCCTCCTCCTCCTCACCCTTCGAAGTCATCCCTTTTTTCTCTCATTTTCTGTCTTACGTTTTTGTTTTTCATCTTTTCATCTCTCTCTCTCCCCCCCTCTCTCTCTCTCTCTCTCTCTCTCTCTCTCTCTCTCTCTCCTGTGCCTAAATTCAAATGTAGATTCCATTAACAAAACTTCTTTCTCAGAAGTGCACGCCTGTGAAACTCTCTTCCATTTGCCTGTTTCCCACCTGACTACAACTTGGATGTCTTCAAGTCCAACATAAACAAACTCCTGACAAACCGCCCGCTTAAGTAAGACACTCTATCAAATCTCCAATACTAATGATTACTACAATGCTATCCCATTGATTACTGTACACGCAATAACCCTTATCCCTGAGTGGTCTCCGAGCCTCGATAAGTGGTGACCTCCATGTATATATATATATATATATATATATATATATATATATATATATATATATATATATATATAGTAAGATATGAAAATATATATCGCTTAATTGGCATATATATTTTCATAACTTACTACCAAGCTCTACCTATGTATTGAGCACTGTTGAAGTAAATACTGAAAAATTTAGGCATAAAATTATATCTTTGTATATTTATGTGATTAACTGAAGTAATCATATATATATATATATATATATATATGTGTGTGTGTGTGTGTGTATATATATATAGATGTGTGTGTGTATATATATTATTTTCAATAATGGCTCAAATCATCAGAGGAAATGAAATGCGGTTAGCAAAATATATATATATATATATATATATATATATATATATATATATATATATATATAAGGCACTCTGTCTGTCTCCATATTCTCAAACTCTATCTCTACCGAAACTAAAAGTCGCAGAGTGGCGCTAGGGATCTCAAATGATTGGATTTTTTATGGCCCATTCTTTTATGAGTCTTTAGCCGGTTAAAATAGTTTTAAAGGGACCAAAAAATGGGTCATAATAAGAAAAAAAAATCTTTATGCATTTTGTACATTCATGTTAGTTTATTTTTAATCAGTTCATATGCATGTTACGTTGGCACAGTGATAACGTCACCAAATTTTAATGCGACAGTTGTGTTTTCAGTTTCGATTCTAACTAATGGTACCCAGATACTTTTTTTTTTTTTGCTTTTAAAATCACGACTCTATAATAATATATACAAAATGTGGACAAATTAAAATATCATATTTAAGCGTATTTTACGACCCTGCTAGTATATGTATATATATATATATATATATATATATATATATATATATATATATGATTACTTCATTTAATCACATAAATTAATATACGAAAGTATAATTTTATGTGTAAACTTTAAGTATTTACTTCAACAGTGCTCAATACGTAGGTAGAGCTAGGAAGTTATAAAATATATATGACAATTAAGCTACACAGAATATTCTGCGTTTCATCCACGCTAGGATTCATGAATAAGCCTATTGAATCCTAGCGTGGATTAAACGCGGAATATTCAGTGTAGCTTAATTGCCATATATATTTCATAACTTACCACTATATATATATATATATATATATATATATATATATATGCGTGTGTGTGTGGGGGGGGGAGTTAAAAGAATAGGGTAGATTCTTTAAGAGGACACTTATCAGGATAATACAAAGCTCAACAATCCTTCAATCTACTTCCAACCCCTGCTCCTATATTATTCCCGATAGTATGAATGCATCGCATATTCACACATGTATTGAACATATACCCCATATCCATGGCAAACGCAGTAACCACCTTACATACCACCTATTTCCATTTTGTAATACCTTCATCTATCGCACTAATTATTGTAGTTCTATCTTCCTCCCTTCCCCTCACACTCTCACTGTATTACCCTTTTTCCTCTCATGCCTCGTTATTTCATTCCTAATGTAGTCATCGCTAGACGTCGCATCTCTAATATGTTACCCAGCATCTTCTCTCCTCTTCTGATGAGAAGCATTAGGCTTCGAAATACCTAGATATAAATAGTTTACTGTAATGATTAAATCTATATGCATTAGTATATATTTTTACATTTTCGTTCTTTTATTCTTCCCCCCCCCTCTCTCTCTCTCTCTTACTATATATATATATATATATATATATATATATATATATATATATATATATATATATATAATTTCTTTCTTTATACTTATGCAATCTTCAGTGTCAGAAATTATAATTATGGCGTTTGTTTTGTTTTTATTTTAACTGTGACACTAATTCCAAAGCGAGTTTAACTGGCACCCTGCAAATGAGGAAGTTTCTTTTTCACAAAGGAGTCACTACTTATCAAGGCCCGTAGGCCACTCGAGGATAAAGGTTAATGAGTGTACAGTAGTCAATGGAAAAATGTAGTAATTCTTAGTAGTGGAAACTTGGTAAATTGGATTATTTAAGGGGATGACTTATCAAAAACTTGTTTATATTGGACTTGAGGACGACCATATTGTAGTTGGTTGGAAAGCAAAGAAACTGAAGAGAGTTCCACAGGCGTGCAGTTCTAACACAGAAACTTTGTTCATGGAATCTAGGTTTAGGTTTAAGCACAGATAAAGAGTAAGGGAAATTATTGATAATGGTGCAGAGTGTTTTTTGTGAAAGTTAAGCCGGGGGTGGGGACCATAGATTGGAGCTCGGATGAGCACTTGCCATGAAAATAACAATAAAGCTGAGACAGGCTTGCAACATCTCTTTTGTGGGAGAGAAGTTGCAGGGAAGAGAAAAGGGCATCCCCCTCCAAGCTACAAAGCCTATTTTGAACTCTGTCACGGCAAGATAAGCTGCTTCTAGCAGCTCCTGCCTAGATGTGGCAACAGTACTCCATCCTTGAACGTACTTGGCTCTTATACAAGTAGAGAATTGCGTCAGCACTGAGATATCTATTGAAGTGGTAGAATGATCCCATCAATTTTCCAGTAGCCTTGGCAACGAATTTGATGTATATGTTTCATCTCAGATCAGGAGTAAAATCAGACTTAGAAGCTTGTCAAAACATGAAGCCTCCCCAAGACGAGAGCCATTCATTTCAATTGATGCCAGACAGGGATCAGAGCATTGATGATGAAAAGATAAAAGCTTGATTTTAGATGCATTAAAATTAACCAGCGACTTCTTTCCTCACTGCACCATGTGAACAAGATCAAAGGAGAGAAAATCAGAGAGAACTTGGTTGTTTAAAGCCTTTGAAGTGTTGCCATAGATGGTAGTGTCGTCAGCATAAATGTCTACAAATGATCTTAGGATGTGATTTGGAAGATTATTGATGTAGACTCGAGAGTTGGGCCCAGGATGGACCTCTGAGGGACTCCAGCATTAAAACTGTGAGCTTCTGATTTCTGCCTATCAACCACCAATCTTATGAACCTATCAGAGAGAAATGATTTAATAATTGAAAAGACATTTTCAGCTATACTATAGCTGGAGATTTTGTGGAGTAGACCTTTATGTCATACTCTATCAAAGGCCTTTGATATGTCAAGAGCAATTGCACTAGAAAGGTAGCCTCCGCCGAGAGATTCGCTAATCCTACAAGATATAACTGTTAGTACATCTGCTGTAGATCTAGCAAAATGGAAACCATATTGCATGTTACTGTGGAGGTAATTTTTGCTGAGGTGGTTGACTACTTTATTGAACTCAGATTCCAGCAACTTACTCAGGATGCACTGTATTGAGAGAGAGATGACCATACTGACATACTGATGAGATTTTTGGGGTATAATTCTCCTTAAGATAGCGCTTAAACAGATTTGTAAATATGGGAGCTAGTTCTGGTTGAAGCTTTTTGAGCACTATAATAGGAACGCCATTAGAGCCAGTTGTTTTACTGGAATCAAGGTTTTTGATTAGCTTGGCAACATCACATACAGATATCTGTATGTTGCATAGCATGTTTTCAGACACAGGAGAAAATACAAGGGGTTGGTGGCTCTGATCACATGGAGTAGAATTAGCTGCAAAGTTTTTAGCAAAGAGTTTGGCTTTGTTCGATGCGAACGAGATTATATCAGGTCCATTGATGATGGTTGGGATAGAGCACATACTTCTGTTCAGGATCCTGTTTGCTATTTTTCAAAATTGGTGGGAACCAAGCTGCTGCTCAACTACTTTGGACTTGATGGACTGACCATCCAACTCTCTCATGTTCTTTATTTTACAGTGGTTGCTGGCAGTCATGAAGGCGGCTTTAGTCGCAGTACATCTATCATGTTGGGAACAATGGAAATAGTGATTTCTGTACTCAATGGAGAGGCTGTTAAGTTTTTGCTGGAATTTTTTGGGAATATAAAGCAATCTATACCTACAATTAACCATTCCGTCAGGTCTGATGATATGGGGGACACATTCTTTTCAAACATGGAATACAGAGGTAGATCTGATATAAATGTACGAAAGCTATCCCAGTCATCCATAGAGTATCGATATAATGTATGATGGAGATGTATGTTAGAGGACTTATTACATTTTGTTTTATCTTAACTGAGACAACTGAATGGTCAGAAGATCTCAGTGGTGACAGAATGGAAGCTGAACATAGCTCAGGGCAAGTTGTGAGAAAAAGGTCTAGGGGACTTGCATACTAACCATCAGTGTCGGGCATACGGGTAGGTTCGTGAACAATCTGAGTTAGATCATAAACAATGGAGAAAGTATGACAGACTCCCCCCTCTCATCATTTGTCTTGTTTGAGTGGGCTAATCATTCCACGTTGTAAACATTGAAGTCTCCACAGACATGATTGTTAGCCAAAAGATTTGTAGACATAATGTGGTCAATTTTCTCAGATATGCTCTTAAAGATAGTAACTCCACTGTTATACAGGTGGTAAAGGGCAAATATAACTGCAGTAGTGTGAGCAAGTGCAATCAGAAAGCATATATAGGGAAATTTTGGGTTTTCTCTGGAGATGACCCTACTACAAGGAAAGCCATCTCTAATGTAAGCACATATTCCATGCAAATGACTACCTTGGGAGTCAGATTTGGATGTAAAATTAGAGTATCCTTTAATTATGAACTCATTTAGAGAAATAGTCGGTCCAATGCCAGTTTCACTTCTGAATAATAGGTCTGGTTTAGTCTCCTGTAATTGGATTTCAACCTCTGGAAGGTTGGAACGTAGACCCCTCATGTTGGGAAGGATATATGGTAGTGGGGGTCTACATTGGAAATTAGAGTCTGGGATTTAATTGTTTATTCTTTCTGGAGACTTTGTTGTATAATGGAGGGGACAGCTCCCAGTATTTAGAGAAATTAGGATTGGAAATAATATTTATTAAAGGAGAATGTTGGAATCAAACGTAATGATCAAAAGTTAAAAAGAATACATATTGCTATTTAGATGCGATTCCAGAAATGTAGTGAATTGTCCATTATAGTATAAACAACTATACAACAAAATTAGGTCAAAGCAGGTAGAATGAGACCATGCCAGAACACGTGTTGGAAGCAGATGCAATATCCACGTGCAAAAACATTCACATGTTGCCCATGTTCTGACGTCACAAAGAAATATAGATCCAATATATACAGTTAAGTAAGGGTTCGAAATCAGTTAGAGTTGAGAGAGTTTGAGTTGAGAGAGGAGAGAGAGTTAGCCTGAGCTCCTTCAGAAAGCGAAGGAAAGAGGAGAAGACAAAATGTAGAAATCAAATGCGGAATCGAATTTCATCATTCTCATCTCCAGCTGGAAATAAATGTCTTCATATTGTTATGTAAACCTTTGTCTTCATTTAAAATCAACTGCAAGGTAATGTGTTTTGTCTTCATTTAAAATCAACCGCAAGGTAATGTGTTTTGTCTTCATTTAAAATCAACCGCAAGGTAATGTGTTTTTTCTTCACCATCTTGTATTATGAACTTAATATGAAACCCCTTCCAAGATGTTGTCTGTATCCCTCTCTTCAATAATGAATGCCCTCTGTGTTTAAAGAACTGTTCAAACACGCATCTCTCTTCACATCTATATCCCTTCTATCATATAAATGAACTCCCCAATAATTGGATCATTGTCGTTGCGGTGTAACCCATTATATGATGTCTGTTATATGTCTCGGCTCCATTATCATTATGTGTCCTTCACTATGCTACAACTTTTTGTGATGGAATTTTAGGATTTGTGGAGTAGGTTGACAGACTTGGTTAGAACAAGGCCCCTATTAAGGGAAATGACGACATTAGGTTTTTGCAACTCTTGCAGGGAGGCATCGATGTCCCCTACATACAGCACATGGTATTCCCAAAATGATCACCCATCTGGTACTGACCAGGCTCAATTTTGTTTAACTTTGGTGATCTAACATGCTCACACAAGAGGACTTCCAATGAGGCCTTACAGAACTTGTTGGAAGGGTACAAGTGTATTGCAGCCAGAGGAGATTACTTCGAAGGAGACTAGAGTTTCATGTGTGTACTACCAATAAAAGTTCCAGTATAAAAAAATGTCTGGAAAGGCACCTCATATGTCAGTAAGTTGAAATGCAAAATGTTCATTTCAGCTTGCCAACATATTTCTGTTACTTTTGCGCATGTGCAAATTCAATCATAGCTTGAAGTGGTTTATTTAAAAAATCTTTCTTACCTAACTGTTTATAGCTGAAATGGTAGGGAATGTGGTTAGAGTGCTAAATATTTTATTTTCGATTCTAACTGATGGCATAATAATAAATAAAAAAATAAATAAAAAAGTAATAAAATAATAAATAAAAATAATAAATAAAAATAATAAAAAAAAATAATAATAAAAATAAATAAAAATGATAAATAAAATAATAAATAAAAATAATAAATAAAAAAGTAATAAAATAATAAATAAAAATAATAAATAAAAATAATAATAAAAATGATAAATAAAAAATAATAAATAAAAATAATAAATAATAAATAACAATAATAAATAAAAAATAATAAATAAAAAATAATAAATAAAAAACAATAAATAAATAAATAAAAATGATAAATAAAAAAGTAATAAAATAATAAATAAAAATAATAAATAAAAATAATAATAAAAATGATAAATAAAAAATAATAAATAAAAATAATAAATAATAAATAACAATAATAAATAAAAAATAATAAATAAAAAACAATAAATAAATAAATAAAAATGATAAATAAAAAATAATAAATAAAAATAAACGAAATGCGAGGATGTTCTTACTTCAACCGTTATTTTGTAAATTCGTTTGTTTTTTTTTAATTAACGTCTATACTTGAAAAAAAAAAAGTATTTACCAGTCGTCATATCATACCGGTTGCCTATTATCCTGATGATTTATGCAAGTCGAAAGCTCGGCTAATGATAGATAAACGCGTGATTAGTTTAATTTTTTAATTTTTTTAAAGAATTTCTTCCATCTTTCCATTATTTGTCTCTATTTCATTCTTTTTTTTTAATCATCCTATCTCTCTCTTTCTCTTTCTCTCTCTCTCTCTCTCTCTCCGTGTATTTCCCTCCTTTCGTCCTCTTTCCCTTATTAGTTTGCATTTTTTTCCCAATTTATGGATTATTGTTATAGCAGGTGACTCTCTCTCTCTCTCTCTCTCTCTCTCTCTCTCTCTCTCTCTCTCTCTCTCTCTCTCTCTCTCTCTCTCTGGATCCATTTTATAGCAGGTGACTGCCCTTCCTTTCTTTTTGACAAATTTTACTCTCCTTCTCATTATCTCTCCTCACACGGCTCAGCTTCAGCTTCATCTCACCATCCTGCCACAAGCCCCCCTACCCTACCTACTATTACCGACCCCCGCCTCCCACCGTTTATTTCTCTTTTCCTCATCTTGCAAACAAAGCCGTTTCCAAGAAGGAGACTCGTGCGCGCGCACACACACACTCAGCCGTCAGCCGCGAAAATACTATGGCGACTCTCTCCCTCTCCTTCCATCCCCACTACCCTCATCTCCCGCTCTCTCCCTCTCTTTTTAAATGTGTCTCTTTTCTTCTCTTTTTATTCTCTCTCTCTCTCTCTCTCTCTCTCTCTCTCTCTCTCTCTCTCTCTCTCTCTCTCTCTCTCTCTTTCTCTGCATACAATCACGAGTCGTGTACAGTGGAAGCAGAGTCGGCGTCGATCCGAATGGATCCAAGTCGTTGCTATAAGCACGGAGTTAGTAGCGTACAAAAAGCGAGCTCCGCAGAAAAAGGGAAAAGAGAGACGGCTTCGTCCTCTCCAAGATGATTGATTATAGTCATGATGATGGTAGTGGTGGTGGTGGTGGTGGTTTGCGGGATTTTTATTCCCCACTGATTTTTCTGTGCAACTTTACATACAAGGCTAATGCAAAACTCTCCTTGGATAATCCCAAGGATCGTTCGAGAATTACGCGACTTGGCTGGGGAGCAGGAGGAGGAGGAGGAGATGGGAACCATATTGTAACTTACAACCAGACTCGTTGATGCTAACTGCTATCCTCATCCGACAAAATAAATAAATAAATAAATAAAGCTAGATTTAGAGTGCCGAATATAGAGGACCATATGTTTCTTGCCTAACGGTAACTGTTGACTTTGGAGTAATGTCTAATGGATACAGAAAAAAGACTATGGAATCGGTTAAGCCGATTTCTAATCGAATCAGTTATATTGAATACAATTACATGGTAATGCAAAAGGTATGAACAACCTTCCTCAGCTGACGCCCCTATTCCAAATTTGTGTTTGTAGGACGTCATCCGTGGACTGTTTCGCACTGATATAAATGATTGCACACAAAAAATAATTAATTTTTTTTCAAATCAGGCTTTTCTTAAAATCATACACTGTTAGAAACCCACTCAATATATGTTAGCTTTGGCGGGTTTCTGATAGTACTTTGTATAATTTTATATTTTTAAGTTATTATCAAACCTTCACATACTTAGGTGTCAGCTCGTCAACATTTTTCTTGTTCGTAGCTATCGCTTGACATTACATGTTTTTCGAACTGATAAAACATTTTAAAGTCAATAAAAACACTAAAATGTTTTTTCGGATAGACAGAGGAGTAACTTATCTTGCCTTTGATAACATTTATTTATTAAATTTTTTGAATTTTTGACAACTTTTTTGCATCTCTGGAGATTGTAAAACAAACCCAAACCTCGTTTCATAAACATTTTTATTATAAAAGTTCAAAAAAAGATTACTTTTTTCTATTTTCTTTAATTTCAATAAATCGCTTCTTAGTTTGACGGGCACGCAGCATTTCCCTCTCCCAACAGTTTCGGTATATTATCCTTTTCCTCTCACACCCAACTATTTTGTTCCTAATGTAACCATTGCTACACGTTGTATGGAAGAACTACAGTGGATCTATCCCTAATATGTTACCTAGCATCTACTTTCCTCTTCTGATGAGAAGCATTAGGCTTCGAAATACCATGGTATGAAAAGTTTTACTTATCCTACACCCCTATTTGATGTAACATCCATATTGTATAAACGAATAAGGCCATCGCCCAGCTTTCATAGTCCTTCTTTGCCAGATGCAGAGGTGTGATCACAGGGAAACCACAGAAACACCCAGTAGTCGATCTTGTTTCCTGACTAGGGTAATGAATGCCGTTCCCTGTCCCCACTTCATCCAATTCCCTAAAACTGGGCATTTTACGGTTCTTGAGTGCCATATACGCCTATGCAATTGGATTGGGTTGATTTTTGTTTGATGGGTTGAGGGTACCGGATTGACAGTTTCTGGCTGCTGTTTCCAACTGACAGTACAGGGGCCCTAACTTTTTAGTAGCGCTTGGAGCGGCTGCTCCATCATCAGTTGCATAATATCGGGATGATTATAGTGCCATGTCGCACATAGCAATGGACTCTGCACCCATTTCCGGTGGCCTTTTCTGCGGCCACACTCCTGTAGATGAAGAGTCAGCTAATGGTTTACTTGTGTTGCATGTTTGGTATCTGGCACAACCACTTTGACCAACACCTCTCACCCTAAAACTGAAACTTTTAAATAAAATAAAATGGCAGTTCAATCAAAAATTATGATTAAACCAGGCTTAGGCTCAAACAAAACCAATTTGCCTCCTCTTTTGAGGCTTACATTTATGAATATCCGCAGGATTAGAACTAACTTAGATGATGTTGCATGATTTCTCCTACTTACACAGACGTAACTGGTAGCATAACACATAGCTTCTCTATATCTCATTCCCTATCACAGACGGTTACATTTCTGACACGTTTCCCAGATCAGCAAGATCAACATTCCTCACTTCTAGATTGTATAACAAATGTCCATAGCCCACTTGGGAACGTTGATCAGACTGTGATATTGGTAGAAATTCCCCTAAATTCTCGACTCAAAACTGTTGCATCCCTTTGCCTGTTCTACGAGTATTTTAATTGTGAATGCTCTGACGAACTACAATCCCTTTAACGCCATCAATGTAAATACCCTCAACAAACCTGACAATTAGCAAAATCCCACCCCTACACACTGGAGATCCCTAGATGTAAGAAAGCCTTCTACTCTAATAGTTTCTTCCCCAGAACTGCTAAACTCTGGAACTCTCTTCTGGGTCCCTGTTTTCTCAACTGTACTGACATGCAGAAGTTCAAGTGTAATGTGAACAGACATCTTGCTGCTCAACTCCCTACATAGTATCCCTGCAACTTATGTCCCCGATAGTAGCCCCCTACATCAAAGTGGCATTGTGCCTTGTTTGGGGTGAAAATGGAAAAAAATAAAAAAATAAAATATGCATTAGTATATATTTTTATATTGTCGGTTTATTGATTCATATTATATATATATATATATATATTGTCAATATATATATATATATATATATATATATATATATTGACAATATATATAACAGAGTTCATTTAAATCTGTTATATATGCTGTAGACAGACTACTTTTCATTGTGTTAAAAAATCATTTTTTAGTGTTGCCCTATGAAAAAATATACTTAAATATATTTGAAGAAATGTGCGGAGTGTACTCACTTTTGTGATACACTATATATATATATATATATATATATATATATATATATATATATATATATATATATATATAAGCCTGACGCATAAGCCTGACGAATCCTATAGTGGATGAAACGCAGAATATTCAGTGTAACTTAATCGCCATATATATTTTATAAATTACTAACTAACTCTACCTACGTATTGAGCACTTTTGAAATAAATACTTAAAGTTTACGCATAAATCTATACTTTCGTATATTAATTTTATGTGAGTAAATGAAGTAGTTATATATATATATATATATATATATATATATATATATATATGGTTAAATTACATATTTTTAATTTTCAAAAGTAAAATATGCTCCACTTACCCAGCCCTAGGATTTGAACCCTGTATCCTGCAGACTCCAGTCCACTGCTTTAACCGCTGAGCTATGATGCGGGAAGAACATTAAGGTTTGTTCTTGTTCACTGTTGTCTAGAAAGGACATTCACACAAATGCCACGCGTTTGACCTCTGATCTTGGCCATTGTATCTTCATCTTATACAGCACAATTTTACATTTGGCGATTACTGCAAAAGAAAAAAGGGAAAAAGTTTAAATGTATTGAGATGACATATTTGGAAAATAATTTAACAACATTAATACGTTCCATTACTTTAGTCACTCGGTTGGTCATGTCTAGTCCTTAATACCTACAAGTTCCTCAATGTATGATTCAATCTGGTTTTTCAAAAATCAAAACCTTTTTTCTTTTTATTTTCTTCCAAATAGATACTAGAAGGCAATGGCCAAGGGTCAATCGTGTTGAAGGTATAGAAGATTACCAATAGCAAAGAGTAATGTTTTCAGTTATGTCTTTTTTTTTTTGAGAATAATGCCTTTCTTTCTCTTCAAGTGTGATTTGAACAGACATCTTGCTGCTTAACTCCCCACATAGTATCCCTGCAAATTCAGTCCTAAATAGTTGCCTCTTACATTCAAGTCGCACTGTGCTTTATTTGGGGGGAAAACGCAATAAAAAAAATTTAAAAAAAAGAAAATTAAATGATCCCAAAAGGATAAAAAAAACCAACCCAATCAAACCAAACTAATTTCTCAGCTGGACACGACGAAGAGAATAATCACTAACCTAATAGGTCCCGAACTGTAAGCTAGGCTTCAACCTCTGTCCCATCGCCGAAATGTTGCATCCCTCTGCCTGTTTTACAAGTATTTTAATGGTGGATGTTCTGACAAACTACAAGCCCTTGTATCCCCTCAACAACAATTCTCCCGACAAACCTGACAAACAGCAAACTTCTACCCCTACACAGTAGAGATCCCCAGATGCCAAAAAGCCTTCTATTCTAATAGTTTCTTCCTTCAGACTACTAGACTTTGGAAATCTCTTCTGGCTCCCTATGTCCCTGACGGTTCTGATATGCAAAAGTTCAATTGTAATGTACCTTGTTTGGGGTGGAAATGCAATAAAACTATATATATCACACTCTCTTGTAATCATGCTCACCTTATCTCATCAAATTTAATTTATTTTTACTCTTTTTCACCCCAGGGAAACCTGAACGTAAGAGGCTACTATTTGGATTGTGGCCATATGATCAGCAAAATGTTTGTTTACATTACATTTAAACTTCTGCATGTTAGTACAGTCAGAGAAGCAGAAAGCAGGGAAGGAATTCCAAAGTCTACCAGTCTGAGGAAGAAACTATTAGAATAGAAAACTATCCAGCATCTCGGACCTCTAGAGTAAAGGAGTGTGATTTTGTTGCAAAACGGGGTTGTAAGGGGTATATATATATCAAAGGGGTACAAAGTACGGAGTCTCTCTCGTGTCTTGGATATGTAAAGCGTGTCTCAATGTCATACAACAGAGAAATAAAATTCAACCAAATAGTGATGATAAAAAAATAAGGAGGTAAGGCCCTAGAGATTTGACAGAAAAGAGCAGACTTTGACCAAAACATGGAGAACGATATTGATGGGAAGTGCTAGCAATATGAGTGGAAATCAACTTTTTCAGATTAAAAAATGCGGAGGACTTACCATCCGACATAATTTTGAAAAGATATAGTTATGCAACAAACAAATATCAATTTAGTTTAATTATTAAAAGTAATTTTTATCGATTTGAGAGTTAATTACATAAAGCAGAAAATGTTTAAAAAAAAAAGAGAAAATGAAGAAACTTTGAGAACAGATCCAGTCGGCATTAATATACTACCACCTTTGCATCATCATCATCATCACCATCATCATCATCATCATCATCATCATCATCATTATTATTACTCACTAGGAGTTTTCACACAAGTCATTGTCAAAAGAATTCTCTTTGAAAACAACCTATAGTGTTTCCTGTTGTCTGAGTGACAACAAGTCTCCCCAGATTTCTAGTACTCACCACCTTTTTCGGTAATCTTTGCAAATTAGTTTGCCTTATCGCAATAGCTGTTTACCATTGATTTATCGTTGATTACGATCATTGGTTTTCACTGGAATTTGAGTGGCAATAAGCTTCTCCAAGATTCCAATCCTCTTTGCACTCATCCAGTAAACGTCTGGTTAGTGCTTTCTCACCTTAGTCTTTCCATTCTCCTTAACCCTCCCCACTTATTTGGTGTGGCACCAGTTTATGGTGACATGAGAAATAAAAAAAGTGGGGGTGGAAGGCAAGTTATCTTATAATTCAACAGTTTCAGTTTTCATGATTTCATGTGATGTTTCCCTGTGTTTCACCTCTGTAGCAGTTTCTATATCTTCAGCTAGCACCAGTGGATCATATGTATTAGTTTCCGCATTCAAGGATTTTCCTTAATATTTCAGCCGTTTTCATTATTGTTATCCATCGTATCTTCTCAGATTCCAATCTCTTCCATTCTTTTTTCTAAGTTTTTCGGTATTGTTCCTAACGCTTCTACTATTATTGGTGTTAATTTCCTTCAGTTTCCATATCCCTTTGTGCTTTTTGGCCAGTTCCATGTATTTTCTCAGTTTCTCTGTCTCCTTGATCTTCACTCTATGGTCTGCTGGAACGGCAAAATCTACAATCCGACAGGACTTTTCCATCTTGTTAACTACTATGAAATCTGGTTTCTTGCTTGGATGGGTTTATCAATTTGTATAGGATTTTGTGACTTTCATTTTTAAGCACTGCTGCTGGTTTGTGCTTGTCCATTTGTCTGGGTATTCAAGATGCAGTCGTCTGCAGAATTTCCAGTTTACTTTGTTCCCTACTTGATCGTGTCTATTTTTATATTCTTTTTGGATAGTTTGCAACATTCACTCATTATGTGATTTATTGTTTTGTCTCTTTGTCCACAGAGTCTGTATTTGCTGTTTTCGTGTGTCTTGTCAGTCTTTGCTTTGATTTGGGTGGTTCTAATTGTGCTATCTTGTACGACTCTTATTAGTGATTCACTTTCACTATTTAGGTGTCCTTTTTGTAAACAAGTCCAAGTGTTATCGTTAATCTCATCTTTTGTCATCCTTATAAATCATCTATGTAGCTGGTTCTCTTCCCATTTTTATGTTTTCGTCTTAGTCCTTGTCTTTCTGTTTTCTGTTTTATTCATTTTTTCAGTGTCTCTTGCTGCAGTAATTATTCTTTCGGTTTTCTGTATTATGTATTTTCTATCATTTACTCGCTCTTCTATACAAACCAGTCCTCTTCCTCCGTCTTTCCTTTTCACGTAGAGTTAGCCAGCATCATCTTTTGAGTGTAGGGCATTTTTCATAGTGATCAGTTTACTGATTTTCTTGTCGAGATGCCTCAGTTCTTCTTTGGTCTAACCTATAAACGGTTCAAAGTATCTTACTAGTGACTGCCTCTGTATTTATACCATTAATTGAGTTTCTACTACATAGTTTAGTTTCAATGAGTTTTCTCGTTCTTGTTAAGAATTCCTTTCCAATTTTCTGTTTCATTTCTGATGGTGTCTGCGTCGAGAACTCCCAAATATTTGTAGCTATCATATTTACCTATTGCCTTTATCTTCATTTGGTTGAGTAGTTCCATGTCTTCCGTTGCTTCCAATATTTTTACATAGAATTTGCAATTGCTTTTCACCGTTACTTAAACTAACTACTCTCCTTCATTTATGAGGGACAGAAATATGCGTGCTCACCTCATGCTGTCCAGGCAAAAAGAGGGGAGTCACTCACTCCCCCTCAACACTAGTTAAGGTTAGTTAGTTTAAGTAACGGTGAAAAGTAATTGCAAATTCTATGTAAAAATATTGTAATATATGTTGTATAGATTTTACAAAATAAATAGTTGATTATATTTCATATATATTGCGATTGTGTCGTGTTGTGTGTTTTCTTTTTGTGTCTGCCATGAATGTCTTAAGTCAAATGAAACGGCCCTGAAGAAGAAGGAATAAGGTTCCAGCCAGAATGCCACCAGAGTGATCTTGAGAGAATGAAGGAGCCACACACTTACATCCAATATCTCAGGTATGTTTTCCTCTTGATACGCAGACTCTAATGACTGGCCCATTGTCATGTCATCATGGGGCCGTTTCTAAGACTTCTAACCATGTCTTTATCGTTGGGATATCGTTTATCCCCCCCTCGGGGAGCTGATTCCTCAACCAAGTAACTCTCCCTGGGAAACGATAGTACCATATTGGTGCCGTGACCAGGATCGGAAGTCTTGGTCCTCAAAACATCAGTTTTTGAGGAGATAAAAATGAAGGAGAGTTAAGGGATTCTAAGTTAACAGTTACTCTTGCAAACGGGCAAAGGATGCCACTAAAAAGTATGGCCCATTTGCTTATTAAAATGAAGAAGGCACAAACTTCATCTAACTGCATCGACACATACTGTTAGAGCAGTTTCTAACAAACATAAAAAGAATCCACCCCGTCAGCATCGGACTTCAGTCCAAGAAAGGAAACCCGTAATAGAGTATGTCCCCACCTATCCACACCACATATTGAGAAAAGTGCGAATGGACAAACGGACAAGGGTGAATTTACAGGTCCACCCTCCTTTTGTCGAGGGACCAAAAAGTCTTAAGGAAACAAATGTCGATTAACTCATTTATTTAGTATAATAATTAACTGATTTATTTAGTATAATAATTAACTGATTTATTTAGTATAATGATTAACTGATTTATTTATCATAATAATTAACTGATTTATTTAGTATAATAATTAACTGATTTATTTAGTATAATAATTAACTGATTTATTTAGTATAATAATTGACTGATTTATTTAGTATAATCTTTAACTGATTTATTTAGTATAATAATCAACTGATTTATTTAGTATAATGATAAATAAGATCTACTGTGTGTGTTTCTCGCCTATATGTAACTTTGCTAAGTAAACATTAAATTGTATTATTTTTACTATTAATCGAATATTTATTGAAATAAAAAAATAAGGGAATATTAAAACAAATGACAATAAGTGTGTTTGCAGTAAGATCCTAAACTCTTTAACTTATCATAAATTATGGAATATATATTCTAGAAAACAGGGTGCACAGCTTCTGATTGGAGATGCCGATTTATTAATGCCAGGAAGAGTTCATATATTGACGTTATATAATAGATCAAAATGTCGCCCTCGTTTTTTAAATTCTTATTTTAATTGCTAGTATATTTTTAGTAGAGTGTCACTACTTATCAAGGACCAAAATCCACTCAAGGATAATGGTTAAATAAATGCCAGGTGGATGAGTGAGACAACATCATGATGATTGCTTATGATGGTAGTGATTAGATGGAATTTGATTATTTAAAAGGGCGGCCCAACAAGAATTTGTTTACATTGAACTTGAAAACGGCCATGTTGTAGTCAGCTGAGAAGCAGCTCATCACTATTGTGTTCCACAGATGGGCATTTCTAGAAAAGAGACTTTGCTCAGGGACATTTCGTTTAGGTTTAGGCAAAAAGAGAAAGGGGTACTATTGATAGTTATTGTATCAAGACGAGTTGTGAATGTTTTACAGAAGGGGGAAATTATAGACTGAAGCTCAGTCGAGCACCTGCTATGAAAATAATGATAGAGTAGAGAAAAATTAGCAACATTGCTTCTGTGAGAAAGAAGTAGCAGGGAGGAAAAATGGATATTCGCCCACTAGATTTTGAAGTCAGTTTTATACTCTGTTAAGACGGGAAAGCGGCACTTCCCCAGCTGCCACATCTTGTACCTCATCTTAGAATGTACTTGTCCTGGGGATGACTTTATCTCTTTTTCCCGTATAACTTCTGACATTAAAGGAAAATAAGAAAACACTTTCTATGCACAACTTTTATGCTTATTATTTACAATCACTGCTAAAACATGTTCCTGCAGTGGTTATGTTGCAATAGTTTTGATGTATATTAGAGTATGATTAAAGAAAGTTGAAAAATTCTACTTGTACACACTAGCAATAGGAAATGACCAATCAAATGGATGCCTGTTGTGCCAGTAACCAATCAGAAACCAGAATTGCTCCATAAAAATATTGAATCTTTCTTGCACGTATGTCAACACTAGAAAGATCTTTGCTCTTTGTCTGCAAAATTTTTAAAGTCCAAGGCTTATACAGAACAACTACCCACTGGAAATGCTTCATCTCCAGGACATGTACAAAACAAATGCCCATCGGAAACTCTTCTGAAATCAAACATGGCTTTCAATTCAAAAGTTCAAATTTTTTCTGATACCCGGTTCCAATTCTGATTAATCGTCTCAGTATTAGTACATACAGCTCATTTGGAAGAAAGGTAAGCCATTGGTTTGTATTCATCGTTGTTTTTTTTTTTAAATATATATTAAATTTTTTTTTTAATTGCTTTTTCACCCCAAACAAGGCACACTGCCAGCTAGATGTAAGGGCTACTATTTGGAACAAAATTTGCAGAGATACTATGTAGGGAGTCGAGCAGCAAGATGTCTGTTCTCATTACACTTGAACTTCTGTATGTCAGTACAGTCAGGGAAGCAAGGATCATGGAGGGAATTCCAAAGTCTAGCAGTTATCATATCTAATCTTTATAGTCAAAATATTTTATGTTTCCAGTTCTTAATGTCTTCAGATATTTATAGACTTATTAAAAGAATACCCGTCCCAGGACGAGTAAGATTAATTTTCTGAACAGAAAACTTTTACCTCATTTTTATGCATCTAGGGACCTCAACGCTAAAAGTGTGTGATTTTGCTGTTTGACAGATTAGTACGCAGTATACGTATCGAGGGGACATAACTGCTATTTCATCCTAGCATATTCCATTAAAGGACTTGTAAAATAGGCATGAGGATGCAGCATTGCAGTGATGGAACAGATGTTGGTGCTTGGCAGATTGTGCAAGGCCTATTAGGTCGGAGGCAGTTTTTTGGATCCCGTCTAAGAGCGGGAGACTATGGTAGATGCACTAGCCTGGTGACTTTGTAGAAGTATAGGATATTTTCAGATGTAATTTTCTAGCACAGTAGAGGGAGCCCACCGTCTTTGCAACAGTCTTGACAATGTCCACAATGTATTTGTTCCAATTCATGTTGGACTTTTTCCAAGATCCCCTCTCCCTAACTATAACATATAATCATGTTCTACCAATCACGGCTTTGTATTCTTCATCTCTCATCCTTCAACCTTCTCTTTATTTGCTACCATTTACCAACTTGCAGCTGGCGTTACATTGCATGTTAACTGTTCATATTCAGAGTTTTTCGAAAAGATTACCTGTTCGAAGGCAGGTGCTACATTAAGGTCAGCAATCTTTCAGAGCAGGTGGTTTGGAAGAATTATCAATTTAGGGAAGTAGAACGAGGGAAGAAGAAAAAAACAGGCACTGATTTGCTAAACATCCGTTCATTTAATATGTATATCACTGAAAATGCAATTTTAAACGATGGAACGAAATAAAAATGAGAACAAATATGCTTGAAATTTTTCACAAATTTCACAAATTTAATAACTTTGACAAATTTCACAAATTTAATAACTCTGACAAATTTCACAAATTTAATAACTTTGACAAATCTCACAAATTTAATAACTTTGACAAATCTCACAAATTTAATAACTTTGACAAATTTCACAAATTTAATAACTTTGACAAATCTCACAAAGTTTTATAACAACAAAGAGATTGAACAAATGTCAATAAATTGACTTGTTCTTTGTTTAATTTCAGTCTTATTTTATTCCCCCCCCCCTCATGAACACATGTAATAACAATGTACGGCAATCGTCTGCTTTCAATAAAATACTCCAATTATCTCCCTTTCATGCTTTCATTCTCTCTGTTTCACTTGTTACTTCTCTTTCCACAACAGCAGTGAATTGGTAGCAACAGTAGTCGCTGAAGCGACGTGGTTGCTATGTAAACCAGTCATAAAAAGCGTCGCTCACCTCCTTACATATTTTTACTATTGTGAACACCAGAAAATTCATCATAACTTTTGGTTTACTGAACAAAAATTGAACATTTTTTTTCACAATATAGCTGAGAACGTGATCTATAAATTGTTATAAATTTGGCCGAAAAATGAGTGAGCGGTGAAGCTTTGAAGCAGTTCTAAATGACTAAAACTGCAGCTTAACCATATATTCGCGTTTGAAAGATATATTCTGTGTAGCTTAATTGCCATATATATTTTATAACTTACCACTATATACATATATATATATATATATATATATATATATATATATATATATATATATATATATATAGTCAAGCAAATATTATTAAATTCAATGGAGACACTTTGCTTTATGATTCTTTTTTTTTAATTTTTCGAATTTCCGTATAATCTTTTTTGTATCCAAATCAAAAATATTAATAAAAGTTCCATAATTGTTGCTGTCACGAGCGCTTTCGATTCGTCCACGAATCATCATCAGGTGTTGAAGTAAAAGTGCGAATGAGTGAAAGTGAGAATTAAAAATGAAAACTAAAATATGCAGTAAATGACGATAAGTTAAAATATATAGAGTCGATGAAAAGTCGATTCAAAATAAAGGTTGATTCAAAATTCGAGTATTAAAATCAAGTTCGTGAACACTGTTAACAAAGTCCGTCCATTACGAACCACGGAAGACATTTTAGAACGCTACTGCTTTTCTCGAATGCAATATAATTTATAGTGGGTTGAAGGGTTCTAATATATGATGCTTCAAGAATTTGCAATTTTTTAATAATATTTTTATGTTGTATAATTTTTATGTTGTCAATGAGGATCTTTCTAATATTGGAGGGAGAGAGTTATGTTCTTTTATCAAATGTTTATATATGCACTAGTATTATTTAGATGCATGGTTATTCGCCGGGACAACGTTGTCGTTTTATGCCCAGTGTATGTATTATTTTAGAAGTTATATTCTCCCATAGAGCATTTGAATTTATACACTACATTGGTTTGTTCCAACTTTTTATAGACGGTGACGAGTTATTTCTGACCACAAGGTTTTGTACGCTCTCTCTCTCTCTCTCTCTCTCTCTCTCTATATATATATATATATATATATATATATATATATATATATATATATATATATATATATATAAAAGGCCCCCCCCTCTTTAGGTTGAGCACTTTGTAAATATATTTTCACCCGACACGTATTTAAGCAATTAAACGGACCCCACTATTAATTTGCTTGTAAACAAACTTATGATTTGAGTCCTGTAAGCGACAGGCGGGGGGTGGATTTAATACACACCCGAGGAGAAATATTTATGTCCCTGATTCGTTGCCCGATGCTCAGATCAGCCGACTGTAAACTCGACGGTTGTAGGTTCCATCCATGGCTGGGGAAAGGTATATGTCTAGCCGCACTGATGAGTTGTGAGACAACGAAACAGTACTGTATGTGGATGACAAATATATATTCAAAGTTTTTAAATTCTTATTTGAAAGATACTTAAAAGAGCTTACAAATTCCAATTTTTAACAATACAGCGTACACACGCCGTAAATCTCAGTGGAAAGTTCCAACAGAACTACGGGCGTCAAGAAAATCTAGCAAAACTTTGATTCAACAACACGAGGGAGAAACACGTTTTTTCTATTTGCGAGGAAAAATAAACAAAACAAAACAAACAAAAAAACCCAAAGAACTTTTTCATTCTCTGATGAAGGATGGTTTCATCCGAAATTAACAAAGACATATTTCAATTAAAAAAACACAAAGAAAATTAAATATTTTCATTTTTATAATATATATCTACATAGACTGTTTTACTGTATCACAGCTCTTCATTTCAGCTAGACTAGCAACTTCCTCAAGCCAGGCTTGAAACTTGGCCTCTTAGTGCTCCTAACCGTTATGCTATTTGGTTATTGCTACGATAGGTATATGAATTAACAATGTTCAAACATTGTCCAAACGCCTAAGCTCTATTTGTTTACACTCTAGTGACAGTTTGTTTATTACTTCTTAATATGCTCAACCCAAGATAAATGACATTTATAGTCATTCACATACAGACGGTTTCACTGTATCCCAACTCTTCAGTTCGGATATATATATATATATATATATATATATATATATATATATATAAAAGTTTATAACATAATCAAAATTTTCAATATTATAATCTGAAAGAACTTAATAATTTTCATCCATATGTACATTTTGCAAAAATCATTTTTTTTCATTATCCCCTAAAAATATCCTGAAAATTACTTTGGTTCTATAAGTTCAACTTTTCCTTTATATATATATATATATATATATATATATATATATATATATATATATATATATATATATATGATATATATATATATATATATATATATATATATATATATATATATATATATATATATATATATATAGTCTTATTTTTAGTATTCCGAATTTTACTTTAATAAATTTTAAGCCAAAAAGAAATGACTTAAACTGTAAGCTACAAAATTATCATATTTCATAATTGAGCATTCATATATTGTTTTAACAAAAACCAAGACTTCAAAGAATGGGTTGATAGCAACAAATAGTGTATTTCATCGTTAGTTACAATTGTTTCAAGATTATTCGGACAAATCGAAACATTATGTCGTTTGAAATTTTTCACAAGAACAACCTTTCTTCAGACTTATTGAATAAAAAACACTTTAACAATAAAACATTATAGAAACCATTTCCCTTATAAGGAAAAGAAAACAAGCGAAAGTATTTTTTTAAAGATTTATATATTTACCTATTTTCGTATCTCCATTTAATATATATATATATATATATATATATATATATATATATATATATATATAAGTTTGTCTGTCTGAGGGACAGTTGTTACAAAACTCCTTTGTCCATGTTTAATCTACAGACATGAAACTTGATGTATAAAGGATTTGGACCTGTGGAACAAATTCGATTTGGTTTTTAGCCGGTAAAAATATAAGCTAAAGAGTCTAAATTAAATAAAAAAAAAAAAACTGGAACTTGCTTGATGCATGATAGATTAAAGAACACAATTTAAACTTTTATTTATGCAAATAGATGGGAACTAAATGTGTTGATCTAGATTCTAGCTGATGGCAACCAAGCCATTTTTTTTTTGTTACTTTTGAAATCACTACTAGATAATAATAATCGATAGAGAATTGACTCAATAATAATGCATAGAAAATTTGGATAAATTAAAATATACTTAAGCATATTTTACAACCAGGCAAGACTTATCTTTGTACTCCTCATCTGGTCGCCGCCACACATGCTTAATGCCATCAGAACCAAACAAATCAAATTTCGTCTCATCAGACCATAGGACATGGTTCCAGTAATCTACGGGCTTTGTTGACATGTCTTCAGCAAACTGTTTGCGAGCTTTCTTATGTATTGCCTTCAGAAAAGGCTTCCTCTTGGGGTGACAGCCATGCACATCAATTTGAGGAGTACAAAGATAAGTGTGTCATGCCTGCAATCAAGCATGGTGGTGGGAATGTCATGGTCTGGGGCTGCATGAATGCTGCAGGTATTAGAGAGTTACATTTCATTGAAGGAAACATGAACTCCAACATGTACTGTCAAATACTGCAGCATAGCATCATCCTTTCCCTCCAGAAACTGGGTCGCAGAGCAGTGTTCAAGTATGATAATGATCCAAAATACACATCCAAGACAACCAATGCTTTACTGAAGAAGCTGAGGGTAAAGGTGATGGACTGACCAAGCATGTCTAAAGACTTGAACCCAATAAAACATCTTTGGGGCATCTTCAAGCAAAAGGTGGAGGTGCGCAAAATCTCAAATATCCGCCAGCTCCACGACGTCGTAATTGAAGAGTGGAAGAGCACTCTAGTGGCTACATGTGAAGCTCTGGTAAACTCCATTCCCAGGAGAGTAAAAGCAGTTTTGGATAATGATGGTGGCTACACAAAATATTGAGAGTTGACATGTTGTATGTTAATATTGACAATTTTCGTTAGCGAGTGAACTCAATGTCATCTTGACTTGCTGTGCACTGGAAACAGGCATGGCGTCACATGGCTAAGAGATAAAAAGTGAGAAAGTAGGCAGTTCCTTGGCAGGTTTAGATCGAACCACATGTGTAGAGAATAACGTAAGATTGACAGTAAACTAAAGGGGCCAAGGGGCACTAAATATCTGTAGTTAAGTACGCCCCTTGGGGCATGCAGAAGAGATGAACATATCATTAAAGGGTTCTTTTCTTAAAATTTAAGAGTTGGATAAAATATTTTGTATCATTTAGTTACACTCTTCTGTAGGTTGAAGGTTCAATCCTCAGTACTGTCGACACTCCAAATAAAATTGCAAATTATTTAGAACTTCTACCCAGTCATGGCTGACAGAACAAGAACATACTACCTTCTGGATTAAAAAAAATGTTCCATTCAAAATTCTGTGCAGATTCTTGAGTTCAAAAGAAAGATTCCTGAGTTCGATAGAAAGATTCCTGAGTACAATGGCTACATCGGCCAAAACGTTGTGAAAATAATACTTAAGATGAAAACAGTAGTTTGAGGAATCCAAATAATACGAAACTAAAGAAAAAAGCAAACCAGAATTTTTTTGACAATAAAAACCTACTTTGTTTCTAGAGCGAACCAACTAAGGCAATACACATTTCTTTCCTGATTGACATTGAATAATGAAATATTTCTATTGTTATGAACCAGTGTTGTGTTTGTCTTTCGTCACGGACACTGAACAATGGATGACTTTCATCATTGTTTGTCTTTCGTCACGGACAATGAACAATGGATGACTTTCATTCTTGTTTGTCTTTCGTCACGGACAATGAACAATGGATGACTTTCATTCTTGTTTGTCTTTCGTCACGGACAATGAACAATGGATCACTTACATTTTTGTTTGTCTTTCGTCACGGACAATGAACAATGGATCACTTGCATTTTTATTTGTCTTTCGTCACGGACAATGAACAATGGATCACTTTCATTCTTGTTTGTCTTTCGTCATGGACAATGAACAATGAATCACTTTCATTCTTGTTTGTCTTTCGTCACGGACACTGAACAATAGATCACTTTCATTCTTGTTTGTCTTTCGTCATGGACAATGAACAATGGATGACTTTCATTCTTTTTTGTCTTTCGTCACGGACAATGCATTTATTCTTATTCTTAGAAACCACTGCTGCTTTTTTTCTTCCGTCACGAAAATGAACTGTGAAATACCATTATTCTTATAAACCAGTGTTATGTTTATCTTTCGTCACGGACCATGCACCATGAAATAATTTAATTCATATAAACCTGTGCTGCTTTTGTCTTTCAACATGTACATTGAAAAATAAAATGCTTTTATTATTAGAAACCAGTGCTCTGTTTGTCTTTCGTCACAGACACTATACAATGAAATACTATTATTTCTAGAAATCAGTGCCGTTTTTGTCTTTCGTAACGGACAATGAATTATGCTATACTATTATGCTTATAAATTAGTGCCGCGTTTGTATTTCGTTACGGACAATGAATTAGAAAATACTATTATTCTTATAAACCGGTGATTCGTTGGTCTTTCGTCACGAAAATGAATAATGAAATACTTTTATTCTGATAAATCAGTACTGTGTTTGTCTTTCGTTACGGATAATAAAAAATAAAATATACCATTATGCTTAGGAAACAGTAATGTGTTCGTTTTTATCACGGACAAAGAACAATCAAACAACGAATAATGAAATACTAATATTCGAATAAACTAGTGTTGTGTTTGGCTTTCCTCATGGGAAAAACTGAATACTTCACCGGACAAGATAGTGCTTGTCTTAGCATCCTTTATATATATACTTTGATACTATATAGATACGGCATAATCGTGTTCACACACCGGTTCTCGTCAGATCACCAAAGTTAAGCAACGTTGAGCCTGGTTAGTACCAGATGGGTGACCATTTGGGAATTCTAGGCACTGCATGTGCTCTCTGCTTATCTCAGCATTTGTGTCCACTTCACTTGCTACTGGTATTTAACAATGTTAACTTAGGAGAGGTGTGGTTGGAGATTGTGCACCTCCTGCCACAAAAATTTCACATGCAGGCATCCCTTCGTGTGTATCCATAGTCTGTCAAAGACTGAAGGAGCTTTTATTTTGACTATATGCAAGAAATGTCAATAAGTCCAACGTACATTCATCTCTTAGCAAACGCACCCATCCCTTGACATTGCCGTGATTTGGAATGCTTTGACCCTCTTTACTTCAGAAAGAAAATGTAGATTGTTTTGATAGACATTATCTTTGAGACAACTCCACAGATTTTGATCTGGAGGTGGGGGCGTTAAGTCCGGTGAGTGTGAAATAAACTTTAGCGTGTGGCTGCTTTGTTCATCAAGTTTCAATCATGAATTTCCAACAATTTTGGAATATCGCTGTTCAACGATAGGCACATCTGGATGTGTTATATATTAGCACTCCCGGGCATCGTCGAGTCACCTAAGCGAGGAAATTATTATCATT
Source organism: Euprymna scolopes (assembly GCF_053919585.1). Classification (NCBI taxonomy): domain Eukaryota; kingdom Metazoa; phylum Mollusca; class Cephalopoda; order Sepiida; family Sepiolidae; genus Euprymna; species Euprymna scolopes. Next base: position 4,694,938 of record NC_136502.1, read on the forward strand.
ACTGAATAGAGATGTTGATGTTATGAAATAGGAAATAGAGAAAATGTTTCGATAACAAAAAGGAATGTCGGAAAATAAAAGAATTAGTTTGAGTCGTAATGAAATTTGATATCATGGATGGTAGGTCAGTTTGGAATGTAGAGAGATAAACAAAACTTGATTTAAAATAACAGATGACGTCAGAGAAAGTCGAACAAAAGACCATAGTTTTTTTATACATACACGTTTGTCAGTCACAAGGAGGTCGAGTTTGTTAGCAGATGAGGGATTTAGTCGCTGAGGTTTACGGAATAATTAGCAGTGAACAATATAGCAAAATGTAGAGACCAAGAAAGTGACAACTACAATCGCAAGTCGGGTAACATTCAAGGAATAAATTTTATATAAATTATCATCTAGCGTTTAGTGTCCTAAGGAGGAAATATTTTTGCAGTTTTAGAGATCCCAAAAGAGGGATCCGTTGAAACAAGGTACGTGCCTTCAAAAAAGATGTTAACGGTCCTGGCAAAGAACTGTCCTTGTACATTATTGTCCGCGTTTGATGAACTGTGTATTGAATGTATATACACTTGCTTATACAGATATTCACTCGACGAACATATTCACATCGCAATCATACCAACCGACACGTTACACACACATTAGACTCGTTATATACACCAGTATACAGGGGGTATCTGGTGTTATAGAAAATCACTTACGTTACCAATTCTTTCCTGTGTATTAACTTTACTTTTTTTTACAGACAGTCAATCATGGGAGATAATAAACACAAGAAATAAAAAGACATGCTGTAATAGTTGCAATAATGGCAGAACACAGCGATTTGCAAATTGCACAATCCTTAAAGTCACCAGATCCTTTGTTTTTAAAGTTTGCAAAAAGTTAGTTCAGAATATAATTGATGAGTGCCTCTAGAAGTCAATGAAGTTAATTGCAAAAGACCTCAGTGTCTCTGAAGCCACAATTCGAAGAACTGTCCATAAGAATTTTCGATACAAGTCCTATGTAATGAAGAGAGGCCAGTTTATGTTCAAGACCATCAAAGAAAATCGTTTAGTGAGATCAAAGAGACTTTTAAACAAACTGAAACATTCTGCTGAACAAGACATGCTTTGGCTTGTCTTTTTTTTTTTTGCCCAGCAAGGGTAATATTTGTTCTTTCTAAAGAACCAAAAAACGCATCGAAGCACATAAATTAGAAACCCGTGACTTCTGGAAAATTTACAACAGTGTAGTAAATAATAGGCAATCAGCAATTCCCCCACTATCCAACAATCATGAGGTTGTTTGCTCAGCAACTGAGAAGGCTAACATGCTTGCCAGTCGGTTTGCCTCCAACTCCACACTGGACCCTGCTAACCACTTCCTCCCAGACTTTCCTTTGTGGACAGACGCCACACTAGACGATCTGAAAATCACCCCTTCTCATGTGCATCCTATCGTAAAAAATCTTGACACTTCAAAAGCATGTGGACCTGATCTCGTCTCAGCTATGCTATTAAAAAATGCTCTGCTGAAGTAGCTCCAATTCTCTCCAAACTTTACAACAAATGCCTAAATGAATCTTGCTTTCCTGCCTGCTGAAAAACTGCTTCTGTGGTACCAGTTTTCAAGAATTCTGGCAAAATAACTGACCCAATAAATTATCGCCCTATTAGCTTCCTCCCCTTTTCGCCAAAATATTTGAGTCATTAATTAACCAAGCCCTAGTCCATCACCTTACAGATGCTAAACTTTAGGCAAGCCCGTTCCACAGCAGACATCCTGAACGCATATACCATTCACTGGACAAAGCAGGGGAGGTTAGAGCGGTAGCTCTAGATATATCTAAGGCTTTTGACAGGGTACGGCATGAGGGTCTTCTCAGGAAAATCAGATCATACGGTATCACTGGAAGAATACTTAACATAATTAAATCCTTCTTAGATAAGGGAAAAATCCAGGTTGTTCTCGATGGTTATACATCTAAACAATATGATATAAATGCGGGAGTGCCTCAAGGGTCTATCCTTGGATCTGTATTATTCCTAATATTCATAAATGACCTCCCTAACAAAATTGTCTCTGAGATCGGTATAAATGCTGATGACACCACGCTCTATAACAGACACGATAGGAAAACAAATGAACACATATATAAAGAAATGGCAGAAACACTAGAGGATGACCTCTAATCTGTAGTGGAATAGGGAAAAAAATGGATGGTCACCTTCAATGCTGCTAAGCCTAAACTTGTTTCCTTCAATAATTACAAGAAACCTTCTCTACCATCTACAGCAATGGCCAACGACTCTTTATCTGAGAGTACATCTTTCAAACTCCTTGGCCTAACGTTCACAGGAAACATGAGTTGGAACAATTACATTGAAGGCATTGCCAGGGCCGCTGCGAGGAAGGTGGGCTCTCTCTACCATGCTAGAAAACTACTAACACCCGAAAGTATCCTGTACCTCTATAAGGCCACCATTCGCCCATGTATGGAGTATTGCTGTCATATTTGGGCTGGTGCATCTGCTACTAGTCTCTCGCGCCTTGACAAGGTTCAAAAGAGAGTCGCAAATCTGATAGGTCCTGAACTGGCATCCAAGCTTCAGCCTCTGTCCCATCGACGAAATGTAGCATCCCTCTGTCTGTTCGACAAGTTCTTAAACGGTGAATGCTCCGAAGAACTGCAATCATTCGTACCTCCTCGACGTAAATACCCCCGACAAACCCAACAAGCAGCTAAATCCCACCCCTTCACAGTAGAGATCCCTAGATGTAAGAGAGCCTTCTACTCCAGTAGTTTCTTCCCCAGAACCGCTAGACTTTGGAATTCCTTTCTGGATTCCTGCTTCCCCAACTGTACTGACATGCAGAAGTTCAAGTGTAACGTGAACTGACATCTTGCTGCCCAACTCCCCACATAGCATCCCTGTAGCTTATGTCCCTGATAGTAGTCCCCTACATGAAAGTGGCAATGTGCCTTGTTTGGGGTGAAAATGTAATAAAAAAAGAAGATGATTTAATGATAATATGGGGTTTCCATTCGCACTGAGCGTCCATACAATTGAAATATGTCACAAACTCCTATAAGGATATGTGAGACAAACCGTAATAACCAGACATATTTGGACACTACATTACTTACATAAATACTTTTACAGTTTTAACAAAAGGGATGCAATAATATTATGAGGTCTCCGTTCATGCTGAAAATCTACAGAATACCAAGCAGCAATATATTACATATGAAAGATGTCATTGTGGAATTTCCACAGGTCCCACTAGTTATAATTAAACATTTATTCCTTATTTAATGGTATCATGGGGGGAGTAATATAATATGCTCCCCCCCCCATGTACAACCTGACAATCAGCTAAGTTTCACATTTTCATCGTAGAGTGGTGGTCAACTGACAACGTGGCTTACAACGGTCAAAGCTGACTTGGAAACTATGATCGACCCTTGCGTCTTCAGTGGGCAACAATGGAATCATGAATGGCTGAAGACAAACCTGGATGAACTGCAGTGAATTTACTTGGAGCTGGCTCAACCCGCCCCGGGGTGAATGCCATCAAAAGTCTAAGTAGGTCCTTCACTGTAGATGTCATAAATCTTCCTACTCTAATAGTTCCATGCCTTTGGAAGTGGCTCCCTACTGCCTGTTCCCCCCACCCCGCTTGTACTAAAATGTAAAAATTTAAATGTAATGTGAACAGCCATCTAGTTACACAACTCCCCACTTTGGATGTCCCAATAAATCTGGTTCCTAATTTTCATTGAACTCACTACATGAGTTTGTAGTGTAATTCAAATCTTGTTGGTAGCTGAATACTTGATGCTTCGCCAGGGCTATCGAGGGTATTTTTTATCGTGACACCATCATTAGATGGGTTGCCTACCATGGCGTAAGAGAGTCCCATTTATCCTCAAGAAAAGAATAGACTATGCCAGTTTCTCGACCTGGTATTTTACCTTGCGATACACACACTGCTTCGCCTTCCGAAATGGTCACGCATCTGGTACTGGCCAGGCTCAACGTTGCTTAACTTCAGTGATCTGGTGAGAACCGGTGTGTCAAAATGATTGTGCCGAAATAAAAAGAGACAATAAACGTTGGCAGTCATTCACGGAATGTCTACATTGAGAATGAGACAGGAAGACGAAAATAATTTTTTTAATTCAATTTTAATTTTGCTAATTATCTGTAATTTGTAATTAACTGATCCAGTCATTTCTCTTAGTTATCTGTGCATTTTTCTCACTTTATGTTGCTTCGATCACTTTCTAATCATATTTTAATTCATATGAAAACATTTAGAGAAAGAGTGACTCTTTCTTTTCAGCAAATTACAGAACGTGTTCTTGCACATGGTTCACATGTATGCAAATTAGACAACAAAAGAATAACATTTCTTATTTAATTTTTTTAAAGTTATGCAAGAAGAATTTTTTTAACATATATATTAAAGGTTATGATTTTTCAAACGAAAAAATAATATTAGTGGCTAATCCTAACCCTAACCCTAACCCAACGTCTAGTAATAGCTATTCATTCCCCAAAAATTAAAAGTGAACTTTTGGACCCTATAACGCCTAGAAGGACCGTATGGTCTTCTTTCAAAAAAGAGCTTATGTTACTGGTGAAAAGAACCGTACTTGTTTTGTTAGATTTCATTTCTTTGTTTTAATCATGTTCACCCCTTAACAAGGCATATCGCCACTTGGACGTAAGGAGCTACTATTTGGGACCATACTTAGGAAACATTAACAGGATGGAAGAAACTTTTAGAGTAGAAAGATTTCTGGCATTTTAGGACTTCAACAGTGAATGGGTGAGTTTTTATTGATAAGCAGGTTTGTCAGGGATATATATGTAGAGGGGGCACAAATTCAATGAGTTCATCAGAACATATTCTATTAAAATATTTGTAAAACAGACACAGAGATGCAACATTGTTGCGATGGGACAGGGCTTGGAGCTTAGTTGACAAAGTGGGACCTATTAGGTTGAAGACTCTTTTTTGGATCCTATTCAAGATGGAGAGATTAGTGGTAGATGCACCAGCCCAGATGAGCGAATGGTGGCCTTGTAGAGGTACGGGATACCCTCAGGTGTGAGTAGTCTTTTAGCTCAATAAAGGGAACCCACCATCTTTGCAGCAGTCAACAATACTCCATGCATGAATAACTTGTTTTTATCGTATTAAGTTTCTGTTTTTCTGCTCAATGTAAAGTGAATTTTTTGATTTCTTTTCTGGCTATTAATGGATGTTATTTATGTTGAATTACAAAGCGGGAATAATTTTTACTTCAAGGGAATATAGTTATTTAATATAGTAAACCGTAACCATTTTCTATTGTACCTCATGCCCAAGCGAACTATTTGGTCCCGTTTCATTTTTAAAAAATTTTTGTGTCATATGAGGGGTAGGACCATACAGTCCTCTTTCATTATTTTTGTTATCAATAAAAAATTTAGTAAAAATTGTATTCAGGTTGTTTACTTACAGGTTCTTGATTGAAAAAAAAAAAAAATCGGAAAAAAAAATTAAATTTCTCAAAATCATTTGGGCCTTAAAGGGTTAAATTAAACTGTACGTTATTTAACTTCTTTCAAAGGTTAAGTGTGACTTTCATGAAAGTGTTTCTGTGAAACGAACTGGATTTGAACCTGGCACACTCAGCATTTCAATCAGTGCCGTTAACCCTTTTAACATTCTTGTATACATTATTATTTTATAAAAGTTACACTTCATTGGCAAATGGTTACTTTGACCTTATGTTTGACCTTGAGTATTGACCTAGGTCAACTTTAAATAGCCTATAACATTTTTTTTTGTGAAGAACATGAGAAACATCTTCGTTTGATCTTACATTTGACCTTACATGACCTTTAAGATTGACCTAAGTCAACTTTAGTTAGCCTATGATACTTTTTGGATCAAACTTTATCTCCTAATTCTCAGTCTCTCTATCAGAGCACACTGGTGTGCCTTCTTAAATACCATGTGTAATATTGTCCTAGTATAAAGATGTGTGTGTGTGTGTGTTTGTGATTGTGTGTGTGTGTTTGTGTGTTTGTGTGTGTTTGTGTTTGTGTGTGTGTGTGTTTGTGTTTGTGATTGTGTGTTTTTGTTTTCTTTTATTGCATTTTCATCCCAAACAAGGCACAGTGCCACTTTGATGTAGAGGTTACTATGTGGAACATCATTTGCAGGATTACAATGTAGGGAGTTGAGCAACAAGATGTCTCTTTACATTGCACTTGAACTTCTGCATGTCAGTACAGTCAGGGAAGCAGGAACCCAGAAGGGAATTCCAAAGTCTAGCAATTCTAGGGTAGAAGCTATTTAAGTAGAAGACTTTCTTGCATCTAAGGATCTCTAATGTGTAGGGGTGGGATTTGGCTGCTTGTCTGGTTCGTCGGGTATATTTACATCGAGAGGGTACAAGGGCTTGTAGTTCGTCAGAGCTCCTACCATTAAAGTATTTTCAAAACAGACAGAGGGATGCAACATTTCATCGATGGGACAATGGCTGAAGCCTAGCTGATAGTGAGGGACCTATTAAGTTGGCAACTTTCTTTTAAACCCTGTCTAAGAGGGAGAGGCTAGTAGCAGATGCACCAGCCCAAATGTGGCAACAATACCTCATATACGGGCGAATGGTGGCCTTATAGAGGTACAAGGTACTCTCAGGTGTAAGTAACTTTCTAGCATGGTAGAGAGAGCCCACCTTCTTTGCAGTAGTCTTGGCAATATCCTCAATGTATTTGTTCCAACTCATGTTCCTTATGAATGTCAAGTTGAGGAGTTTGAACAAAGTACTTTCAGCTAATATATCCTTAGCCATGGCTATTAGTGGTTCAGCAGGTTTCTTGTAATTATTAAAGGAAACAAGCTTGGTTTTGGCAGCATTGAATGTGACCATTCATTTTTGTCCTCATTCCACTAAAGACTGGAGGTCTTCCTCTAGTGTTTTTTCCAATTCCTTAGATATGTGTTCATTTGTTTTCCCCTCGTGTCTGTAATAGAGCATGGTGTTGTCAGCAAATATACCAATCTCAGAGACAATTTTATCAAGAGGTCATTTATGAATATTAAGAATAATAAAGGTCCAAGGATAGACCCCTAAGGTACACCTGCATTTACCATATTATTTTGACGTATGACTATCCAGTACAACCTGGATTATTCTCTTATTTAACAAGGATTTAATTATGTTAAGTATTCGTCCAATAATACCGTAGGATCTGATTTTCATGAAAAGACCATGATACCACACCCTGTCAAAGGCTTTATATATATCTAGGGATACTGCTTTAGCCTTCCCTGTTTTATCCAGTGCATAGTATATAAGTTCAGAGATTACAGTTAGGTTATCTATAGTAGAACGGGCTGTGTGTGTGTGTTAGTGTTGTGCGTGTGTTTGTGTTTGTATTTGTGTGTTAGTGTTTGTGTGTGTATATATGTTTGTGTTTGTGTGTATTTGTGTATATATATATGTGTTTGTGTATTTGTGTATATATACGTGTGTGTGTGTTTGTGTATTTGTGTGTGTGTTTGTATGTATGCGTGTATTTTGTGTGTTTGTTTGTGTGCATGCATGTGTATGTCAAAAAACAGAAATGATAGAATGTTAGATTTGGAATTAATAGAAAACCTTTTCGATTAATCCCTCATTTATGTCATTCAATTCTGAAAGACTTACAAGCACCAGAAATGAAGTTTTTAATCTGCACAACAAATCATAGTATGATTACCCTTTCTTTAAATTTATTTTTAAATATATTTAAAAGTTTCCAATTGAAAAAAAAAAAAACATTGTTAATGATGACTTGATTTGTTTGATGATAATATCATTTTTAGCTTCCGTATACGGTGTGATGATGTAATGATGTGAAATTTGGTCACTGAGGATAGAGAACATGTATTGCATGAAGAGAAATGATATGAGAATTATACGATGGATGTGTAATGTTAGTCTTAAAAACAGGCTTAGATCTGATGACCTCAGAGGAAGAGTAAACAAGAGTAAATATAAGGACGAAACACTTTGAAGGATGAAAATTCTTGTGTTAGCAGATGCAGAACAGTTGAGGTAGCACGTTTTGCTCACAGAAAGGCCAAGGGAAATATGGGAGGAGGTGATAAAAATGGACTTGAGAGAAGAAAATGATAAGTAAAGACCTGTTCAGAGATAATTTATTTTGGAAGTCAATTTACTCAAAGACATCCAACGCATGCCAACAGGGAAAACAGATTGATGATGATGATGTTACTGCAATAACAACAACATCATAATCAAAAAGGTTGGTACTTTTGCATTTTACGACCTGTTTTTCCATGAATCTTGCCTCGGCATAACTTTTCAGTTTATGTAAACTGCCAGATAGTGACAAAACTCTCAGCCAATGAAAAATCGCTTAACCAGATGACATTACAAATGCACTGTGTGTGTGTAACCAATAAAAATATTTCCTTAAGAATTACCGGAAGATCAGAGGCTCAGGGCACACTGTTGAAATTGACAAATCCCTCTTCAGCAGGAGAAAACACAAAATTTGGAGGCTCCTTGAACCACTCTGATTCTTTGAAGAATATAATCCCACTGAGAAGGAGGGTTTCCTGGTGATAGTACCAAATCGTAATGCTGAAAGCTTCCTTCCTGTAATAAAGTATTTTACTGGTGAATGCTCCGATGAACTACAAGCCCTTGCACCCCCTCGATGAAAAATACACTCGACAAATCCAACAAGCAGCAAAATCCCACCCTACACAGTAGATATCCCTAGATGTAAGAAAGCCTTCTACTCTAAAAAATAAAGTAGTACATTCTGTGAGGGAACCATGGTCGTATGCGTCTGTTGGAAAGCCTACAGCAAATTAAGATAAGAAGGGTTTTACCATTTAACGGTGAACTACAGTCTGAATTTTGTAGACCCTACAACGAAGGATGCTACAAATCATGTGGAGAGTACAAAGAAGCAAAGCAATGCAACACAACAAGAATGTGGAACCAACCGTGAGATACTCCAAGAAAATAACCCATTCTCTAATCTTAACAGAATAGAAAGGAGTAAGAAATCCAAAAGGAAAATAAATTTCCTTCCCTCCAAAAACTTACAAAAAAAAAATACCCCCGAAAAATCTATATATCTATAAAAGTAAAATTGTATGTGTGTGTGTGTGTGTGTGTGTGTGTGTGTGTGTACATTTTCCTACCAAACTACTCTGTCAATTTTGAGTCTACAAACTCGAGATTTGACATAAGGGGTATTGAGATTTGGGAAAATCTTTTTAATTGGTTTTCAGCCAGAAATTTGGCTGTCAAGTAATTAAAGTTCAACGATTTGATCTTTGAAAACTCTACCAAACTCCTCCACCAATTTTGGGTCTAAACACTTAAAAGTGAAGATGTAGGTTACATGGACATGGATCACACCTTTTTTATTTGATTTGAACCCAAAACAATAAATGTTAAAAGGTCAAAATTGGAGAAAAAGTTAAAAAGAAAAATTGACCTCTGCATTCTCTAACAAATTACTCCACGTTAAAAAACGACCCTGGTGTCTAACTCTGTCCCGTGGGGAGGCATTGTAAATAGGTACATACAATAAGCTTCTACTTATTTATTTAGAATTCAATAAAGCTTCTCCCAACATTCTATAATTCCTCTTAATCTTTTTCATCCCTAATGAACCTTACGCTAGACGCTGCATCTTCCCCATGCTACCTAACACCTTCTCTACTCTTCTGATGAGAAGCATTAGGCTTCGAAATGCCCTGGCATAAAGAGTCCCTTCTATCCCCCAAATTTTGCCTGTATTCCATTATTCAATAAATGATCCATTGTATATCTACAAATATATAATTTTGTGTCTTCATTTCATACTCTTGTTGCCCTATTGTATAAGCTCCAATAATTATTGTTGAGCTTGGCATTATCCGGATAAGTCTCCTTTGTGGAATTGATCTTTCTCTTTTCCTTTTACATTAAGCTATATATATATATATATATATATATATATATATATATATGTATTATTTCATGTATACACATAAAATTTTAGAAGGAAATATAATATATATATATATATTTCCGCTGCATTGATTGTTTATATATATATATATATATATATATATATATATATATATATATATATATAGATATATATATATAAACAATCAATGCAGCGGAAATATATATATATATATATATATATTATATTTTCTTCTAAAATTTTATGTGTATACATGAAATAATACATATATATATTGATTGTTTATATATACATATATATATATAAACAATCAATGCAGCGGAAATGAAATGTTTACCCGATATAATCAAAGGCAAACTTCAATGTAATATAAATATTAATATTTATATATTAATGAATTAATCCCAATAAAAAAAGCTCAATACAGACACAATAGAAAGTAGAGCCTATAAGAGAAAAGAATTGAATTTAATTATTCAACAGAATATTCCAAAAACAATTTTCAAAGTCCATTTGAAAACTGTTTTGGGGGTATTCTGTCGACTAATAAATTTAATTGTAAATTTTAATTCACAGTTTTAAATTCCTTTCTTTTCTATCCTTGCCACCCACCCATTTATCCCCGTTAGTTATAGAATATAGATAATGCATTAATTCCGCCAAAATCAAATAAAGTCCTATTTATTTGCCCCCCCCTCTCACGAGGGCAGAGTTAGACACAAAGTCTAACACAATGTGGGGAAAATCCAACTCCCTTAAAAAGGGGCACTCTCGATAGGAACAAAAATAAATATTGCCCCAGTCTAGAAAAGGTAAAGTGTAGCATTAGAACAGATACTACATTTTGTTCCTAGCTAAAAGGCAAAGTCAGCTGTAGTAAGAAATATACTCATTATTTGATTTATGTACAAAAATAATTGCACACAAAGACTATAAACTCCTGAAAGCAATATTAATAAAATTAAATAAAACCTAATATGTAAAAGCAGTAGCAATTTAGAACCACTCAATGTTTTTAGGCTAAATTTCGCAAATTTAGCCTTTTTTAAGTAGTTTATTATTTTTTTTATTTCGCTTTTTAAAATCATCTCAAAAAAGGTTAAATTACTTAAAAAAAAAAAGGTCAAATTCGTGAAATTTGGCCTAAAAACATCGATTGGCTTTAAAATGGGTGATCGATTTCCTAAAACGTTGCATTAATAACTGAGCACTCCTACAAATATTTAAATATTGATTTTTTTCATTTTTTTTTATATAATCTGGTAGATTAGTATCAATTCGATAATAATTTGCTGAGAAAATTTTGAAAAAAGATGAAAATAAAAAAAATAGACAGTGTGGGGGGGGGAGATTTTGCAGGTTCGCCTAAATAGTAACTGAATATTACTAATATATAAATACAACCATAAATAAATAATAAAACCACACTTCTTCCTTATTCTTCTGCCAGAAGATCAAATGATACAAGCTTCATCCAAAATATCATTTCTGATGATTATTAAGAGATTGAAAGCGTTCAAGGAATGGCTGAGACAAAATCACTCGTTACTGAGCACATGATCGAAAGCATTCAACAAATGGCTGAGAAAGATCCCAAAAGAATTGCTCGCCATGTTGAGAGAATTACCAGAAAAATTAAAAAAAAAAAGAAAACTCTGTTGTATTTAAGCAGATATGCTTGGATAGCAACTTACTGCCTAAAGTTTATATATTTTTGAGGGCTCGTTTCTTCTTTGGAAAGCAACCATTTATTAAGTCGCCTGACGAGGACTTCTGGTTTAACTTGACTCAAATGTCACCTTTGACATAACCATCCAAACTGATCATTAAACTGTTGGATGATCATAAGTCAAAATTGACAGGAAAGTCCACCATAAAGAATCTACTTTTGTATAAGAGCATTGCCGGAAGAGGTTTCTAGTTAATTGTAACTGGCGGACGGAAACATGCTCATGAATGTTTAGTGACATATAAATGTATATATAAAAGAAATAAAAAGCATATATATATCATTATTTTCTATAACTTTTTTTTAACATCTACAAACACTACTGTTTCATCCTTTCGAGAATCATCAGTACAGAGTCGCGATTACCGCCAGTCAGGAGATTTGAACCCGGCAACGAAGACATCTCTGGCTCCATTAGCAAGGAATAAACCCACACAGCCAACAATCTTCCATGAATACCAAGCTCTTTTAATAAATGTGATGTAATGTAATATACTTCCGTAATAAGAATTAAGTCCTCTTGTTTACCAGTATCGTAAGATTTGTAAACAAATAAATAAATTCACTTAAATGTAGTAGATTTATTTTCTTAGATATTAAGACGTCTAAAACGGGTTGTTACGATTGAACGTGACCTGGCGTTTTGCTTCCGGTTATAATTAAGGTCAAGTGCTGCTACATCTAGTTAGTTAGTTTTGGAAAATTTGTTTTACTAACAATTCAGCCCGGCTTTGCTTGGGCCCTATGTACTGTTCATAACTTTATGTGCATATGTATATATATATATCAAAAAGTTCGACTCATGTCCAGGTAATCTACATTTAAAATTTCAATGTTTAGGCCCAAAATTGGCAAAGGAGTTTGGTAGAGTCTGCAAAGGTCAACTCTTTCAACTTTGACCTATTGACAGCCAATTTTCGCCCCAAAAAAGATTTAAAAAATTGCTGTATGTCTGAATACTCTTTATATAAAATTTCAAATTTTTAGACTCAAAATTGGCTGAGTAGTTTGCTAGAGACCGCAAAGGTCAAATCTTTTGAACTTTGACCCCTTGACAGCCAAAATCCGATTAAAAAACTTGCTTTATGCATGAATACACTTTATGTAAATTTTCAAATGTTTAGACCAAAAATTGGCTGAGTAATTCGTTAGAGAATGCAGTAGATATCTTACTGCTGATGCAATTCTCTATCTATATAAAAGCCAGGTACGTCCAAGGATTGAATACTGCTGCTACATATGGGCAGGAGCTGCTAGAAAGAACTTGTCCTACCTTGATAGGGTTCAAAATAGACTTTGTGGCCTCGTGGGAGATGTCCTTTTCTCTTCGCTGCAACTTCTTTCTCACAGAAGAGATGTTGCGAGTTTGTCTCTGCTTTATCGTTATTTTCATGGAAAGTGTTCGACTGAGCTTCAATCTATGGTCCCCCCTTGACAAACTTTCACAAGAAACACTAGACTAGCTGAAAACATTATCAATAATTTTCCCTACTCTTTATCTGTTCCTAAACCTAAACATAGATTCCATGAACAAAGCTTCTTTCTTAGAACTGCACGCCTGTGGAATTGTCTTCCGTTTTCCTGCTTTCCAGATGTCTATAATATGGTTGTCTTCAAGTCCAACGTGAACAAGTTTCTGATGAGCCGTTCCACTTAAGTTAACAAATTTACCGAACTTCCATTACTATCGATTACTATATTGTCCTTTTGACTACTGTACACTCTTTAACCCTTATCCTTGAGTGGCCGTTCGGCCTTGATAAGTGGTGACGTCTATGTAAAAAAAAAAATATATAGCAATTAAGCTACATGGAATTGTCAATAATTCTAAACTTCAATCAATTTTAATAATAAAAAATCAAAGAAAATCATTTTGATTGGTCAATCAAATAACCGGAATATTTATGATTTTTATATATATTTTCAATCTTTCGTATCTCTCTTTCTCTCTCTCTCTCTCTCTCTCTCTCTCTCTTTCATACTCTTTGCTTCTTACTCTCAGCTCCTTTCTCAATCTCTCTCTTACTCTATATCTAAGAGTCCTTTCATTTCTCTCTCTTTCTCTCTCCCTCTCTTTGTATCTTGCATATTCTCACTCTCAGATTACCTTATCTCTCCATTAACTTCTTATTTTCTTTCTTTCTCTATTTTTCTCTTACTATCTGATACTCTTTCTCTCCCGCTCTCCTCCGCCTAATCTTTCTCCCTTTCTCTCTCTCTTCTTTCTCTCTTACTCCATGTCTAACCGGTTTGTCCCTCTCTCTAAATCAAGCTTAATATTGCCTGCTAAAAATGTCATATCAGTCAACGACAACGACAATGAAACAAAAGCTGAAACGTTACCAAGGCAACCATATAATCAGGTGCAAACACACACACACATCTACATTGAACAAACGACATCTTTTCAGTCACGAGAGACAATGAATACCTTCTGTAAAAGGAGACTGAAGCAAAGGTTTCATAATTCCTAACTGTACCTCTCCTCAAAGGCCAGGAAAAGTAAAAGATGCCTAAAAACACTGTTGGGATAATCAGAGAAAAATTGGTGTTTTTTCAGAGTTTTCCTTCTCCTGAATTAGTTTCACAACTATGGTTTCAGGGTCTAGGCTACCCTACTATTTAGTCCATAGCTGGAGGGAGGTTATGTGAATTCATGTCTTCCTGATGGTTATTAACAAAAGTGATGCAGTAATCCTGGCAAAACTCGAACATGACACACAAAGTTAACATCTGCTACGAGTCACTCATTCGCCAACCTAATGGGTCCCGCACTGTCAGCTAGGCTTCAGCCTCTGTCCCATCAACGAAAGGTTGCATTCCTCTGCCTGCTTTACAAGTATTTTAATGGTAGATGCCTCGGCGAACTACAAACCCTTGTACCCCCTCGACGTAAATATCTCTTGACAAACTCAACAAGCAGCAACATCCCACCCCTCTAAAGTAGAGATCCCCAGATGTCAGAAAGCCTACTACTCGATTAATTTCTTCCCAAGAACCGATAGACTTTGAAATTCCCTTCACGTTCCTACTTCCCCAACTGTACTAACATGCACAAGTTCAAGTGTAATGTAAACAGTCATCTGGCTGCTCAACTCCCTACATAGTATTCCTGCAATTATGTCCCAGATAGTAGCCCCCCCCACCCCACATCAAAATTTGAATCCAGTTCGTTCCATAATTGACAACCTTCATGTGGTCCCTCCTATAATCTCTGATGTATTTTTAGAAAGTATTTTTACTAGAAAAATATCGGAGAAACCAATGCCAACAATAGAATGTTCTGATTCATATGATGTAATGATGATAAAGCCCTTAACATAGCACTGTAAAAGCAATGGGCGAATGTTTATTCAATGGACATTTGAAGAGGTCATTTGCGATCACCGACCCAATTTAACTATATTAAACCCTCAATTTAGCATTAAGCACTCATTCTAAGTCAACTGCTATAACTTTTACTGTTAATGGGCAAAAGTCTAGTATACATATATATATATATATATATATTAGTGGGCAAAAGTCTAGTATACACACACATATATATATATATATATATATATATATATATATATATATATATATATATATATATATATTAGTGGCCTGGCAAGACCACAGGGAGACAACCAAAGCAGCAAAAACTAAATCTGTCGTACAAGGACACTATAAATACAAATGTATGCAAATTTGGGCATATTTTATTGGTTTGAAAATATAGCTTCTTTTTTACCAATTGTCATAAAATTTTAAGCATAGAATAGTATTATAATCTTCAAAAAAGCCTGCACATTTTCATACAGTTTCGTCCCAAAGAACCAAAGATATGATCATTTCAATATTCAATTTGGCTACCAATATAGATATATCCATGTGTATATGTATATACTACCTTTTTTGACAATTTTATAAGTTCGAAATCTCAGCGACTCTTGATCAGAATTTAGCAGATGAAGACTCGTTGGAAAGCTAATGACCTGAACTGTGTAGTGGGCTATGTGACATTTGCCCTTAAGGTCGCACATTAAAGGGATCATCCATCATCTAGAACCTACTTTTGACACTTTTTACAACCATAAAATGTTTCAATCATAGTCATTTGTTTTCCTATTGTTTTTTTTTTTAAATAGGCATAACCACTTATCAAGGCCAGACACCTCTCGAGGATAAGGGTTAAGAGTGTACAGTAGCGAATTGGACAATATAGTAATCATTAGTAATGAAAATTCGATAAATTTGTTAACTTAAGTGGAACGGCTAATCAAGAACTTGTTTACGTTGATCTTGAAGACAACCATATTGTAGTCAGCCGGAAAGCAGGAAAACGGGAGACAATTCCACAGGTGTGCAGTTCTAAGAAAGAAGCTTTGTTCATGGAATTTACGTTTAGGTTTAGGCACAGATAAAGAGTGGGGGAAATTATTGATAGCGTTTTCAGCTAGACGAGTGTTTCTTGTGAAAGTTTGTCGAGGGGGGGCTTAGATTGAAGCTCAGTCGAGTATTTGCCATGAAAATAACGATAAAGCAGAGACAAACTCGCAACATCTCTTCTGTGAGATAGAAGTTGCAGGGAAGAGAAAAGGACATCTCCTACGAGGCTACGAAGTCTATTTTGAACTCTATCAAGGCAGGACAAGTCCTTTCTAGCAGCTCCTGCCCAGATGTGGCAACAGTACTCCATTCTTGGATGTACCTTGCTCTTATATAGATAGTTTTGTATATGAAGTTCAAAATATTTGATATTTCCCCAAAATCTCCGGCCTTGATGAAGGAGAGACTAAAACTTGCTGCTATGGTTTCACTTGATCTGAAATAACAGCAAGGGGAGACTTGATTCCAAATATTTCTCATACGTTATATCTCCCCTCTTTATTTTTCATACATAAAGTAAATTTCACAGTGTTTAAGAATTATTTGATATGGGATATATTCATAATCGTGCCCTGTTTCCAAAAGAGGGGAGATATAATATATGAGAAATATTTGGAATCCAGTCTCCACTTGCTGTTATTTCAGATCTTTTGAAATCATAGCTGCAAGTTTTAGTCTCCCCTACATCAACAGAGAGGAGATATAACAATAATCTATAAAAATAAAAGCGAAAATGTTTGTATGTGTGTTTGCTTTTTCTGTATGTCTACAAAAGGCTTTTTTCAGAGAAGCGGTTGGTCGGTTCACAACTTTTTAAAACTTTTTATATCACATATAAATCGTAATATCTCACAGTTAACAACGATGCTCGCCTGTCTATTTAATTTGCTCGATTTCGGAAGGATAAATATTCAACATTTGTCGCTCGCTCCATGTGGATTAAGCCTTTTTCCTATAACATCTTGGGAAAATAAAAATCCCGCAGTCAAACTTGACCTCATTAAGTCATTAAAACGGACACCTGCCAAATCCAAGTAATTAAATAAATTACAACATGTTTCCGTTAGCATCTCGCGGTGGGTCAATGGTTAACGTCGCGCTTTTTTTTTTTCACACTTTAATTTACAACTTTGCCTCAAGGATTCGGGTTTGATCCTCATACTTACCTATCAAAACATTTTTTCAACCCCCCTCCCACACACCTCCAAACACCAGGGCAACGCCGGGTATCTCTCGCTAGTATATATATAAATACGTGTATAAGACATTTATATCAGAATAATAGAATTAATGAGTGAAACATGATTGAATTTGTTTATTTTGATTTTCACACGAGTCATTGTCATTGATTGCTCACTGATAATAACAAGTTATGTTTCCTGGAATCTGAGTGATAAAAAGCTTCCCTAAATTCCCATCATGCTCTGTTTCTTCAATGTTTTCCAATCATTTTGCATTTTTTAAACATTGATTTTGTTTTTTATGGGAGGCAGGTAAACAAATCTGGCCTTTTGGTTAGGATCAAAGTGTCGTATACGTTTTTCCCTCGACCAGATGATGAAAAATTCTCCTGAACTGAGGCAATTTTTGTTTTCGTCCAACTCAAAAGTTCTCTTTTTTTTTCTTTTACAAGGATTGAATTTTTTCGTTCATTAAATATCACCCTTGTGTCTAATATGGCCCTCGTTGGGAGGCACGTAAAAAAAGGGGAACTTCACCGTACACACACACACACACACACACACACACACACACACACACACACACACACACACACACACACATTTTTTAACATAACGTGAACTTTCAACTGTATGCATTCTATATATTTATATGACTAGCTGGATACCCGGCATTGCCCGGTCGTGCAATATGCTTAAACATGATATTTTAATTTATGCAGATTGCATGTGTATCATTATCATAGAATCAATCCTCTATTGATTATTATGCATTATGAGGAAGAATTTGCCCAATGGAATAATTCGCAAAAATAATTAAAAAAATAATAATGATAATGTCGTTCATCAAATTCCGTCAGTGTTTGTTTACAATATTGCGTCAGCTGATATTTGGGCTTGATGATGAATGCCCTGGAAAAGTCACTTCTGATTAATGTTTAGTTTTGCAAACGAAGACATGATTTGCGGCAGTTTTAAATGGTGCCTCTTCTTTTATCGTAAATTGAACTCATTAATAAAAAAAATTAAAATAATATCGTGAGGTACACCCAGTCTTGAACAAGGGATGTAGTTGAATGATCTACCACTGAACTATATCTCCAGATGACAATAAATCTGTTTGTTTTTTTTTAAGAAAGAAATGATTTGCTGAGATTTGATTATTTTCCCTTAGTTGGTGTAACGTAAAATATTACTCTGTAAAAATTATTCTTTTTAGTCTATAAGACAGAAAGATCGGATTTTTTTCGATTTTCGATACTTATCGGATGTATTTCGGTAAAAAAAAAACTATCTAAGAACACTGCCAGACATGTAAATTAGCTTTGTATGAAATTTGCAAAAGATAGGCTCAGCCGTTTCAGAACCTGTGAGGAAGGAATT
>NC_136502.1:4723593-4743593 GCF_053919585.1 Euprymna scolopes
TAAGCAACGTTGAGTCTGGCTAGTACCAGACAGGTGACCATTTGGGAATTCTAGGCTGCTTTTTTTTACACTTAAGAAAATAAATGTACATTTAAGATGTGTCTTTACAGTAATCAGGACAAAAGACCATTTTTATAGTTAAATATTTATATATTTATAAAGAATAAGAATCGGAATCGGTAATTGTAACAGAATCGGGAATTTAGTACAGTATCGATAATTGTATCGTAACCGGGAAAAATATTGGAATCGTCCCATCACTATATATATATATATATATATATATATATATATATATATGCATTACGGCATAATCGCGTTGACACACCGGTTTTCGTCAGATAATCGAAGTTAAGCAACGTTGAGCTTGGTTAGCATCAGATGGGTGACCATTTGGGAATTCTAGGCACTGTATGTGCTCTCCGTTTATCTCAGCATTGTTTCCAGTCGAACTGACCCTGCACTTGCTACTGATATTTAACAACACCAACTTAGGAGAGGTGTTGTTGGGGATTGCACAACTCTTGCCACAAAACTTCCATGTACAGGCACCCTTACAGTGGGTATCTATAGTTTGTCAAGACTGAAGGAAGGAAGGAAGCTAACATACATACATACATACATACATACATACATACATACACACAATATATATATATATATATATATATATATATATATATATATATATATATATATATAGGTTAGCTTCCTTCCTTCTAGCTGCACTGATGAGCTGTGAAACAGCGAAACACTACTGCATGTGGATGACTATATATATATATCTATGTGTGTGTGTGTGTGCGTGTGTGTGTGCATACATCTATCTATATAAAGTTAAATATGCATATTATTTGGATTCGTCGGACTACTGTTCTCATTTTGATTGTGATTTTTACAACGTTTCGGTCGATGTAACCTCCGACCTTCTTCAGGTGTATCTTGTCGGACTTGGCAATGTTTCTGTTGAACTCGGGAATTGTGATGGAATTTCAAGCGGAGCCTTCTCTTAGTACTTTAACCACTGTGTCATGGGTTCACAGTGGTTCGAGTACTTGGAAAATGTCAATTGTAAAAAGTGATATTCTCCTGAAGGTTGAGGGTTCAATCCTCCGTGTGGGCGACTGAAAAAATACAATTGCGAATTATTTAGGACCTGTATCCAGTCATGGCTAACAGAACAATAGCACGTTACCCCCATGAAATAAATAAAAGGTTCCGCTCGAAATTCGTTTGACAGAAACATTCCCAAGTTCGACAAGATACACCTGAAGAAGGTCGGAGGTTACATCGACCGAAACGTTGTGAAAATCACACTCAAGATGAGAACAGTAGTCCGATGAATCCAAAAAATACGAATAACCAATCCTCATCTCAGAAATTCAGAAACGTCAAAGTTAGATATGTTTATCTGTTTTCATTGTAAATTTGCAGGCATAAGGAGTCTTAATTTGGGTTATATTAAGTTGAATATAGTTTTATACAAAAGAGGGTGAAAATTTAGATACCTGCGAATGTTTGTAAACTTTTAACAATGGTATTTGACATCAATTAATAAATATTCCTTGTCACAAACTATCTGACTAAGATGGGCATCAAAACAGTTCTTCTCCCTCCTTATAGTTCAGAAGTTGCTTCCTGTGACTTTTGCTTATTCCCTAAGCTTAAGGAAAACTAACTTGGAGGCTGTCGTTATAAGACAATTGAGCAGATGAAAGCGGCTGTGATGAGGGCCATTGACACGCTCACACATGAGGACTTTTGTGGGACCTTCCAGAAGTTGTTGGAACGATACAGCAAGTGCATTGCAACCAGAGGAGATTACTTCAAACGAGACTAGAGATTCATGTATGTACTATCAATAAAAGTGTATACGATAAAAGTCTGGAAATTTATTGAAGGCGCCTCGTAACTATCACTTCTGCAAGTATTTTGATCAAGCCTCATGGAAGAAAATTCTTACAATGAAATCGAAAATGCTTTTCTTTGACACTTGAATAAAACGGTTAGGTCAAGAGGGAGGGTCGAAATTAGCAATCAGAAAAGAAGGTGATAGTTGGTAATATATAATGGCAGAGATTTTCATTGATGACCAGATCTACCTAAAATTACAATTGTGCCCTGCAACACAAAAGGTTCAATTCTTCTGCTTGACAATGCCTCCTGACATGTCTCTCTAGAAGGTTCCTAACATGTTGGAAAACATTGTTGGTCTGATCAGTATTTAAAAATACCGGAGATTGGTCTTCTGCATCAATACAGACCAATTAGTTTCCTGTGCATTATGAGTAAGTTGTTTGAGTCCGTAATATTATTTATTATTATTATTATTATTGGCAAATTGTAGACTTCTCAGTACTCTGGGACAGGAACGTGAGAGAAGGAGAGTGAGAAGTGGAGCAATTATGCACCATTGGCCTTGGAGATATGGCATATACATGGGATTAAAACACAAATAATCCCGGTCGTAGTTGGTACACTAGGAGTAGTATCAAGTCGTCTGGAAGGACAATTGAAAAAACTATGACACTCAATGTTTTTGGCGGCCTTAAGACCTCTGCTATTGAAGGTACCACCAATATACTTGATCTTTGAAGCTTCTGGTTTGGATTGCAGGGCAAGTCCTCTGAGAATGAATCCTATCTCTTTTCAGGTAGACGTTAGTAAACGAAATCATAATAATAATAATAATAATAATTATTATTATTATTATTAATTATAATTGTAATAATACGCAAAGTCTATTCCTTTTTTTTACATAGTGATCACTACTTATCAAGGCCCAGAAGCCACTCAGGGATAAGGGTTATTGCAAGTACATTACGTTAGTGAGGAGATTTGCTGAAATGTTTACTTAAGGGGGCGGTTCATTAGGAATTTGTTAACATTGGACTTGAAGACATCCAAGTTGTAGTCCGGAGGGAAGCAGGCAGACGGAACAGAGTTCCACAGGCGTGCAGTTCTAAGAAAGAAGCTTTGTTCATGGAATCCGCGTTTTGATTTAGGCACAGATATAGAGTGGGGGAAATTTTTCACAGTGGATTCAGCTAGACGGGTGGTTTTCGTGAAAGATTGGCAAGGGGGGACCAGAGATTGGAGTTCAGACGAGCATCTGCCATGGAAATAATGATAAAACAAGGACAGGCTCGCAACGTCTCTTCTGTGGGAGAGAGGTTGCAGAGTAGAGAAAAGGGCATCCCCCAGTAAGCCACGAAGTCTATTTTGTACTCTGTCAAGGCAGAATAGGCTGTTTTTAGCAGCTCCTGCCCAGATATGGCAACAGTATTCCATCCTGATTTATTAGCACTTGAAGTTTCTTTTCACCCGATTATAGTCTACTACGTTTACCTATCCGGCATTGTTTGGGAATTAAAAATAATAACTGAATTGTTTACAATGAATTATAAAGTAATTTTGGTCAATTAAAATTTTTCATTCATTCCATACAAAACGTTCATGATGATGATGCCGATGATGATCATCATCATTGTCATCATCATCATTGTCATCATCATCATTGTCATCATCATCATTGTCATCATCTGTATAACCTTAGCTTTACATGTTTGATGGCTTTAAGAAATTGACATTCAAAGTAATCTATTTCTGGATATTATTTATCCCTTTTTTCATCAGGTCAATTTTTATTACTTCCTCCCATTTTTTATTTGGCCTTCCCTCTGTGAAATAGACCTGCCTCCTCAACTGTTCTACGTTTACAAACCAAAGAATTCTTATCCATTCTTTCAATGTAACCGAAATAACCAAATTCCCTGTTCTACATATATCCCCCCCAATACTGTTCAAATTTTACCGAGTTCATCAAATCTAAACTTCAACAGTTCTACATTTACTGATCCAAGCTATTGATATGATCATAACAGCAAATGTTCTGCATACATTTTTCCGATAGTGACCCATCTTCCTCTGAGGTCATCAGATCTAAGCCAATCTTAAAGATTTACACCACACATCCATTGCATCCTCGATTATATCATTTCTCTCCATGTAATGCATATCCTCAACTCTTGCTGGCCAGGTTTTAATTAATTATTAAAATAGATTTTCCTTAATGTAATATGTAAATGACATCATTCCTTGAATGTTGATTTCCTTCGAATAAATAGTATATATATAGAAATCATACTGGGATGGAAGTGTGTTAACGTCCGTTTTCAGTATGAAAATTAATTTGCGTGGACATACTATTCCTAAAGCCTGTCTTTAAAACTCACGTTGCACATCCATCGTATCATTCTTATATCATTTTTCCCATGCAACACATGTCCTCAACTCTCACTCGCCAGCTTTCATTTCTGCTATGGAATCATAATCAGATCTAGTGCATTTAATTTTTAAACTAATCTATCTCTGATCAGGTGTTTATTTATTTTTATTTATGCCCATCCTTACCCCTTCCTCCCATGTTTTCCGTGGCCTTCCCCTGTCAACAGACCCTGCTACTTCAACTGTTCAACATTTACTAACCCCAAAATTTGCATCCATTCTTTCAATATGATCATAAGAACAAATGTTCTGCACACATTTTCCGATAGTGACCCATCTTCCTCTGAGGTCATCAGATCTAAGCCTATCTTTAAGATTTTCACCACCCATTGTATCATCCATCATATCATTTCTTTCCATGCAACGCATATCCTCAACTCTTGCTGGCCAGGTTTTGCTTCCATATATCATCACAATGCATACACACGTCTGATAAAGTCCCCTATTCATCAAGAGTGGCAATGCTCTGCTGGTTAGTAATGATAAAAGCTACTTGAACTTATTCTGTCATTCACTTCTAATTCTTACACTAGCACCTGCTCCACGCTGCACCACAATAGTATCAACAAAGTAACAAAACTTTTCAACAACGAATATTAAATTAGTATATAGAGACGCTAATTTAATGTTCGTAGTATGTTATCATTTAATAATAACGTCGCCATTCACATATATTTTCTTCACATCTGATTTCTTATCTATCTCCATTGTCTTACACTTGTTTCACATAAATTGGTTACCAGTCATTCACTGCATATCTTGTGTACCATGAATTCCTTTATACAAACTAAGCATTAATGGATTATTAGCAAAGAAAAGAAGAAATCATAACTTGTAATTAAAGGGAAATAATTCATGACATGATTACTTTCCTTTAATGTATATGACTGAGATTTTTATGAAAAAATGAAAAATAATTTTGGTTAATTTGAATTAATGGCGTTAATGGATCATTAGTAAAGAACAAAGAATAATATTGAATTAAAAGGAAATAACTCTTCTTTTCCCAGATAAGCATTTTCGAAATGAAACTGATACAAAATAAAACATCTTCATGCCAATAACATGGCGAAAGAAACAAATGAAAGAATAGCTACTTCAAATCAAACATCGATATATAAAGTGGATTCTTATTTGGGTTCAACTTTTGAAATCCTATAACAATAACTTTAAATAGAAGTTCAGTGAGTTCCTATTATAATATTAAATTCAGCCAAGCATAAATGGACTCATAGGTACTCATTAGAGATATTCAGTGCTTGGCCTTGTTCCCTGACTAGGACAATGAACACCATCCCTCATTTCTTTCTTTCTCTTTTCGACTGAGCAACTTGGTGATGCTTGCTAGTCACTCATGTAACACTGGTTCACTTTCATCTGACAGATTGAGAGTACAGTTTGGATAGTTTGTCTTGCTACTGTTTCTGACTGACAGTACAAGAGCCCTAACCCTCAGAGTAGCGCTTACTCACAGCATAGAAGTTATATTTGCTCTTTACCCTCCTTACAATGATGGAGTAGTTATCTTTTAGAGTACTGCTAACCAAATTGATCATATCCTGTTTTTTCATGCCTCAGCCAACATTCACGTCTGAAGAGATTTCAATGCTCATGATGAAGAAGGGAGGTTTTGTCATGATGTCTGTCTTGATTATGACCTAACTAAGATTGTTAATGAACTTACATAAGTAACTGATGCTGATTGACAATTTGTAAGTCTTCTAGATCTTTTTCTAACAACATACCCTGAATTGTGCTCATCCTCAGTTCTGTCTCTGCTAGGATCTTCTGATCATTCAGTTGTTTCAATAAAGATAAAAACAAAGTAAAACAAAACCCCAAATAGCCCTCTCCATTGAACAGTGTATCAATATTTGATAACTGACTGTAACGTTTCCGAATGTTTATCTCGGAACTACTCCTACGCTCTGTGTTTAAAAAAGAATGTGCCCTATATAAGCATCCGACTTAACTGATTGATTAACCATCAGTATAGACAGCTACATATCTTTCCAGAAATTCCAATAGGAACCGAACAACGAGCCATAATACACCCTTGCAAGTACTGTTGCCATTGTACACAAACCACTATTTCAATTGCTTTAAACGTAATAGATGTGTTAAAACTAAAGTCGGCTTTAGAACTCCCAGCAATCATTGCAAAAAGGGTATAGAAAATGTGAAAGAGTTATATGCTCAAACTATCAAGTTCAAAATAGAAGAATAGAGGCTTGGATCCCATGAGGTTTAGCGAATAACATACAAAGTCCTAAACAAATGCATATCCTCTATCCTAACCATCATCAATTTTGTCAGCATCAGATAAAGCCAAACTCTTTGCCAAGAACTTTGCAGCAAACTCAACCCTATGCTATCAGGGTCGTCTACCTCCTGAGCAACATTCACATATCTGGTCATGATCTTGCTACACTCATCAAGTACCTTGACACCAGCAAAGCAACTGATCCTGACAGTATTCCAGTTATAGCAACTGGAACTAACACCTATTCTTGCAAAGCTGTTAATCAATACCTTAAGAAGAAATGCTTCCCAACACCTTGGAAGACCTCATTAGTTTTCCATTATTAAAAATACTGGATATCAATCAATTTTGTGTTTCATGAAGAAATTGCTTTAATTCGTGTTAAATAGAGAAATAGTCAACCAGCTCCGCAAAGACAACCTACTCAATGACAAGCAATATGGTTTCCCTCCTACAAGATCTCCAGCTAATGTACTGACTTTAATTTTATACAGAATCAAGGAATCTATTGACGGTGGTTTCCTTTCAAGAGCAATAGCATATCAAAGGCATTTGATAGGATTTGACAAGCTTCTAGGTCTGATCTTCACCCATGACCTGAAATGGAAGGCCTACATCAAGTTTGTTGCCAAGATCGCCAAAAAAATGGTTCTATCACTCCAGAAGGTATCTCACTGCCGACACAATCCTCTACCTCTATAAGAGTCCGATAGATCCTAAAATAGAGTACTGTTAGCACATTTTGATAGGAACTATTCGGGGCATCCTATTCTGTCTAGACAGAGTTCAAAACCGGCTTCGAAATCTAGTAGGTGATGCCCTTTTCTCTTCTCTGCAATCTCTTTCCCACAGAAGAGACGTTGTAAGCATGTCTCTGCTCTTTCGTTATTTTCATGGTAAGTGCTTGATGAAGCCCCAATCGCTCATAATCTTAAATAATTTAATTCTACCCGATTTCCACCCCTAAAAATTACTATGCTGTTGTCCCGCTAACCACAATACACTCATTGAACCTTATCCTCGAGTGGCCTTCAGGCCTTGATAAGTGGTTACCTCATTGTAAAAAAATCTCTAAGAGGGATTGCTCTATCATCAGTTGTATAGTATCAGAATAATTGTATTGCCATGTCATATATTTTTCGATATTTGTTATCCGAAGGGTGGAGCTTCAAAACGATATCAATCTCATGAAAATCCATCGTCTCTGTCCAAAATTTTAGGCAGACATACATACATACATACATACATACATACATACATACATACGTACATACATACATACATACATAAATTAAAACAGATAGGTAGGATCTATATCATAGATGATGATGATGATGATGATGATGATGACCGTCCAATCCAATGATGTATAGTGACATTTTTGGTGATCCTGGTTGGGATTAGACTTTACCAGAAGGTTTTTATCTGTAGAATTATCTAAAAAATGTTTATTAAAACAATTTTCAGATTATTCTTCAGCTGAGACGAACCATCACGATGAGGACAGCGTTAAGAGAAGAATGTGTCAAAGTTAATGACAATTCTTTTACGTCATATCCATGTCTGCTTATTATTGGACGGCAATAAAAGAAAGAGGAAGGGGAAACGGGGCAATTCAATTTGGGTAAGGTGTTGCAGATTAGAGTCCTGCGAATTTAAAAAAAAAAACTCTATTACATTAGCTAGTTTGCATAACTAGATGGAAAGAATTTTAGAAATAAGTTATGAAATTAATAAAAAGGAAATATTTGACATAATGGAAAATAAACAATAACATAATGGATTTTACGATAAACAAAATATGATTAGGATATTTACAATAAACAAAGGTAATTGTAAACAAACGGGTTTAGAATTTAGTTTAGGCAAAAAAATGTTTGCAATTAATTGTAAATTTTTACGATACAGGAAAAAGTTAACGACACAAAGGATTGACCTTTTTACATAAGTGATTACATAAGCAGAAACAATGTTTTTGTTATATCTAGAGACAGTTCTAAATTGAGAGCCGAGTTTGGACTGAGAGGTTAGTGTGGGGAGATCATGACGACTTACATCCTAGGAAGTTAAAACAGGATGTTGCAATTGAAATACAGCAAAATCTAATTAAGGGATTGCAACTCTGCGGAAGCCATTGTGGAGTGTGGAAATAAAAATTATACATTAAAGTTTAACAAAAATGTTGCTACTCAATTATGTGAATGGTCCGAACTACAACGAGAAGCCGCTCCGAAGGAAATTAAGAGGTACAGTCCCATCGCCGCGATGTTGCATCTCTGTGCCTGTTTTACAAATATTTAAATGGAATGTGCTCTGATGAACTCATTGCACTTGTGCCCCCTCGACGTACATATCCCCAACAAACCCGCTTAGCAACAAAATCACACCCCTTCACTGTTGAGGTCCCTGAATGCCAGAAAGATTTTTACTCTAATAGTTTCTTCCCTTGAACAACTAGACTTTGGAATTCACTTCCTACTACCTGCTTCCCTAACTGTACTGATATGCAGAAGTTTAAATGTAATGTAAACCAACATCTTGTTAATCTTTCTTTAAGTAGCGATATGCCTTGTTTGGGGTGAAGGTGAGTAAAAAAAATAAATAAATTAGGGTTAGGGTTAGGGTTAGGGTTAGGGTGGAAGAACTATTTGAATCTGTTATACATTCACAATGCAATAGTACACGATTTATTAAAAAAAAAAAGAGGGGGCTCTGATTAGATTATGTAAGATTATGGATATCCACTGAAGGGTGCCTGTACAAAAAATTGTGGCAAGAGTTGCAGAATCCTCAACCACACCTTTCTTAAATCAGCACTGTTTTAATTCCTGTTGCAAGTAAACATAAGTTCAGGACAACTGGAAAACTATGCCGAGATAAGCAGAAAGCATATGCAGCGTTTAGTGTTCCCAAATAGTCACCCATCTGGTACTGGCCAGGCTCATCATTGCTTTACTTTGTTTATCAGGTGAAGACCAGTTTGTCAATGTGATTATGCTGTTTTATATATACATTTTATAAATATGCCACAATTTTATAAGGAAAGGGACATCCAATCATATTCAATCTATTTATATTTATCACAATATTTTTCAGTATTAGAAGCAATATTTGAGTTTATCTGGCATGCACTAAAAAAAATCGGCGCTTGTCATCACCATGGCAACACAAAACCTCACTGTTCTAATGGCATTAAGTTTAATCTTTAACTATTTTATTAATTCTTGAAAATGGTCCAAGTATGTTAAAAGCTAAACTCCATCAAGATGAATTTGAAACAATTACACAAGGAAAATTATGAACACCAATTTTAAGCTATACAGGGTGAAACGATAAAATTGTTGCCCTAGAAAAGACGACATGATCTCATTTCCGTTTGATGAAAACCGGTTTTCTTTTTTTATTGCAGACCGTCTACTAGTTGGCCAGTTGTGTACAAATGCTAAGTGCAATAGAAGCCTTCTGTCATGTCTGAAAGTGACACAATGTTTAACAAGCAAGATTAGAGATGCACCGCTGGATTGCCACGAATGACAGGGACGGGTTCAGGGCGATAAAAACAAAGTTTCTGGCCACGGTTATGGTCTTTGGTGTGATTTCAAGTGAGGGCCACAACATGCCACCTCACATTTTCGAAGTCAGCTTGAAAGACAACACCAAAGTGTACTTGAATGTGCTGAAGAGTGTGGTGATCCCCTTGTGCAATCAGGTGGCTGCTGGCAGACCCTGACTGTTGCAGCAGGACTTGGTGTCGGTCTACGTCCAAAGAGATCCAGGCTCGACTTCATAAGGAATGCTATGACTTTGTACCCTTCTCTCACTGGCCCACCTCCTTTCCCAACCTGAATCCACTGGACTACTTCATTTAGACATACATTGAGACCATCACCAACATGTCCTTCCACAATACCAAAGCCAGCCTGATTGCCAGCATCCACCAAGTATTCACAGAGGTCCCACCGGCACTTGTGGAAAAGGCATGCTCCCAGTTACATACCCATATCAAGACAGTGATTGAGACTGAAGGCGGCTCCATTGAATATAATCAAGTTACCTAAATTGATTTTTTCAATAAAAGTTTTATAATAAATCTGTAGTATTGTTTTCTGTAGGGCGACAACTTTATCGTTCCACCCTGTAATATTTGAGTTCGTATGGCATACACTGAAACAGTCGGCGCCTGTCATCACCAAGGCAGCATCAAACCTCAACATGTCAATGTTCTAATGGCACTAAGTTTCACCTTTAACTATTTTATTTATTTTCCAAAATGGTCCGGGCAGGTTGAAAACTAAACTCCGCCATATTTGAATTTGATGCTATATGATATTATACTTATATGTATACTACTATACTTATACTAGGGAAATTATGAGCACCAATTTTGAGTGATATCTACGAGGGTTGTTCCAAAAGTCATACATCCTGCATAATCATGTTGACACACTAGTCCCCATTAGATCACCAAAGTTAAGCAACGTTGAGCCTGATCAGTACTAAAATGGGTGACCATTTGGGAATTCCAGGTGCTGTATGTGCTCTCTACTTATTGTGACATTGTTTCCAATCATCTAGCACATCTCCTTACCACTGGAATCAAGCAGTGCCGATTCAGGAGAGGTGTAGTTGGTGATTGCACAACCTTTGCCTCACAGTAACACATGCAGCTATCCTTTACAATCTTTCACGAAAAACACCCGTCTAGCTGAATCCACTGTGAAAAATTTCCCCCACTCTATATCTGTGCCTAAATCAAAACGCGGATTCCATGAACAAAGCTTCTTTCTTAGAACTGCATGCCTGTGGAACTCTGTTCCGTCTGCCTGCTTCCCTCCGGACTACAACTTGGATGTCTTCAAGTCCAATGTTAACAAATTCCTAATGAACCGCCCCCTTAATTAAACACTTCATCAAATCTCCACACTAATGTAATGTGCTTGCAATAACCCTTATCCCTGAGTGGCTTCCGGGCCTTGATAAGTGGTGATCACTGTGTAAAAAGAAAAAAAAATTTATCTTTTGTAGATGGACGGAGGGATAAATACATCCTATCTTTTAATTAAAATAAAGTTGAAAAACTGTGAAAATGGGAGTGGTACCATTAAAACGAGCGATTCTCTGTTCTCTAAAATTTATTTATTTTTCTACATAATCATTATCATTCTCAATGCACTTTTGCCAGAGATGAGGGGTGCTGGTGTGCATGGGCGTTTGGAGCGCACATTGTCACTCACATCTCTGTTGTCACTCTGACATCGATGAACCCATCTCCTAACTGTGCTGGCATCAAATGCATCAGCTTTGTAAACGTGACCAAGATAATGACACAGACTTTTAACCTGGGTGCAGCAAGTTCGAAAAACGCAAACCCCACAATATTATATCATTATTAGACAGGACAGATACTACACTTTAATCTTAGCCAAAAAAGTATATTTTAGTTCTAGTTTTACATTTGACACAACAGCAACACCAGGGATATTTTGGTGGCTCAGTGGTTAACAATACCGACTGGCAACCTGGGTGCGTCAAGTTCGAATCCTGTTCGTTTCACAAAAAGACTTTCCCTTAGGCATGATGGCAAGCCTTATGTGATCCCTCCTGTAAGTATCCAATGTTTTTTCTCAAAAGAGTTCAAACTATAAAGACATCAGGGAAATGAATGCCAACAATAATCATCTGATTTATACGAAATGAATGATGCTCAGCAACAACAACATGGACATGATGGTGGCTCAGTTGCTAACGATGCGTGCTGACTATGTGGGTGTGCCAAGTTCGAACCCAGTTCATTCCACAGAAATAATTTCAGTTAGGAATATTAGCAACCTTTGTAAGTATCCGATGTCTTTGCAAAAAAAAATTCTCAACAAAAAAATATTGGGAAAAAAAATCATGAATGATGATGGAAAACAAACAAACAAACAAACAAACAACACCTTGAGTGGCCTCTTGGCCTTGATAATGTGGTGATGCCTATGTAAAAAAACAAAAAAAAAAAACAACAGAAATCGAACCGGGCATGCCAGGCCCACAGTTCATGCCTATAACCACAACACTAACCTATTATTTGTTGTTTCGTAGTTTCAATTATTTGGATTTTTCAGACTACTGTTCTCATCTGGAGTGTCATGTTCACAACGTTTCGGACGATGTAACCTCCGACCTTCTTCAGATGTATCTTGCTGAACTCAGAAATGTTTCTGTTGAACTCGAGAATCTAAACAGAATCTTTATTTACTTCATGGGGGTAGCATGCTCTTGTTCTATCAGCTATGACTCAATAGAGGTCCTAAGTAATTCGCAAATCTATTTTTGAATCACCCACACTGAAAAATTAGCCTTCAAGTAGTCTAACCACTGCGCTATAGACCTGTGGTGCAGTGGTTAGGGTATTTGAAAAAAATCAGTTGTAAAAGTGATATTCTCCTGAAGGTTGAAGGTTCAATTCTCAGTGAGGACGATTGAAAAATACAATTGCGAATTACTTAGGACCTCTATCCAGTCATGGCTGACGGAACGAGAGCATGCTACCCCTTTGAAGTAAATAAAGGGTTCCATCTGAAATTCTGCCCAGATTCCCAAGTTCGACAAAAACATTCCTCAGTTCGATAAGATACACCTAAAGAAGGTCGAAGGTTACACCGACCAAAAAGTTGTGAAGATGACACTCAAGATGAGAACAGTAGTCTAAATAATCCAAATAATTGAAATCCTCACCTAAAAAATTCAGAAACGTTCGTAATTTCAGTTCACGAAAATCTAGTCAACCTTACTATTTGATGAAAAGCTGGAAAAGGGGTACATGCATTTATACCTTCTTGAAAGATATTAGTGGACCCTGACCGAACTTGAAACTAAGTCTAGAATCTATGCCTATAACCACTTCACTTCATTAAGCTGTATGTATCACGTGTTGGCTGAAAGTTTTTTGTGGAATTCATGTTAGCAAAAATTGTATAAGTTAGAATGTTTTAGCCGCCATCAAATTCGAATCGGCGGCTAGACTTATTTAAAAAGATAGAATGGGAAACGGAACGAAAAAAGTAATTAACACAAACATGTTTTACACTACACACATGTTTTAGTTAAATTTCATCTTTGTAGAAAAAAAAGAAAGAATATTTTGGAAACGAAGCAGCCTGTAAGAGTGTTGTGAAAAATAGAAATAGGAAACGGAACGAAAAACGAAAGTAACGCAATGTTTTAAGTATATTGGTATTTATTTGCTTGCCCACCTAAGCAAAATGTGACACAAGGTCATTTTTAAGTATATTTCATAGCAGTGGAAGTCCCCAAAGTGAACAATGCCAATGTTTATCAAAAGCTGTACAGAAAACGAAAGAATTTGCCCGCGAAAATAAACTAAAAAAAAATAAAAACACATTTGGGATTTTCTTATTCGCTTTGTCAAACTGGGTGTTTATGCCAAGGAAAAAAATTAATCATTTGTATATTGCACACATAGCATGGAACCAACGAATCAAATTTCATTAAAATCCCACTTTTTTCTATTTACTAAAACATAGTTTTAGAACAAATAATAACACTTTCCTGTGGGTATAAGTTAACAAGTTTAATCTGTAATGCTAGTAGCCTCCATGTTGGAAATGTTTGAGCATGAAGAGGTATGAAAGAAAAGCTATATATATATATATATATATATATATATATATATATATATATAGGGAGGTGGTGTCTGATCAACACTACTGGAGAACGAATATACTGTTTTGTTTTTGAATCAATGAAACAGTGTTTTATTGTAAACAATTGTTAATTCCTAAAATAACATTAAGACTATTGTAGATTATTGAAAGCAAACTAATACAGTGATTGCAAGAGTTTAAATTGATTTACTGACCAAACAGTTTTCCAACGAAGAACTTGGGATTAAAGTTCGTTTTTTTAAATTTTATTTTTAAACTAGAGTTTTAAAAGTTGAAAAAAAAAATTCCAAGAATATATATAACTATCTATTTCATCTATAATCATTTAGTAAATATCTATATATAACCACACAGACACACACACACGTTATATATATATATATATATATATATATATATATATATATATATATATATATATAAAGCGATACATATATACATACATATTGGTTCGATTCATCCAAATGACCAAACGAAAGGATTAATCCACAAACATAATTTATTTTTTATTTTGGCGAATACTTATATTTTTTTCTTTCTGTCTTACGCACATTTCACAACCCGGAACGAAAAAATTATCTTTTTTTTTTATCGGTGGCTCTAGTGAGAAGTTAGGAAACTTTCAACAGTAACGTAATGAAAAATGCTTTGTTTTTTTACTTGTCGTTCTTCTCATCTTTCTTGTTCATCATTGTTTTGCTTTCGAATAGTGTGTCTGTTCACTTTTTATTAATAAATGTTCGTCTCTGAAGAGCAGCCAAAACTATTTTTCATTACGGGTTGCGAAACAGGTGTAAGATGGAAAGAATAAAAGGTATAATCATTTACCGAAATAAAAATTAAATAAAAAAAAAATTGTATGTGGACTGATTCTTTCTTTGGTCATTGAAATCCATCCTACCAATATAGATGCTCTGAAGTCGGAAACAAATTCATTGAGCTTGTGATTTGAAACAGTTTGGGCAATATTTTACGGGACATATACATTAAAAGAATATACATTTATATAAACTCACACACACAAACACACACACACATATAATGAAATCAAATGAGATGCAATGTTTACCTGATATACTTTTTTTCTACATAGGCATAAGCACTTATCAAGGCAAGATACCACTCGAGCATAAGGGTTAAGAGTGTACAATATGCAATATTGGACAATATAGTAATCGTTAGTAATGGAAATTTGGTAAATTTGTTAACTTATATGGAACGGCTCATCAAAAACTTGTTTAAGTTGGACTTGAAGACGACCATATTGTAGTCAGCTGGAAAGCAGGAAAACGGAACACAATTCCATAGGTGTGCAGTTCTAATAAAGAAGCTTTGTTCATGGAATCTACGTTTAGGTTTAGGCACAGATAAAGTGTGTGTGTGTGGGGGGGAATTATTGAAAGTGTTTTCAGCTGGACGAGTGTTTCTTGTGAAAGTTTGGAGAGAGTGGAACATAGATTGAAGCTCAGTCGAGCACTTGCTATGAAAGTAACGATAAAGCAGAGACAAACTCGCAACATCTCTTCTGTGAGATAGAGGTTGCAGGGAAGAGAAAAGGACATCTTCTACGAAGTCTATTTTGAACTCTATCAAGGCAGGACAAGTCCTTTCTAGCAGCTCCTGCCCAGATGTGGCAACAGTACTTCAATGGTAAACTACGATCTAATATAAATAACAGTATTTATAGATAGATATGTTAATCCCAACGAAATTAAAAAGCTTAATACACACACGATAGAGAGCAGAGTTTATTATAAGAGAAAAGAAATTCAAACTGTAAGTTGAAATTTACAATCAAATTTATTCTTCGACAGAATACTCCAAAAAACAATTTACGAAAGTGTTTTGGAGTATTTAATTCTGTCTGTTTTCTATCTGTCCATTCCAGTTTTTTTTTTCTGGGAAACTATTTTTTTTTTTTTTACATAGTAGTCAGCACTTATCAAGGCCCAGAAGCCACTCGGGGATAAGGGTTATTGCATGTACAGTAATCAATGGGATAATATCGTAGCAATCGTCAGTAATGGAGATTTGATAAAGTGTCTTACTTAAGGCGGCGGTTTATCAAAAATTTGTTTATGTTGGACTTGAAGACATCCAATTTGTAGTCAGGTGGGAAACAGGCAAAGGGAAGAGAATTCCACAGGTGTGCAGTTCTAAGAAAAAAGCCATGTTCATGGAATCTACATTTTGATTTAGGCACAGATAAAGAATGGAGAAAATTATTGACAGTGGTTTCAGCTAGACGGGTGTTTTTCGTGAAAGATTGGCGAGGGGGACCAGGGATTGGAGCTCAGACGAGCACTTGCCATGGAAGTAATGATAAAACAAAGACAGGCTTGCAACGTCTCTTCCGTGGGAGAGAGGTTTTGGGGAAGAGAAAAGGGCATACCCCACTAAGGCACGAAGTCTATTTTGTACTTTGTCAAGCAGGATAGGCTTTTTTCAGCAGCTCCTGCCCAGATGTGGCAGCAGTACTCCATCCTTGGACGTACTTGGCTTTTATATAGATAGAGAATTGCATCAGCAGTGAGATATCTTCTAGAGTGGTAAAAGGATCCTACCATTTTTCCAGCGACCTTGGCAACAAACTTTATGTACATGTTCCATTTCAGGTCAGGAGTAAAGGTCAATCCCAGAAGCTTATCAAAACATGGAGCCTCCCCTAGACGAGAGCCATCCATTTCAATTGATGCCAGATAGAGATCAGAGCGTTGATGATGTAAAGATAGGAGCTTGGTTTTAGATACATTAAAAGTAACCAGCCACCTCTTCCCCCACTGTACCACGCGCTCAAAATCAGAGGAGAGAAAATCAGAGAGAATTTGTCATTTACGGCCTTTGATGTGTTGCCATAGATGGTCATGTCATCAGCATAGATGCCAACAAATGATTTAAGTATGTGTTTTGGAAGATCATTGATGTAGATCAGGAAGAGAGTTGGGCCCAGGATGGACCTCTGAGGGACTCTAGCATTAATACTGTGGGCCTCTGATTTCTGCCCATCAATCACTACTCTTATGAACCTATCAGAGAGAAATGATTTAATGATTGAGAAAACATTTCCGGTTATACTGTAGCTGGAAATCTTGTGAAGTAGGCCTTTATGCCATACCTTATCAAAGACCTTTGATATGTCAAGAGCAATTGCCCTAGAAAGGAAACCTTTGTCAAGAGATTCATTAATCTCATGAGATATAACCGTTAGCACATCTGCTGTAGATCTAGCAGAACGGAAATCATATTGCATGTCACTAAGAAGGTTATTTCTGCTGAGGTGTTTGACTACTTCTTTATTTAATATGGATTCCAGCAACTTACTCATGACACACAGGAGACTTATTGGTCTGTACTGAGAGGGGGATGACTTTTCACCTGAATTCTTAAATACAGCGCATACTAATGAGGTTTTCCAGGGTGATGGGAAGCACTTCTCCTTAAGGTAACGCTTAAACAGTTTTGTAAGTATGGAGGCAAGTTCAAGTTGAAGCTTTTTCAACACTATAATTGGAATGCCGTCAGGGCCAGTTACTTTACTGGAATCAAGGTTCTTGATTAGCTTGGTAACCTCATGCACGGATATTTGTATGTTACCTAGCATGTTCTGTGTTATAGGAGGAAATACGGAGAGTTGATTGCCTTCGTCGCAGAGGGTAGAATTAGCTGCAAAGTTCTTGGCAAATAGTTTGGCCTTGTCTGATGCTGACGAGATGACCTCTGGTCCATTAATTATAATTGGGATAGAACGCACACTTCTGTTCACGATCCTGTTTGTTATTTGCCAAAACTGGTGGGAACCAAGCCGTTGCTCAGCTACTTTGGATTTAACAGACTGAGCACATAGCTCTCTTGCATGTTTTATTACTCTCTTACAGTGGTTGCTGGCAGTCCTGAAAGCAGCTTTAGTCTCAGTACATCTATTACGTTGGTAGCTATGGAAAAAGTGATTCCTGTGCGCAATGGCAGCCGCACATTCTGGGTAGAACCATGGCTGGCTGTTAGGTTTTTGTTGGAATTTTTTGGATGGTATGAATCGATCTATGCCTACAATTAACCATTCGGTCAGGTCTGATACTATAGAGGACACATCCTTTTTAAACATGGAATGCAGAGGTAGGTCAGATATGAATGTACGGAAACTATCCCAGTCAGCCATATAGTATCGATATACTATACGATGGAAGGGTACATCTGGGGACTTATTACATTTCATTTTTATCTTAACTGATACAACCGAGTGGTCCCAAAGGAGATAGAGCGAAACATGAACATAGCTCAGGGGAAGTTGAGTTGATCTGTCTTAAATTGTGTATTAACCTTCGTGATGATAGGTTGGAGCTATGTATTATGATACCTGTTGGATGGGGTTAATTGGGATTAGTATGTAAGTTCCTCTTTTTCTTGGAAACTAGTGGTCCGACTTGGATGCTATTTTGTATGAACCGCTGTTATAAGTTACAACTAGTTAATTATTATGCTACCCATTCGATGCACAGTTAATAAAATATTATTAATGGTTTAACAAGAATTAGTATTTTATAAAACAGGCATATAAATTTATCCATATTTAACCATCTAATTAATATAAAACATTAATTGTAAGCCAACGGACTATAACTTTTGCTCATCTATAACGAACTAAACAATTTAGTATATATATACGTGTGTGGGTGTGTGTATTGATTAGAAGGACTATCTCTAGGTTAATGTGACCATTGTCATTTGTTTTTTTGTGTAAATACTTGGCGTTAATGAGTGTCCAGTGATATAATAATAATAATAAATATATATATATATATATATATATATATATATATATATATATATATAAGTAGTACATAATCAAAGTATATATATATATACATACATATATATATATATATATATATATATATTGTGAACTATATATATTCTCCTATAAATTTGTGTATTGATAGTCATATAAAAAAAAATTTTTTTCTATTTATTTAAAAAGAAAATACAACTTTGCTATATATGGATCGTGGAATTGCATTCATCTGCAAAAGATTTAGTTAATTTGCATATTCTTTTAAACATTCATTTTAATCAATTCCCTACTAGTTTTTTGGTTTTCTCATGGGATGATCCTCTTTAGTTAACTATTATGTGTAATTATATTCATGCAGATATTCTACATGATTTATACTTGCGTAATGTTTGCGTACAAATGTTATAGTTAACACAAAACTCTTTCCATATATATTCATGTATACATATATATTTCTGTTTAAAAAATTTTGCCTACCAAACTCCTCCTAGAGTTTTTGGTCTACAGATATGAAACTTCATATATAAGGTATTTTGACCCATGAAAATCTTCATATTTGGTTTTTAGCCCGCGAAAATCGGTACAAAAGTGTGAAAGTTAAATAAAAAAAATTTGCCAGGTGAAGGTCGAACGCTGGGGCATTACGAATATGCATGCATAATGCAATAGCTATTAGGTGATGTTTTAATTTTTAGCCTTGCAGCAAACATGTCTTCATAGCTCAGTCATTAATGGCAGAAGAAAGAATAGATTGTAAGCTAAACGTTTTGGTTTCGATTCTCGGTGGTTATGCACGAGTCATGTTTTAAAAAACTTTTTTTTTTCTTTTACACCTCCAAACAACCTGCCAACGTTTAACAGGGTTGTTTTAATCTACCCCCCCTACCAACACACACCTCCAAACACCCGGGCAACGCCGGGTACCCCCGCTAGTATAATAATAAATCAAAATATCATATTTAAGTGTATTTTACACACCGGGCAATGTCGG
>NC_136502.1:4748593-4751093 GCF_053919585.1 Euprymna scolopes
TTCACAAAGCAAAATCCGATCCCGCATTTTGCTAATTCCTACCCTCTGATGAGAAGGAAAGTATTTCTTCGAAACTCCACGGATTAAGGACTATCCACTTATTTAGTGTTTCCTTTTCAGATTAAATATGTTTTTAACTCATTCCAAAGTGTTTTTAACATATTTTATTAACTATTTGCTCCTATTATAAGCTCTATCCCCTATTTGGTTTTATCGAGCTTTTACATCTGGTTGAGATTACTTTATAAATATTAATTCTTTAATATTTATAACATACTTTAGTTTTACCATCTTGGATCATTTTCGTAAATTTAATTGTAATGTTTATTGTATACACACACACACACACACACACACACACACACACACACACACACACACATATATATATACTTTTTATAGTTTTTTAACCTTAAAACTATATAAAAACTTATTTAATTTTTATATTTTTTATAGATAGACAGACAGACATGTATATTCAAGTTACGACTCGCGTAACAGATCCAACATTACACCGGGTTTCATGACGCTTAAATACATAACCAAGCATTAAAACAGGAAAGACTTTATAAGACGAAATCGAATTTTTGTTGGATATGGTGATTAAAAAAAGATGCCATGTAGAAGTTAGAATGGATACGTTTAAACCAACTTATTTGCAAAAGGACACAACATCAGAATCATAATTGAAATTAAAAAAAAATGGGTAAGAAAAAGGGGGATAGAGGGCTGAGAGGGAACAATAGCATGTAGCAAAATAAGCAATACACATTGACAAGAATTACGAAATAAACAGACAGACAGACAAACACACAGACGAAATTATATATACAAGAGAGGATTAAGAATGAACGAACGATGTATGGAGGTTTTTCCATCATCCATAGCGTAAAGTGAATGTCCCCGAGTCTCTGGCGGTGGTGGCACTGCCCTGCCTGCGCGTACGATACACACATCTCTACGTATTTTTCTTCCTCCTCCTCATCCTCCTCCTCCCCTCCGCCGCCTCCTCCTCTCGCTTTTTTGTTCTTCTTCCTCTTCTTCACATACTACTACACGTTATTACACAAACATTAGAACACGGCGGCGGCGGCGACGACGACTATGATGGAGCTTGTGATGAAGATGAGGATGACGATGAATGGATGAAGACACAGGTCCATCATGCAATGGGTGGCTTTTCCTCCCCTTCCCTCACACCCTCTCGCGTCTCCGTCTCTGGTGTGCACGTATACGTGTGTGCGTTATAGGGACAATAATGCGAGCACACGTTCGTCTTAACGCGCATGCACACACACACACACGCACACGCACACACACACACACGTAATTATAATTAATTCTGTAATTATTTCTTTATACACAGTATAATAAATACACTAAAATGAATGAAGAAACACACATATATGTGTGTGTGTGTGTGTGTGTGTGTGTGTGTGTGTGTGTGTGTGTGTGTGTGTGTGTGTATAAGCCATCCTTCGAAGCATGCCCCAAAATACCGGATGGATTTAATTAACAAAATGGAGAGTTACAGCACAGCGATCTGTAGTTACCTTATTTTTGTTATCTATTTATTTCAATAACATAACGGGATGGTGGAGTCTACAGTGAAGCATAGGTTCAGAAATCACCAACCACACCAATGTTGAGCCGGACTTGCCCGGAACTAATAAGAAAAAGACAAAACAAAACAAAAAACAAACAAAAAAAAAAAAACGAAACGAAGTGGAATGAACCCTATGCAGGTTGAACTCCTTCTCTCCTCCGAATGAAGTTCCTAGGCCATGTTAAATTATAAGCGGCCCCAAGTCGCATGTATACCCCCAGCCAGGGAAAATGACAACATTAAATTTTACACGTCTCGCAGGAAGATGTCAATGCCCTCTTACATACAGCACCTGGTATTCCTAATGTTATATACTGGGTGATATGGCCGTGACGTCTATTTTGTTAGCACCATCTATATTCTA
This sequence comes from Euprymna scolopes, assembly GCF_053919585.1. Classification (NCBI taxonomy): domain Eukaryota; kingdom Metazoa; phylum Mollusca; class Cephalopoda; order Sepiida; family Sepiolidae; genus Euprymna; species Euprymna scolopes. The sequence goes on from NC_136502.1 coordinate 4,750,564, forward strand.
ACTATCCGAAATTTTTGAATATCTCGATAGATAGAGAGATAGTTCATTTGTGCATATATGCATATGTTGTAAGTCGTCTAGTGAATGGAATGACCGCTGTTCATTTATCTATGAATAACGAGACGCTTTGTTATAAAACAATTTGATTTATTTAATAACAACATATACACATCAATACGGCGGTGAAGGAGAGTGTGGCGGGGAGGGTGTGGTTGCGACCGTGACAGGCAGTTGAGCGTCGTCTGTCCTTCTCTCTGCTGTCACTCTCTCTGACTGACTCTTGACTTGTTTATGATTGCTTTTTATGAATTTTCCCGTTAACCAATTTACGTAATCGACCCACATTCTGACCCTGTTGATGTTTGCATGTGGTCTTACTTGCGGCCGAATTACGTCATCTTATTCCCGGGTTTCATTTTTTGTCAGTCAGGGTTTAAGTTCATCCGAACTTTGCTCCATTCAACGTCTAACCCATAAACCGACTTGCGTCATAGGACCAGGTCATCCAATTCCAGTTCATTCGCCCCTCC
>NC_136502.1:4763593-4841093 GCF_053919585.1 Euprymna scolopes
ACAAAAAAAAAAAATCTTTAGTTTGTCTGTCATTATGGACAACGAAAGTAAAAATAATTTATTTATTTATTTATTTGTTTAAAAACAAAGCAAGAAAGAATTTTTTTCTTAGATTATGGAATGATGTTCAAACGTAATATTGTCGAGAAATTTAATTATATAAACCATTAGTTGAATACAAGTCACTATTTTACTCAAAGCTGGAGGTATAGTGGACTTATATTTTCCTTAACAACGGTAGTACAACGTAATTGAGGACATAATTGATCCGATAAAATTTGAATCCGGAATTAAGCCGATTCCATAGTCCGAAGATTATCTATTGGACCGATTCAACACCTCCCATAAAAAATCAAATTAATTAGAATAAATAAAAACGAAAGAAAGAAAAAAAAATTAAAAAGAGGAGAAAGGAAGAGAAAAAGAACGAGCAAACGTGAAAGGGTAATGAATATAAAAAACAGAAAGATGTAAAAAAAAAAAGAAAGGATGTCAGAATGAATGTATGTAAGAAAGAAAAAAAAACGAAAGAAAAAAAAACTTAATAAAGAAAAATATAAAGAAAGAAAAAATTAAATAAAAAAAAAAGAGGAAAGAAAAAGGTTGCCGGCATCCTGGCCTCGATTTCAAGATGGGTTAATTGTACAGCGTACACACATGCGCATGCGCGTGAACACACATAACACATACGCACACCAACGTACATGAAAAGGAACGCATACACACTCTACAAATCTACCACAGTCTGGTCATATCTCTTTATCTATTTATATATAGTATAATGCTGTGTTTTTGTGCAGGAAAAATGACCAGAGTGCTCAATTATGTATGTAAGAGCATAATAGTTTCTTATAAATAGCACTATACATAAATTGCATCAACCACCGATACTTACGGTTTCCTAGAAACACTGAAAATCCAACCAGCTTTGAGAAAGAATATATATATATATATATATATATATATATATATATATATATATATATATATATATATATATATATATATAGGTTGTTGTAAAAATGTACATCCAATAACCTGTTTCGAGACGTTTAATAATCCCTTTGCGCGTATCATCGTTGTCTGAACAATAATGTTCATCAATTTGAACATTTGCGAACATGATTCTTCAATTATATTTGTCTTCTGTATTCGTAAAGTGTGAGTACATTCTTAAGACACCTTATATATATATATATATATATATATATATATATATATATATATATATATATATAAATATATATATATAAATATATATATATATATATATATATATTTAAAAATATACAGAAGGTCAGAAAAAAACATTGATACCGTGGTTAGGCTTGAAACCGACGGTATCAATGTTTTTCTGCCATTCTGTACAGTTTTAAATGAATAAATATTAAGCTCTTATATTGAACATTCTTTCTTTGTAATTGATCACTTTGTTGGAATTCTTTCTCAAAAACAGTGACCATATATATATATATATATATATATATATATATATATATATATATATATATATATATACGAGCAAACAATTAATAAAACATGTTAAAAAACACTTTGAAAAAGAGTTAAAAACATATTTAATCTGGAAAAAAAAAACAACACTTGATAAGTGGATAGTCCTTAATCCGCGGAGTTTCAAAGAAATACTTTCCTTCTCATCAGAGGGTAGGAATTAGCAAAATGCAGGATCCGATTTTGCATACAAAAGTATTTGAGGAAACAACAAGTAAGTCAAAGATCTTATTTGATAACAAAAAAGTGAAGCAGAGGGAATATGGTGAAGAAAAAGGTGATTACACGTTAATGGATAGTCTGGTGAAAGGTAAATTATCCAATGACGGTAAAATCCAAATATAAAACTTCAAGAAAGTTAATTGGATTTCCATTTGCACAAGTAAAATCCAAGGAAATCCCGTAATTGGAAGATGGTCCAAAATAATCCAAAGGCCGAAATCCATGGAATAATTCACAAATATGTACAAGGGAAAAGGGGGGAAATTCCAATAATATTAATAAAAGAAAAATAAGATATGCTTTTCACACTACTGCCAAGACATAAATATAAATGTATGCAAAATCCGATCCCGCATTTGCTAATTCCTACTTCTTTGAAACTCCGCGGATTAAGGACTATCCACTTATCAAGTGTTTCCTTTTCAGATTAAATATGTTTTTAACTCTTTTTCAAAGTGTTTTTTAACATGTTTTATTAACTGTTTGCTCTTATTATAAGCTCTATCTTCTATTTGGTTTTATCGAGCTTTTACATTTGGTTGAGATTACTTTATGAATATTAATTCTTTAATATTTATAATATACTTTAGTTTTACCATCTTGAATCATTTTGATAAATTTAAATGTAATTTTTATTTTATTTTATTATATATATATATATATATATATATATATATATATATATATATATATATATATATATATATATATATAGGGTGAGACATAAGTAGAAAATGTTTGTCAAAATGTAAGAGGCAGACTTTCAAAGCTGTGTAAATCAAGAAGGAAAACAGTTTGAGCACTGGGGGAATAAATAACTGGTACGTATACGCGATCTATAAAAAAATTTACTGTCCACCTACTTTTGGCTCACCCATGAGAATAATGGAAATAGTATTCCGACAAAATAGAGAAATAAAAAGGAACAAACCGAGTTATGTGTTCATCAACGTTTCGTCTTTATTTCATTCAGAAGAAGTCTCGAAATAAAGACGAAACGTTGATTAACCCATAAATCGATTTGTTCCTTCTCTCTCTCTCACTCTCTGTCTCTGTCTCTGTCTCTTTCTCTCTCTCTCTCTCTCTCTATATATATATATATATATATATATATATATATATAATTACAAATTATAAATAATTATTTTAATACATACAGACATAGTTTATTATGCTTACGTAATCATCAATGCAGGAAATAACGATCAACACTGGTTGAAGGATTTGAACCATGCTACGAAGCCAACTTTGACTCCATGAGCAAGGAACATACTTCAGAGCTATCATTCATCGCCACGAAATTAAGGGAACTTTTAACATGAATGAAACTTAACGTTTTTAATACAGAATGTCTTAGAGTGATTAGGTAACAGGAAGTCAAGAGCTTGCATACAAGGCCAGCTGACCAACTTTTTTAATTTCCCAGACAATGCTCAACTCTAAAGAGGTTTATTTTTTAAATAGGCGACAAGAATTATAAATTGCAGGACCCGTGTATCAGTTTTGTCCAGTGGAAAGTTAACATAAACCCAGAACAGATTTGTAAAAAGATCCCTCCAGTCAAAATCAGTTGAAACTATGATTATCTGATTCCTTATCGTAGGTTCAGCTAAATTTGAATTAAAAATTCAGTAAGGGAAGAATTAATGTCCCCCACAAAAAAAAATAAAAATAAAATAAATATTACAATTCTTTTTCTATCCTTTCAAAATGATTCACATTTTAGTATGTTATTATGGATGATAACGACTACCAGTTGTCAAAATTTCAGCTTTTCACAGTTGTTATTTCGAACAAATATTAGGTTTTAAAGTTTTGTCCCCTAGTTTTGGATGCTACTGTATATATATATATATATATATATATATATATATAGTTCACATACATTAGAATAATAAATTTACAGAAAGATTTAAGTATATACAAGTTCCCCTTTTTCTTTTTCTTCTTCCTTTTCTTTTTCTTTCTCTTTTGTTACCTTTGTTTTAAAAAACGAGATTTGCACGAGATCTTGTAATGCATGTGTATGTTTCCAATTCTGGTTATAAAACAGATGAGTATCGGCTGTAGATAGCTTGATATTGGGGATCTAAAACGATCCTCTATTATCAGGTTTGAAACTGACGGTACCGATGACTTATCTCATCTAAAGTTTCTGAAAATAAAATAATATATATATATATATATATATAGTCATTTACATACAGCACTGTTTCGCTGTATCACAGCTCATCAGTGCGGCTAGACAGGCAACTACCTAAAACTAGGATCGAAACTCAAGCGCCCAAACGAGAGTCAAAGAATATTATATATGTCCACCTGAAGAATTCTATTTTTGTTCTTAGGCACACATACCATGAATACTCTTCCCCCCTCTCTTTCTCTCTCTCTCCCTGTCTCTCTTTCTCTCTCTCTCTCACACACACATCACATCACATTTTTACATACATACATTAGAGAGAAATTTAAATGCCTACTAAACACGATATCTCTGTATAGGAGTTTGTCAGATATCCTTACATTAGAGTATTTTTCATATAGAATTCAATTCTAACCCAATATTTAAAAGATACAATGGTGTGTTGCTTCTCAAGCCATTCAGCACGTCCCTTTGGATTGTGGACAAGAGCACATACTCTATTAACAGAGGGCAGGTCTTAATAAAACATATTGCTGTAGACATCGATGAACTCATTTATAAAAATATAAATAAAAACGAAAATAAATACTGGCAGGCCAACACACAGGATAAAAAGGGCCCGACAACCTGTTTATATACATGGTAGGAAGAGTCAAACACTAATGTAAAACGTTCCCATATCCGAAAGTGGTACTCCAGCCATGACAGAGGAATGCTAGAGTCAGCCATCAGGCCTTGATGAAAGAGGTCCCTGGCCTCCTATCTCCATCATTTGTAGAAAATAAAGAGGCTTACAAACCCGGTCGTGATATGTTGCTAAAATGAAGATGTTGCTGTTTTGCTATCAATAATGAAACTTTCAAAAATGGAGCAAAACATCGATTGAAATAAAAGAAACCGACTTCCCTGAAAAGAAAACGTATTATACATACATATATACGTGCGTAGATGAATCCATAAATTTACAGACATGAAGATGATTGTGTAATTCAAAATAATATATATATATATATATATATATATATATATATATATATATATATATATATATATATATATATATATATATATATATATATATTTACGTAACATTTTGTTGCAATTTTCTAATGATCTTTTAGTGTTAAAATAAAAAACGTAATTCATTTTTCATATCATGAATGTTTTCGATTCTTCCTCAAATCATCTTTAGGTGACAAAAGCAGATAGACATAATTGCTGAATAAAGGAAGAGAATCTCAAAAGATAGAGAAACGCGCATGTAAAGTCAGTCAGATGTAAAAGGGGTGGGTTCGCATTTTCTCAGGAAGGATGTTGACAGCTCAAATATATATATATATATATATATATATATATATATAGTTTTATTAGTGACATTCAAATTCCGCTGTGATTTATTTCCCCCTGGGATCTAAGAAGCATAGTTGGATGCAATATATAGTAATGATTGAAAAAGTTAAAAAGAAATAACTTATGAGTCACCACCGAGAATCGAAACCAAAACGTTTAGCTTAGGATTTACTTTTTGCCTCTGCCGTTAATGACTGAGCTATGAAGACATGTTTGCTGCAAGGCTAAAAATTAAAAATGGAACCAATAGCTACTACGTTATGCATGCATATTCGTAATGTCGGCGTTCGACCTTCACCTGGCAAATTTCATTTTTTTTTTAATTTTCACACTTTTGTACCGATTTTCCTCGGCTAAAACCCAAATATAAAGTTTTGCATGGGTTCAAATACCTTAAATATGAAGTTTCATGGCTTTAGACAAAAAAAACTATAGGAGGAGTTTGGTATGCAAAATGTTTTAAACAAATATATATATATATATACATACATAAATATATATGGAGAGAGTTTTGTGTTTACTATAACATTTTTATGCAAATATTATGCAAGTATAAAGCATGTAGAATATCTGCATGAATATAATTACACGTAATAGTTAACTAAAGATGATGATTCCATAAGAAAACCGCAAAAACTAATAGGTAAAAAAAAATAAATGTTTAAAAGAATATGCGAATTAGCTGGATCGTTTGCAGATGAATGCAATTCTACGAGCCATATATAACAAACTTGTATTTTCTTTTTAAATAAATAGAAAAAAGGTTCGACTTTTTCTTCTTAGCCTTCGGGCCAAGATCTTTTTTTTCTGTTATCAAAGTGTAGTGTCTGTTTCGGTAAATACTGCAATCAAAGACCATATGTGGGGGCAAACCCACATATAAGACTATATCTCTTGAGCAATCAGTTTTGGTCAATGGAGGAGCAACCCTTCATACCAATTGTTACTATCCTGTTCCCTCTTGGGGAAACTGGTCCCCTTCCTCTTCACTCTCCTCATTAAAAAACGGCCTTGTGCCTAATTTGCTCAGTGGGGAAGCTAATAAATAACTAAATAAATAGAAAAACGTGTTTTTTAATATGAATATCAATATACCCCCCAAAAAATTATAGGAGTATAGGTATGAGTGTGTGTGTGTGTGCGTGCGTGCGTGTGTGTGTGTGCGTGCGTGCGTACAGGGTGGCTTCCCAAAACTAATGAAAATGCTCACAAAATCTTAAATCAATAATTATGAAGAAAAATCATTGCAAATAATTTTAAAGTAGTTTCAAAAATGCATTTCAAGACATTTTATTGTAGAATTTTACTTTGAGATAAAAATCGATGGTGACTACACAAGCTAGCTCCAAGAGAAAAGTCCTATATTGTTAAGAACCTGACTTACCAAAATCTACAAAGCATATGTCCTTTCTATAGTCATATACGAACTCGAACGTGTCAACTGAACTGCCAAAATTACACCAAAAAAGTGGAGACTATCCAAACTCCATCATAAACTGATTACATTAGTATCACAGAGTTGCAAAAACTTACATGCATCCCATTAGCATCGTTCGGCATCAGAAATAAAGTCTTGAGATTGTTTGGTCACATTAAACATTCTAGTGTAGATGTATGAAAAATATGTGTTGAAGACATAATAAATGGAAATGTAAACAATAGAAAGATACACGTTTTCGTATGGACAAACATGAACGTAAACCAAAATGTTCAAAAGACCGTAAAGCTCGGAGAAATTTCAGCCATGTTAATGTGTATTTGTCAGCCAAGAAACATTTAATCATAATCATAATAAAATATACTTATTTCTTTTTAATGGAAATTGCTGAAGACAAGGTGTGAAGCCACTTTATATATGAAACTAATAAGGACAAAAATGATTCCTGCAAAGACAGGATATGCTTATTGGCATTAGTCTTGAAAAGTCCAAGGTTCTAGGTAGACAGTCAGCAGGAAGAGGGTTCGACAAGCCTGTTGTTCTTGGAAAGAAGCTACTGGAATATGAAGCTGTATTAGAATGAGGTATTAAAATAACAGATTGATGGAGACCACGAGATCAACGAATCAAACGAGCTGATCAAAGGAAGAAGGAAATAGATCAGATCATTTTAAAGAACACATTCCATAATATTACACATTTATAAAAAAGACTGACACTAGAAGCATCACATCTGTGTGTGTGTGTGTGTGTGTGTGTGTGTGTGAAAGAGAGAGAGAGAGAGAGAGAGAGAGAGAGAGAGAGAGGATTTTCAGTGAGGAAGAAAGAGTAGAGCCAATCAAATTGCAGATATGTGTTTGCAACTTCTCAAGAATTTTCAAAATGGAACAAAGAAACTTACTTCTTGCCTAGAAAAAAAAATGTCTGAATGCAAATTATTTTATTCTGTACTATTTACGGTAAAGTAAATTTCTTAAAATTTTCCTAACTATTAAAAATGACAAGATTGATGAGGATCTAGTCTTCATTAAGGATATTTGGATATTTAATGAAAATCAGTCATTGTTGTCTTGTGAACTCCAAAAATAACCAACGGACGACAACCGAACAGACTGTTAAAAGCAAAGACCACTGCATTGCACTAAATAAACTTAGCATTGTTTGCAAAATCAAAACATGAGAATCATTGGTCAATCATAATCATTGGTCAATCATAATCATTGGTCAATCATAATCATTGGTCAAATATAGTTTATACTGAGCGCTAGACTTAGTGGTCGTTAAGAAGTTTTGGTCAGACGAAGATGTGTTGTTGTGAGGGATGAAGATGGGAAACCTTCTCTATTGTAATAGATGCAAAGACAGGTCATCACATCAGTAAGAGGAGTGATCGTGAATAAGCTTCACACTCACCGGATTTCAACCCCCTCACTTCTCCCCAGATTTTTATATCTCAAAGAAAATGTCCATCGATACACTCTCCAGACTAATACTCATTTGAAGAAGATCGCCATAGCCAAAATGAGGAAACCAAGAGACATTGGAGTATATCATTGAATGCCGATAATACAAAGACTCCTCGATATTTTGAGTGGAACTTTGTGGACAAGTAAAGCATAGAGTGGTTTATTTGAACCAGATACGGTTAGATTGTTCAAAGGATTATGAAAACAAAATGGCGACCATTAAGAACGATTAGAGAATAAATAATTGGATAATAAAGGTTTCAATATCATAAAAACGACTTGACGACAACAATTTTAAATTTAATATTCGTTCAAAAAAGACCTGGACAATTCTTATCTTTACTCTGCGAACTATTTTCTGGGTTTCTGGTGTTTAGTTGGTATACATCGACTTTTTGTCAGCTATTTTTTTCTAGCGCTTTCGATCAATGGTCGTCATCAAGAATAACTTTGTTAAAGGGGCTTTTTTCTGTTGCCTCTATATAGATAATTTATTAATTTGTTTTATTTTATTTTGGTTTTTATTTGTCTGTTTAATTTTATTTAGTTCGTTAGTTTGACTTATATTGTCTGTTAGGGAGAAAAGGATAAGGAAGGGGTGTAGTATATATATATATATATATACATATATATGATGATGATGAATGCAACGTCTTGTCAGACGAGTGCCACTCCCTCAGACATTTAAAATCCATGAGCCCAAATACCTGAGGGAGTATCTATACAAAGATGATGTTACAGAGTCTTAGCTTTGTACGACAGCTAAGTCTCTCTCTCGATTCAAAATGTTGAGATCCAGCAACAAGCAAGAGCAAGATAGCCAGCAACAAATTAAACTGCAGACCAGCTTAATACGGGTACTGGTCTCCCGCTTTATGGTTTTTTAAATCAGAGATTTGCCTTCACCACGGCTTACGGGAGCCCTCTCCACCCCAATACACATATACACACACACAAATATACACGGTGCCAGTTGGCCGTTGACCCAGAAAAAGAGTTCATTCGCCCTTTGGAAGGTCTTGTTTTTAATCCTTCAGGGAGACTAGCCGCCCTCCTCACCAAACAAGTCTGGTGGGGGAACCAGTTTAGTCGCCGGTGACCCGACCATGAGGCAGGTAGTACTGGGTTACATGGTAACAGTAGCATATGACATGACCTGACATATATATATATACACACACACACACACACACACACACACATATATATATATATATATATATATATATATATATATATATATATATATATATATATATATACGGCGGGAGTGCAGAGTCATCTGAGATGGCATGGACGACAAGATTGGGAGAACTCAATGTGACGGCGATCATCTAGAAAGATGCCGCAATCATCATGTATATATTTGATTAATTTTTAGTTGTTAAATGTGTTAGTGCATGTGTTGAAAGCTATTTTATTAATGCTGGGATATATTTTTTTATGAATATTGCTCCCAGTAACTTTAATCTTTATGTGCAATTATTTTGGTACTTAATTCTAGTGTTACTGTTTCATATATTTCTTATTTCGGTTGAATTTAGTTTTTTATTATGAGAAATAATATGGCGTTGAATCGCACTGTTCTCTGGCAGGTGTCTGACAGATGATATATAACGAGACTAGAGAGAGTTGTCGTTGTATAACCAATATATGTACGATATGAATTAGTAAGGAAGACATTCTTCGAATATACAAGAGAATTCCTATATTAGATTTGTTTGGTTCAGCGTGGAATTAATATTATTATTGTTTTTATTTATTAAGTTGGAAATTTTAAATTTCGTGTAATATATTATAAGTTTATAGTTATTATGAAATGAGTTTTGTAATAAAGCTGGAAGTTATTTTTGTTAGTGTTAGGATTCGTGTTCTTATGAATTGAGTTTATAAAAAGTTTTATGTGTTGATCGACTAGTTTGTTAGGAAAACTGTTGTTTATTAGAGTCTGTTTTATGGTTGTTAGTTCTTTGTAGAATATTTTCTTGGGTGAGGAAATATTGTTGGATCAGGATTTTATGGGGTTATTTTATATTTTTGGGGTATTCACTGTAATAATAAAAATAATTAACTTATCTATATAATCTATATAAAGACAATGTAGTATGGATTAAACTTCAGCCTAAAAATTTTTTTCGCCTATTTCAAAGGTTAAAACAGATACTACACTTTGATATAGTCTCACTAATATCTATTTAATTATATACTGACATCATTTTTTTTTTACGCTTACTTATTTATGTGATCGCTCGGAACGAGCGAGATTTTGTGTGTGCGGAAGAACGGTGTTGAGGGGTTAGGATGTGGGTGGGGCGGTCTGGGAGAATGGAAGGAGGACACCAGTGACGTTGCAGATTACCCTACTACGCCGTTTCTTGCATTCATTCACTCGCTCATTCATTCATCTCTTCCCTTGGATTGCCACCGACTGAAATGTTTCATTACCACCGTCGCAGCCGCCGCCGCCACCACCACAAATCATCATCATCATCATCATCATCATCATCATCATCATCATCATCATCATCATCGTCGTCGTCGTCGTCGTCGTCGTCGTCGTCGTCGTCGTCGTCATCACCATCATCAACATTGTTATCATCACCATCATCATCATTGTTATCATCACCATCATTGTCTCGTTATCATCATCATCATCATCATCATCATCATCATCAATTTCATAAATTTCATCATCATCGTCATTGTCATTGTCATCATCATCGTTATCATCGCAATCATTGTCATCATCATAATCATCATCGTCACCATCATCATATTCATTCTCATCATCATTACTATCAGCATCATTGTTATCATCATCACCATCATCATCGTCATCATCATCATCATCATCGTCGTCGTCGTCGTCGTCGTCATCATCACCATCATAACCATCATCATCACCATCATCACCATCATCACCATCATCATCTTCACCATCACCTATTAAACATTTCTTATTTGTCTGTTTTATAGTATATCACCACTTTTGGGATTGTTCTTATTTATTTTTTTATTTGTGATTTAGAGGTCACCTCGTATCAAGACCAGGGTTCAACCCAGAATAAGGATTAATGAGCCGGGAATGAATGTCAGTTGAAAGATGAGGAACACTATGAGAGTACTAACATTGATCAATGGTAAGAGCTGTGTTTGATTACTTTGGATGGGGTTAACCGGTCCATGACAGGAATTTGTTGACCCTGGATTTGATGAGACCAAGTTGTAATCAGACAGGAAGCAATCCCATGGCAGTGTGTTCCACAGTTAAGAAACCCTTGCAAATATATAGGCATATATTTTAAAAGGATAAATTTTAATATGACCATCAACCTTTCACACTAAAACAGAAAGCTTATTATACCTCGCTTAAAGAGGCCCAGTCCTAGTTGAAGGTTTAAAATCTAGTCACAAAGTTATCTTGGACTCTGCAGTCGGTTTGCCTGGAATTGAATAAGTATCAACGAATGTTCCACACTTCGAATACATTAATTGCTTTAGTCGACGATCCACTGTGGTGCACCTGGAGGAAGCTCCACATGCTTTCTTGCAGGGACTTAGTTCACAATATATTGTAATCTCCATTGCACTGTAGAGAGCCTACTGTTGATTATTTTTATATAGAATGGTTTGTATTAAAGTTTCAAATGCAAAAGTCCAGTATCATGGTTCAATTGACAGAAACATTCATTTTGAACGCACACCTATCTTATCAAAGAACCTACTGATGATATTATACACTAGGCCATTTTGTTTGTGCAATGATAACATTTTTTAAATACACTTGTAATGTTAGGCTGTATAAGGATGTTAACTTTGATCAAAATTGGACTTTTTCGATTATCGATTTTGGATACTTATCGGGCAGATTCTGATGCAAAACTTATCTAAGCACATTCTGAAACACATAAAGTACATTTGTATGAAATTTATAAAAAAATCGGCCTAGCCGTTTCAGAGTCCATGGGGAATGAACACACACAAAGAGACACACACGAAATGCCTTTTATATATATGTATATATAATTATTACTATGATTATTTTTAATGTCTATACACACTATGGTTTCATCCTATCGGGAATCATCAGTGCAGGGAGGCGATTACTGCCGGTCAGGAGATTCGAACCCGGCCATGAAGCCATCTCTGATTCCAATAGCAAGGAACGAACCGCTCAATCAACGTTAACCGCTCAATCAACGTTAACCGCTCAATCAACGTTAACCGCGGCGAGAAATGTAGTTGAAATTAACATTTATATAAATCGTAATGTCATGCAAGCAGGTCCAGAAATCTGTTTTAGCCATCATTTATGCCAGATGGTATATAGAGTGATCGCGTGATTTTTAACATCTTGATCTATAAGTTTATATATATATATATGTATATATGTGTGTGTATGTGTGTGTGTTTGTATGTGTTTGTGTGTTTATTTGTGTGTGGGTTTGTGTCTTTGTGTTTGTGTGTGTGTGTTTGTATGTGTTTGTGTGTGTGTGTGTTTGTATGTGTTTGTGTGTGTGTTTGTTTGTGTGTGTTTGTATGTGTGTGTGTGTGTTTGTATGTGTTTGTGTGTGTGTTTTTGTGTGTGTGTGTTTGTTTGTATGTGTCTGTGTGTGTGTTTGTGTGTGTGTGTTTTTGTATGTGTTTGTGTGTGTGTTTGTGTTTGTGCGTGTTTGTATGTGTTTGTGTGTGTGTTTGGGTGTGTGTTTGTGTGCATGTTTGTGTGTGTGTGTTTGGGTGTGTGTTTGTGTGTATGTTTGTGTATGCGTGTTTGTGTGTGTTTGTATGTGTTTGTATGTGTGTGTGTGTCTGTGTGTGTTTGTGTTTGTATGTGTTTGTGTGTTTGTGTGTGTTTGTGTGTGCTTGTGTGTGTGTGTGTTTGTATGTATTTGTCCGTGTGTGTGTTTGTATGTGTGTGTGTGTCTGTGTTTTTGTGTGTTTGTGTGTATGTGTTTGTATGTGTTTGTGTATGTGTGTGTTTGTGTGATTTTCTCGCTTCATTACTTTCTAAATCCCTGTCTTGACTCTGCCAGCTATTTTCTGGGTATCTGGTGTTAATTGTTAAGAGAGAAAAAAAAAGAGAGAAAGAAAGAACAGGGGGATCACAACAATAAAGAGCTATATCAAAATAAATGATAATAAAATGTTCCTAACTATAATGTTTTACTGCAGTTTCACAGTACCACCTATCATCATAAGTGTACCCGAACATTTCGATTGATGCCTGTTGAAAGTACTTCTTATTGGTGATACTAGGGAACTGCAAAACAGTTTTAAAGCTATGTACTTTTTTATTATTATTTATTATGGATAAAATAAATAAATGAAGTACTGTCTAGTGGCGGTCAATGCTTATGCTCGTCTGGTTGTCTACTACCTGCCAACTATCAACTGACATTGAATGGATGTTAATCTAGCCAGAGTGAAGAACTGTGATTCAACAAAACAGTCTGTGGATCACTATATGTATATGTTTGTATATATGTGTTTATATATATATATATATATATATATATATATATATATATATTAATATATATATATATATATATATATATATACATATATATTGTTTTTTTTTCAAAAGACATTTTGTATTCCTACACGTCAACACATAGGAAATACATACAGAAAAGATAAAAACATTTATATATTTTTCGTATTGATTTTTTATTCATATATATATATATATATATATATATATATATATATATATATATATATTTACTGAAAACAAAGGGATGTAGTGTTTACCTGATATACACAATGGTAAACCTCAAACTAATTTAAATAACAGTATTTATATATAGAAAATGTTATCCCAATATATATATATATTGTTAATCCAAAAGGATAAGCAGTTCTGTGGAAAATGTTTAGTATACGAAGCAGAGCATACATAATGCTTAGTATACGAAACAGAGCATACATAATGCTTAGTATACGAAGCAGAGCATACATAATGCTTAGTATATGAAGCAGAGCATACATAATGCTTAAAGGAAAAAATACAAAACAAATTAAAATTACTCTCATTATGAATTTATTTCACCCCCAAAACAGGCAAGAGTTGTGAAATTTCTAATCACATCTCCCCTGAGTTGGTGTTGTTAAATATCAGTGGCAAGTGAAGGATCAGATCGAGTGGAAGCAATGCCGAGATAAACGGAGAGCACATACAGTGCCTAGAATCCCAAATGATCACCCATCTGGTACTAGCAGGCTCAATGCTGCTTAACTTTGCTGATCTGACGAGAACCAGTGCGTTAACATGTTTTTGTAAATCCCAAGATTGATAGGAGCCTTCTATCATGTCTGGAAGTGACACAATTTTCAACGAGCGAGATCGGAGATGTGCCGCTGTACAACTCATGCTCTCTAGCAATTCAAGTTATAACAACAGGACCATTGCCAGCACCCCCAAAATGCATCGCTGGATTGCCATGAATAATAGGGACCTGCTTAGGGTGATGAAAACAAAGTTTTCGGTCACGGTTATGTTGATTGGTGATGTTTCAAGTGAACGCCACATTATGCCACCTCACATCTTCGAAGTCGGCTTGAACACCAAAGTGTACCTGGATGTACTGAAGAGCGTGGTGGTTCCCTGGTGCAATCAAGTGGCCGTTGGCAGACCCAGGGTGTGGCAGCAGGACTCGGCACCAGCTCACAAGTCCAAAGAGACCCAGGTTTGGCTTCAGAAGGAGTGCTACGACTTTGTGCCCTTCTCTCACTGGCTGCCCTCTCCTCCCCGACCTGAATCTGCTGGAGTTTGGTCATATGTCGGGAACATCACCAACATGACTTCTCATGACACTAAATCCAACCCGATCGATACCGTCCACCGGATATTCGCCAAGCTCCCACCAGTGCTTATGTAAAAGGTATGCTCTCAGTTCTGGACCCGTATCGAGGTGATGATTGAGGCTGAAGGCGGCTACATTGAATAGATATTAGGTTTACTTCATAATCAAGTTAACTGAATTGATTTTTTTCAATAAAAGTTTTCAAATAAAGCTGTAGTGTTGTTTTCTTTAGGCCGACAATTTTATCGTTTCATCCTGTATGTTGTAAAAAATGTTTTTGTTATATTTTTTGTTTTGTTAACCTTAATCAAAGCATATTTCCGCTTGGAAGTAGATGACTATTATTTGGTCCATGTTTAGAGGAGATGTTTTGTTTACATTACATTTAAAAATCTGCATGTCAGTACAGTTGGGGAAGCAGGTAACAAAAAAGGAATTTCAAAGTCAAAAAATCTGAGGGAAGAGGCTATGAGGCTTATCAAGGCCCGGATACCACTCGGGGATAAGGGTTATTGCGTGTACAGTAATCAATGGGATAGTATCGTAGTAATCGTTAGTATTGGAGATTTGATAAAGTGTCCTACTTAAGGGGGCAGTTCATTAGGAATTTGTTTATGTTGGACTTGAAGACATCCAAGTTGTAGTCAGGTGGGAAACAGGCAAACGGAAGAGTGTTCCACAGGCGTGCACTCTAAGAAAGAAGCTTTTTTCATGGAATCTACGTTTTGATTTAGGCACAGATAAAGAGTGGGGAAAATTATTGATAGTGGTTTCAGCTAGACGGGTGTTTATCATGAAAGACTGGAGAAGGGGGACCAGAGATTGGAGCTCAGACGAGCACTTGCCATGGAACTAATGATAAAACAAAGACAGGCTCGCAACGTTTCTTCTGTGGGAGAGAGGTTGCAGAGAAGAGAAAAGGGCATCCCCCACTAAGCCACAAAGTCTATTTTGTACTCTGTCAAGGCAGGATAGGCTGTTTTTAGCAGCTCCTGCCCAGATGTGGCAGCAGTACTCCATCCTTGGACGTACTTGGCTTTTATTTAGATAGAGAATTGCATCAGCAGTGAAATATCTTCTGGAGCGGTAGAAGGATCCTACCTTTTTCCAGCAAACTTGGCAACTGACTTTCCGGCATTTAGGGATTTCTACAGTGAAGGGGTGGATAAGGACATTTAGGAACAGTAATGAGCCACTATGGAGGGGAGAAGTTAATGACTTATTACCGTTCTCAAAAGATCTGGTATGAGTTTTGTTACTAGCGTATATAGGAAACCTACTTTTACAGGTCAATACATTAGCTGGGTTTCATTCTCCCTTAAAATCAGAAAAATAAATCTAATTAAAACCTTAGTGCATCGGTTTGGTTTGTTGGTTTGCTTTAGTATTAAACAAGTATTAAACAAGTGCTAAACAAGTATTAAACAAGTATTAAACAAGTATTAAACAAGTGCTAAACAAGTATTAAACAAGTACTAAACAAGTATTAAACAAGTACTAAACAAGTATTAAACAAGTGCTAAACAAGTATTAAACAAGTACTAAACAAGTATTAAACAAGTACTAAACAAGTATTAAACAAGTGCTAAACAAGTATTAAACAAGTATTAAACAAGTGCTAAACAAGTATTAAACAAGTACTAAACAAGTATTAAACAAGTACTAAACAAGTATTAAACAAGTATTAAACAAGTGCTAAACAAGTATTAAACAAGTATTAAACAAGTATTAAACAAGTGCTAAACAAGTATTAAACAAGTATTAAACAAGTACTAAAAAAGTATTAAACAAGTATTAAACAAGTACTAAAAAAGTATTAAACAAGTATTAAACAAGTATTAAACAAGTACTAAACAAGTATTAAACAAGTATTAAACAAGTATTAAACAAGTACTAAACAAGTACTAAACAAGTATTAAACAAGTATTAAACAAGTATTAAACAAGTACTAAACAAGTATTAAACAAGTATTAAACAAGTATTAAACAAGTATTAAACAAGTATTAAACAAGTACTAAACAAGTATTAAACAAGTATTAAACAAGTATTAAACAAGTACTAAACAAGTACTAAACAAGTATTAAACAAGTATTAAACAAGTACCAAACAAGTATTAAACAAGTATTAAACAAGTATTAAACAAGTACTAAACAAGTATTAAACAAGTATTAAACAAGTGCTAAACAAGTGCTAAACAAGTATTAAACAAGTATTAAACAAGTATTAAACAAGTACTAAACAAGTATTAAACAAGTGCTAAACAAGTATTAAACAAGTACTAAACAAGTATTAAACAAGTACTAAACAAGTATTAAACAAGTATTAAACAAGTGCTAAACAAGTATTAAACAAGTATTAAACAAGTACTAAACAAGTATTAAACAAGTATTAAACAAGTACTAAACAAGTATTAAACAAGTATTAAACAAGTACTAAACAAGTATTAAACAAGTATTAAACAAGTGCTAAACAAGTATTAAACAAGTGCTAAACAAGTATTAAACAAGTGCTAAACAAGTATTAAACAAGTATTAAACAAGTACTAAACAAGTATTAAACAAGTATTAAACAAGTACTAAACAAGTATTAAACAAGTATTAAACAAGTATAAAACAAGTACTAAACAAGTATTAAACAAGTATTATACAAGTGCTAAACAAGTATTAAACAAGTATTAAACAAGTATTAAACAAGTACTAAACAAGTATTAAACAAGTGCTAAACAAGTATTAAACAAGTACTAAACAAGTATTAAACAAGTACTAAACAAGTATTAAACAAGTATTAAACAAGTACTAAACAAGTACTAAACAAGTATTAAACAAGTATTAAACAAGTGCTAAACAAGTATTAAACAAGTATTAAACAAGTATTAAACAAGTACTAAACAAGTATTAAACAAGTATTAAACAAGTACTAAACAAGTATTAAACAAGTATTAAACAAGTACTAAACAAGTATTAAACAAGTATTAAACAAGTACTAAACAAGTATTAAACAAGTATTAAACAAGTACTAAACAAGTACTAAACAAGTATTAAACAAGTACTAAACAAGTACTAAACAAGTATTAAACAAGTGCTAAACAAGTATTAAACAAGTATTAAACAAGTACTAAACAAGTACTAAACAAGTACTAAACAAGTATTAAACAAGTATTAAACAAGTACTAAACAAGTACTAAACAAGTATTAAACAAGTATTAAACAAGTATTAAACAAGTACTAAACAAGTACTAAACAAGTGCTAAACAAGTATTAAACAAGTATTAAACAAGTATTAAACAAGTACTAAAAAAGTACTAAACAAGTATTAAACAAGTACTAAACAAGTATTAAACAAGTACTAAACAAGTACTAAACAAGTATTAAACAAGTATTAAACAAGTATTAAACAAGTACTAAACAAGTATTAAACAAGTATTAAACAAGTATTAAACAAGTACTAAACAAGTATTAAACAAGTATTAAACAAGTATTAAACAAGTACTAAACAAGTATTAAACAAGTATTAAACAAGTGCTAAACAAGTATTAAACAAGTACTAAACAAGTATTAAACAAGTATTAAACAAGTACTAAACAAGTATTAAACAAGTATTAAACAAGTACTAAACAAGTATTAAACAAGTACTAAACAAGTATTAAACAAGTACTAAACAAGTATTAAACAAGTATTAAACAAGTATTAAACAAGTACTAAACAAGTATTAAACAAGTACTAAACAAGTATTAAACAAGTATTAAACAAGTACTAAACAAGTATTAAACAAGTATTAAACAAGTACTAAACAAGTACTAAACAAGTATTAAACAAGTATTAAACAAGTATTAAACAAGTATTAAACAAGTACTAAACAAGTATTAAACAAGTATTAAACAAGTACTAAACAAGTATTAAACAAGTATTAAACAAGTACTAAACAAGTATTAAACAAGTACTAAACAAGTATTAAACAAGTACTAAACAAGTATTAAACAAGTACTAAACAAGTATTAAACAAGTACTAAACAAGTATTAAACAAGTGCTAAACAAGTACTAAACAAGTATTAAACAAGTACTAAACAAGTATTAAACAAGTACTAAACAAGTATTAAACAAGTACTAAACAAGTATTAAACAAGTGCTAAACAAGTACTAAACAAGTATTAAACAAGTGCTAAACAAGTACTAAACAAGTATTAAACAAGTACTAAACAAGTATTAAACAAGTACTAAACAAGTACTAAACAAGTATTAAACAAGTATTAAACAAGTATTAAACAAGTACTAAACAAGTATTAAACAAGTATTAAACAAGTATTAAACAAGTATTAAACAAGTACTAAACAAGTATTAAACAAGTACTAAACAAGTATTAAACTAGTATTAAACAAGTATTAAACAAGTACTAAACAAGTATTAAACAAGTATTAAACAAGTATTAAACAAGTACTAAACAAGTATTAAACAAGTACTAAACAAGTATTAAACAAGTATTAAACAAGTACTAAACAAGTATTAAACAAGTACTAAACAAGTATTAAACAAGTACTAAACAAGTATTAAACAAGTATTAAACAAGTATTAAACAAGTACTAAACAAGTATTAAACAAGTATTAAACAAGTATTAAACAAGTATTAAACAAGTACTAAACAAGTATTAAACAAGTACTAAACAAGTACTAAACAAGTATTAAACAAGTATTAAACAAGTATTAAACAAGTACTAAACAAGTATTAAACAAGTACTAAACAAGTATTAAACAAGTATTAAACAAGTACTAAACAAGTATTAAACAAGTACTAAACAAGTATTAAACAAGTACTAAACAAGTATTAAACAAGTATTAAACAAGTACTAAACAAGTATTAAACAAGTATTAAACAAGTATTAAACAAGTATTAAACAAGTATTAAACAAGTACTAAACAAGTATTAAACAAGTACTAAGCAAGTATTAAACAAGTATTAAACAAGTACTAAACAAGTATTAAACAAGTATTAAACAAGTACTAAACAAGTATTAAACAAGTATTAAACAAGTATTAAACAAGTACTAAACAAGTACTAAACAAGTATTAAACAAGTATTAAACAAGTATTAAACAAGTACTAAACAAGTATTAAACAAGTATTAAACAAGTACTAAACAAGTATTAAACAAGTATTAAACAAGTACTAAACAAGTACTAAACAAGTATTAAACAAGTATTAAACAAGTATTAAACAAGTACTAAACAAGTATTAAACAAGTATTAAACAAGTACTAAACAAGTATTAAACAAGTATTAAACAAGTATTAAACAAGTACTAAACAAGTATTAAACAAGTATTAAACAAGTACTAAACAAGTATTAAACAAGTATTAAACAAGTACTAAACAAGTATTAAACAAGTATTAAACAAGTATTAAACAAGTACTAAACAAGTACTAAACAAGTATTAAACAAGTATTAAACAAGTATTAAACAAGTATTAAACAAGTACTAAACAAGTACTAAACAAGTATTAAACAAGTATTAAACAAGTATTAAACAAGTACTAAACAAGTATTAAACAAGTATTAAACAAGTATTAAACAAGTATTAAACAAGTACTAAACAAGTATTAAACAAGTATTAAACAAGTACTAAACAAGTATTAAACAAGTATTAAACAAGTGCTAAACAAGTATTAAACAAGTACTAAACAAGTTCTAAACAAGTATTAAACAAGTATTAAACAAGTATTAAACAAGTATTAAACAAGTATTAAACAAGTACTAAACAAGTATTAAACAAGTATTAAACAAGTACTAAACAAGTATTAAACAAGTATTAAACAAGTGCTAAACAAGTATTAAACAAGTACTAAACAAGTTCTAAACAAGTACTAAACAAGAGGCAGAACTCCAAAGCATAACTGAAATCCTTTTAGCCAATGGTTATCCATTACACACAATTGAAAAATGTGTAAGGGATAAAATCCTGGCGTTTAAGGATGGAACCTTTGTGGGCCCTCAAAAATGTCCGATATATGTGAAACTCCCATAGATTGCTGTTAAAAGCCAGGAGTTCAAGGGGGGAAAAAACTATTTTAATATAAGGCTCCCTTGCATCTGGGGATCTCTACTGTATAGGGGTGGGATTTATTTTCCTGTCGGGTTAGTCAAGGATATTTACATCAAGAGTTACAGTTAGGGTATCGGCAGTATAACAGGCTTGCCTACATACATACTACTGGTCAGAAAGACGTTTAGTATCTTTAAAATGATGAGCTAGTGCTTAATTAATGCAAGACTAAAAGATTTTGGCAAAGAGAGGGAGGAGGCTAATAGAGCGATAATTGAGTGGGTCAATTCTTTTGACAGAATTCTTGTAAACTAGTACCACAGAAGCAGTTTTCCAGCAGGCAGAAAAGCAAGATTTGGTATGTCTATTAGCAGGTTCTTTCGTTGTACTAAAACTCTTCAGTGTGACTAGTCGAGCACTCGCCTCAAGCCGAGATCGGACATAATGAAGAAGTCAACAATGATTTTAACCATTTTCGTTAACAAGTGATATCTCTGTGCTTTATATAAACATAATGCGCTGCATTATTGCTAATGGTTGTTGGCAATATCACTTACCACAGTACTCAACCCAAGAAGGTTAAAGGACATGCACCTGCAATAAGTTTACAAACTTTTTTGTACAAGCATTTAAAATTGTCGTAGATGATTGAAAATTCAGTATGTTATTGCTATACATCTTATGAGATGACCAATTTTTCTGATTTCATGTTCAAATAAACAGCTACAGCAGGAATTGTAATACACCCTACTAAAGCTTAATTGTCACAGCTGGTGATTGTCAAAAATGCAATCTAGACGTGAGGGCATTTTAAAAGAACGATATGCAGTAAAATTCTGATTTAAACTTGGAAAAAATGTTACAGAAACGTATGGTATGCTTCAGACTCCTTTTTGGACCATCTTGCATGAATCAAGCATCAAGGAAGGCAGGGAGTTTGTGAGGGATGATGAGAAGTGTGGGAGGAGTAAGGAAATCAGAACACCAGAGTTGATTGGCCAAATAAAGAATTTCATGCATAAGGACCATCGTGTATCTATAAAGACAGTAAGTTCACATTTTGATGTCAGTGTGGGAACTGTACACACAGTTAATCATGAGGAATTGAAGACGCAAAAGATTTGCACAAAGTTTGTCCTAAGGGTGCTCAGAGAAGATCAGCAGCAGGGAGATGGTCGAATTGATCAATAAAGATCTCACAGTTCTTGATGCTTTGGTGACCTGCAATGAAAGCTGGATCTACTGTTATGACCCATAAACCAAGAGACAGAGTCGCCAATGGAAGCATGCTGGCTCTCCCAGACCAAAGAAAGCTAGACAGTTATGATGATCCCTTTTGTTTGACAACACGGGAATCATCTACACTGGGTTTCCACTGGACAGACAGTCAACAAGGAATATTATGTTAGGCTTATAAGGGAGTTCAGGAAGAGATTCAGTCAGAAGATGCCAACACTTTTCAAATCGGGTCAGGGACATTTCCACCAGGACAATGCACCAGTCTATAACTCCATCTTTGTCACAGACCATTTGACCAAAATGGGCATCAAAACAGATCCTCACCCTCCCTATTGTCCAGACCTTGCTATCTGTGACTTTTGGTATTCCTCTAAGCTGTGACAAGGGTCATTAACTTTTCCAGAAGTTGTTGGAACGGTACAACAAATGCATTGCAGCCGGAGGAGATTACTTCAAAGTGGACTAGAGTTTCACGTGTGTACTATCAATAAAAGTGTCCGTACGAAAAAAAGTCTGGAAACTTATTTGAGGCACCTCGTATATAGATGTATTTATGTACTTATGTGTATGTATGTACACACACACACACACACACACACACACACACGGGCACACACACGGGCACACACACACACACACACGTACACACACACACACACACACACACACACACACACACACACACACACACACATTATACAAAAGAGGGGACGAACAGGAAAAACAATTAAACATAGGAAAAAAATAAAAAAAACAAGATTTGACGACCAGTTTCGTTCTTTTAGAAAAAGAAAAATGTTTACTCTTTTTTGAATGATCAAATCTCTTGTTTCTTTTTTACTACATTGTTGCCCTAAAAAAATAACACTACATACAGGTTCGGAACTAGGAGCATGTCTTTTCCACATGCGCCAGTGGGTGCTCAGCTAATACTCGACGATCAGGCTGGATTCGACGTCATGGGAAGTCATGTTGGTGACATATGACCAAACTAAGTAGTCCAGCAGGTTCAGATCAGAGAAGTGGGGCCAAGGAGAGAAGGGCACAAAGTCATAGTAGTCCTTATGAAGCCAAGCCTGGATCTCTTTGGACTTGTGAGCCAGCGCCAAGTCCTGCTGCCACACCCAGGATCTGCCGACGGCCACCTGATTGCACCTGAAGATCATCACACACTTCAACACATCCAGGTACCTTTGGTGTTAATTTTCAAGCAGATTTCAAAGCTGTAAGGTGACCCTCACTAGAAACCACACCAAAGACCATAACCATGGCCAGAAACTTTATTTTCATCACTCTGGGCATGTCCCAGTTATTTGCATTTTGATGTGCTGGCAATGGTCCTGTTGTACTAACTTGGATCTGTAGAGAGCATGAGTTGTGCAGTGGCCCATCTCCGATCTCGCTCATTGAACATTGTGTCACTTTCAGACATGATAGAAGGCTTCTATCGCTCTTGGGATTTGTACACAACTGGCCAACTAGTAGATGGTTTGCAACAAAAAAAGAAAACCAGTTTTTATTAAATGGAAATGACATCATGTCGTCTTTTCTAGGGCGACAATTTTATCGTTACACTATGTACTTCCTTTGTTTAATTGTTATTTCTTTCCATCTTTCATACATTCTGTTCACACAATTTTAAATACTTATGATATACCGTGTATTTTGTCCGCATATATATATATATATATATATATATATATATATATATAGTTTTCATTAATAAATATTTTTGTTTTTATATTTTATATTTATTTTATATTTTTTATGCTTATTGTTATATATATGTGCACCTAAACTCTGTCCTTTTCTCTTTACTTATCTATCTATCTATCTATCTATCTATCTATCTATCTATCTATCTGTGTGTGTGTGTGTGTGTGTGTGTGTGTGCATGCGCGTGTCTGTGTGTGTGTGTGTGTGTGTGTGTGTGTGTGCGCACCCAGACACCAGATTTAAAGAATTTAACCTGATTATAATAGAACGAATTCTAATTTTTGGGGTGGGTGGAGAGGCAAAAATCTTTATGTAAACATTTCAATATATATATATATATATATATATATATATATATATATATATATATATATATATATATATATATAACTGCTTCATTTACTCACATAAATTTAATATACGAAAGTATAGATTTATGCATAAACTTTAAGTATTTACTTCAAAAGTGCTCAATACGTAGGTAGAGCTAGTTAGTAATTTATAAAATATATATGGCGATTAAGCTACACTGAATATTCTGCGTTTCATCCACTATAGGATTCGTCAGGCTTATGCGCATAAGCCTGACGGATCCTATAGTGGATGAAACGCAGAATATTCAGTGTAGCTTAATCGCCATATATATTTTATAAATTACTATATATATATATATATATATATATATATATATATATATTGAAATGTTAAACAAATAATCTGCTACTTGCAAATGTCTACAACTTTTGCTGAAAATCTCGTTTCCATTCTTCATTCTTAAGAAGTCTTGAGATTTCTCAACGACAACCCCTTAATACCAACCCCTGCTTGAAAAGAACCGAATAATTCTATTGAATGTCGTATGACACCTTACTTTCACCACCACCACCACCACCACCACCCATTTTCATTAATCAGAAGGAATGCCGAGTGTCGAGTGCGACTCAAAGAGTAAAAGAATCGATTACCGAGCGAATTCTACTACTAAGTTGCGACCGACAATGGTAATTTGGATGACGGCGCTATACCAAACGACGACCGAAATATGCAAGAATGACTTAATATACACGCACATATAATTCCAGTTTAATAGAACATTTAAAGATAAAAACCAATGAACTTTAACGAGGTTTATATAAGAGTGCTCAATAATGCATAGAGCAAGGTATACCTTTTATTAATATTTAAGCATTTTTAATATCTCTATATTTGCGATTAAAAAACTATTTATTTAAATATAAATCAAAGGTATATATATATATATATATATATATATATATATATATATATATATATATATATAACTACTCCATTTACTCACATTAAATTAATATACGAAAGTATAGATTTATGCGTAAACTTTAAGTATTTACTTCAAAAGTGCTCAATACGTAGGTAGAGCTAGTTAGTAATTTATAAAATATGTATGGCGATATATATATCGCCATATATATTTTATAAATTACTATATATATATATATATATATATATATATATATATATATATATATATATATATATATATATATATATATATACTCTAGATTATAGGTATTCATGAGTGATAACTAATGAATTCACCGTGGTTATTAAGAGTGCTCAATAAAGAAAGGGCAAGATAAATGTTTTGGTTTCATCTATAGAAAGAAATAATTTATTAAGCCGCCTGACGAGGACCTGCGGTTTAAACCGACCATTTGTCCGAAACTGTAGCATGTTCAGTGTCGCGACTATTTAAATTTGTTTATATTAACAAAAAATATATATGTATATATGTATGTGTGCTATAAACTTACAACTCGTAAGTATATAGGTTTCAAACTTACAACTCGTAAGTAAATAGGTTTCAACATTACACCGGGTTTTATAGCCTTAAACCGTATCTTTTGTTGTGGATTAGGCATTATTTCAAATGATTTTAACGTTTTTAAAAAGTTGAATTTTATGTTATTTAATGTGCGTATAATTTGTAAAGTTGCAACTTAATTCACAGGTCTTAACATTACATCGGGTTTCATGCTCTAAAGCGAAATCGTCAGATGCTGATGCTAATACGAATCACGAACAACATCTGACCATTGTCTCTTAAGAGCATGAAATCCGGTCTTATGTTGATATCTGCGGCGTGATTTGTAACTTCCGGAACTTTATATATATATATATATATATATATATATATATATATATATATATATATATATATATATTTCGTCAGATATAATTTAGCGTTTAGAAAACTACCAACAAACGAAAGCGTCTCACGTGCGTAGAGGAAAGAAAGCAAATAAAATATCCGGCCACACTCCCTTGCCATCTTAATTCCTCCACTCGATTTCCATAATGAGACGTTTTGTTTCTTCTTTATATAACGATTCATATATTTTCATTTTTTTTTCAACTTTCCAGTTTGAGACGTTTTCTTTCTTTCATTTTTTTTATTCCTTTTCTTTTAACTTTACTAACTGACGCGTTATTTTATATGAATATAAGTATTTGTGCGAATATTGACGGGGCATATTTGGGTTTGTCATCATATTTGACAGAGGATGCACACACACACACACACACACAAACACACACACATATTACAATAAATTAGAAGATCATCGGTACCGTCGGTTTCAAATCCAGACGAAGGGTACTTATAGGTAGTCTCCTATGCTGGATTCCCATAATCCTTTATTTTCATATCTGCCTCTGATATGAAAGTCTGACACAATAGACTAAGTATAGAACTTCTTTATTAGGATTGGAAACCGGCAGTACCGATATTGTCCTGACCTTCTCTATTACATTTATAAATAAATATTACATTCTTATTTTTGAAGTGAGCACTCTGCTGGTGTTCTCTGCCACTTTATACACACACACACACACACACACACACACACATATATATATATATATATATATATATATATATATATATATATATATATATGTGTATATATATACTAGAAAAAGTACCCGTCGTTGACTGAGTTCAAAAACAGCCTACAGAAAATGGACCCTGATTTATGAAAGTATGATAGGTCATGAAAAGGAAGGGTTGTAAATTTGGGTCGAATTCGGGGGTATCAAAACCAAAGCAAAATATGATGAAAGTAAAAATAAAATAGATAACCCCCATAATTTATTATACCATACCTGTTCACACTGAAACACTTATCACAATATTCTGTGGATCTATATTAAAAAACCTTGTTAAACTTTGTGACATATTTCAATTCTATGGAGGTCAGATGCGAACGAATACCCCATAATTTTATTATACCATATTTCTTCAAACTGAAACATAATTATCGAAGTATACTTACGCAGATAGATATAAAAAGTCTTTATTAAGTTTGTGCCTATTTCCATTCTATGGAGGCCAGGCGCGAACGCAGACACCACACTTTTAATTATACCATCCCTATTTAAGTTAAAACATACTTATCAAAGTATTCTTATGTACATCTATATCAAAAACACTTGTAAACGTGTTTTATTTAATTTTTAAATTTTTTATTTCCATAATTTGTGGACCAAGCGCGAACGCAGACCCCACAATTTGTGTCTCGATACATCTTCTATCATTATATGTAATCAGTTTTTTAAAATAGTCAACCATATAGGAGCCTATTCGTGACCACACACACACACACACACTTTCAGCTTTATATCTCCTCTAAAATTAAAAATGGTCTTAAACTGTTAAACTGTTTAATTTTTAATTTTTCCGGTGTGACGAAATCCATTCTGATTGAACCGGTCTGCACATCGTAGCAAGATATGACTATATTTACATAAAGAATAGTAAAAAAGAAATATGTGTGTGTTTGTGCGTGTGTGTGTTTTGGTTCTTTCCTTATAGACTCCAAAGCAGTTAGGCTGATTATTTTAAAATTACGCACAAATGTACTTCATATGTCTGGGAATGCTCTTTGATAGGTTTTGTACCGGAATGCCACTGATGAATATTCAAAATAAATAATCAAAAGAATTCAAGTAAAGAAAGAAATAAGTCCGATTTCGACCAAAGTTAGAACCCTTAGACAGCCTAACATTACGAGTACATTTGAAAAGTTTTAGCATCGCACGAGCAGAAGGTCCTGGTGCATAAAATATACAGTAAGTTTCTTTGATAAGACAGGGGCGCGTTCGAAATTAATCTTTCTGTTTAGAGTACCACTGAATCATAATACTTGACTTTTGCATTTTGAACTTTAAAAATTTCATGAAATCACCAGTAGATTCTGTACAGTGCAATGTAGACTATAATGTATTTAGACTAAGTAACTACGGAGAGGCATGCGAACCTTCCTCCCGGTGCACCACGGCGAGTTCTCCAGGTAATTAATCAATTTGATTGAAAAATGAACGATTTCACCGATTTTGATGACAATAAAAGTATTGGAAGGGTGGAACATTCGCTAATACTTATTCAATACCGGGCAACACCGAATCTCCCTGCTAGTGTGTGTATATATTTATTTATGCAGGCGTGGAACAGGCTTCACTACACTAGCATGACAATGTTTCAATCTGTATTTATTGATAACTAGTCTCATTAGTATGTTGTTTGTTTTATTATTTGTTGTTGTTAATAACTACAGATCGAAACAGTGTCATGCCAGTGTAGCACATGTATTACACGTCTGTATTAGGAAATAATGTTATAAATAACTCTATTTACTATTGAGAAATATTTTATAATGGCAATTCTCGGGATTTTTATCCTGTGAATACATTTTTAACCTGGGCACACCTCTCTCTCTCTCTCTCTCTCTCTCTCTCTCTCTCTCTCTCCCTCTCTCTCTTTCTCTCTTATATATATATATATATATATATGTGTGTGTGTGTGTGTGTGTGTGTGAGTGTGTGTGTGTGTGTGTGTGTTTGTAAAATAAATATCCTTTGAATTATTTCTTTTAATTGAATATTTCAAATATTATCAAATTATCAAGGAAAAGGTTGTCATCGAACTTAAGACTAAAATAAAAAGATTACAGCATAGAAAGAGGACACAAAGAAGGGCTCCCCCTACCTAATACTACAAAGAACTCAAGCTAAACAGAATATATATATATATATATATATATATATATATATATATATATATATATATATATAGAGAGAGAGAGAGAGAGAGAGAGAGAGAGAGAGAGAGCAGTGTCTGTCTGGGTTTTGAACTTAAGAGTTGATTAGTTTGCTACGTCTATCTAACCTGAGAAATCGCGAAACGATAGAACAGCTGTTTGAGGAGAACTATATATATATATATATATATATATATATATATATATATATATATATATATATATATATATATATATATATATATCGGCTTATTCAAATTCTAAGTCTGCAATATGCGGATTTAGTTAGTATCCTGAGGATTCAAGTCTCTTAGAACCATACATTAGTGCTACGATTGTACTACTATCATTAGGAATATAGAATTTTAATGCGCACACACACGCCCGTGTATACACACACACACACACACACACACACACACACACACACACACACATATATATTATTATATATAATTATTATTATTATTATTGCACTCATATACGTGAGTTCTCATGCAGGCCATCATCAGCGACTACTCACTGGCAATAACCTGTAGTATATCTTGATGCTAGGGTGACAAGTTTCCACTGATTTCCAGTGTTCTCCATCTCTCTCGATAACCATCACAGGTGACTTCACGTTATCTCAACTGTTGCTTACCATTGACTTCTTGCTGGCATGGGCTATTGGTATACATTGGTGTTTAGGTGGCAAAAAGGCTCTTCATTATTATTAATATTATTATTATTATTGTTGCTGTTGTTGTTGTTGTGGTTATTATTATTATTATTATTATTATTATTATTATTAACTCACTAGGAGTTTTCACACAGGTTAACATCAAAGATTTCTATTTAAGAACAACCTGTGGTGTACCATGGAGTCTAAGTGACGACAAGTCTCCCCAGATTTTTTGTACCCACCACTTTTATTATTATTATTATTATTATTATTATTATTATTATTATTATTATTATTATTAAAAAAATAACCCAAGGAAAATACAGATAGAAATTAAATGACGTTATCTTTACTATTATATAAAAGGAACTTTGTCTGTGTATGTGTGTGCCTGTGTGTCTGTGTGAGTTCGTTCCCTATAAACTCTGCAACAATTTGTCCAATTTCCGTGCAATTTCACACAAAGGTACTTTATGTATCTGACAGTGTTCTTAGATAGGTTTTCTATCAGAATGTATTCGATAAGTATCGATAATCGATAATCGAAAAAATCTGATGAAAGTAGGAACAGGCGATTTTGAAAAAAGTTAACACCTTATACAGCTTAACATCACAAGTGCATTTGAGAAGTTTTATTACCACAGAAGCAGAAAGACCCGGCATAAAAAATCAACAGTAGATTCTTTGACATGACAGGGCTGCGTTCGAAATGAATGTTTCTGTTTAAAGCACAACTGAACCATTATACTTGATTTGTTCATTTTAAACTTCAATTCAAGCCATTATCACCATACAAGCAGAAAGACCCTGGGTATAAAATCAACAGTACGTTCTATGATATGAGAGGGGCACGCACGAAAGGAATGTTTCTGTTTAGAGTACAACTGAACCATGGTACTTGACTTTTGCATTTGAAACTTTAATTTAAGATGTTATATATGAAATAATTTTATAAAATTAACAGTAAATTCTCTACAGTGCAATGTCGACAACAATGTATTGTGGACTAAATAACTGCGGGTAGGCTTGTAAAACTTTCTTCCAGTGCACTGCGATGAGTCCTCAAGTATAGCAGGCAATCAATTGATTTGATTGAAAAATGGGCGATTTCATCGATTTCGGTGACAATAAAAATATGGGAGTGTGAAATATTAAAATATTAGTCGATCATAATTCAATCTCGGGCAACGTCGGGTCTCCCTGCTAGTATATATATATATATATATATATATATATATATATATATATATATATATATATATATATATATATATATATATATATGTGTGTGTGTGTGTGTGTTTGTATAAGGAGTAATCCATTTAGCTATCTGTCTATCCATCCATCCCTTCAATCATCCAGTCAGTGAGCTAGTCGTATACACACATACACAAAGCATCAAGGGAAACTGCAGTTGTTCGCGCATAGCACAGTGCATAGCAGTGTAGAAAAATAGAGAGGGGGTGGCGACAAAACATAAAGAGGAGGGAGGAGGAGAACCAAGAGGAAGAGGACCGAGTTAGAAAAGGAGGGAGGATTGCAAAGTAAAGTGGAGTGGATATTGAAGGGACGAGATGAGGGTGAGAAGCGCTGGTTAGGGCTGGGTTAAGTGGGGGGGGGGGATAAACATGTGATGCACTCCAGTATTTCATATACACCGCACCTGTCTATATATGTACCTACATAAATGTATGTATCGTACACAAATATATATATATATATATATATATATATATATATATATATATATATATATATATATATATATATATATATATATATATATATTCCGTTTGGATAAACGTATAAAATAGGCATATAAATATATTTATACAAATATATATTTAATCTCGCTCTCTCCCTCTCTCTCTCCCTCTCTCTCTCTCTCTCTTTATATATATATATATATATATATATATATATTATATAAACATGCACATGTATGTATCTATGTATATTTATCCATACACTTATATATATATATATATATATATATATATATATATATATATATATATATATATATATATATATATGTATATATATATGTGTGTGTATATGCACATGTATGTATCCATGTTTATTTATCAATAAACTTGTATATGTATATATATATATATATGCAAATATGTATGTGTATATCTATCCTGTATGCATATATAAACGTATATGAATAAAAAATAGGTATCCATGTATGCATATTTAGTATTCGTACGTGCATATAGATATGCGTGCAGGTAGATATCGTCTATCTTTAAGTCTTTTCGGTCTTTTATTCTTCGGATTTTTTTCTTAATTTCTCTGACCGCTAGGTTTTCCTCTCATTTTTTTTAGATTCTGTGGTATTCCCGGTTTTGTCGCCCAGTCTCTCTCTCTCTCTCTCTCTCTCTCTCTCCCTTTCTCTCGCTCTCTCTCTCTCCCTCTCGCTCTCTCTCTCTATCTATCTATATATCTATCTACCTATCTATCTATCATTCAGTCTATATATCCGTCTATCCGACTGTCCGTCTATCTAACCGTCTATCCGTCTGTAGCCATCCTGCATTGTTGGCCGGCCTCGCTCGGGCAGCACTTTCGCGACTTTCTTTTCCATACGTTCGTCAGGATTTTTTTTTTTCCAAGAAACGTAACACAGGTGATTTAAAAAAAAAAGAAGGCCGACACGGACTGACCTGAGAAGTTGGGGGGGCAAAAAAAACACAGCTCACTGTCAGATGTGGAGAGAAGAAACATACGTCCTGGAGTAAGGCTCTGCTACTACAACTACTACTACTATTACTACTACTACTACTGATACTATTGCTACTATGAGCACTACTTCTACTACTTTTACTATTCCTGCTATGTTTGAGTGACAACACGGAAAGATGTGTGGGTGGGCATATATGATAGGATGGTATACCCCAGACAGAGAGAAATACATATGTATTTGTTGTGAGCAATAATATGAAGATTAAGGAATTAGAGAGAAAGAGAGAGAATGAAAGAGAGAAAGAAAGAGAGAGAAAGAGAGAGAAGGGATAGATAGAGATATAGTGACAAAGGTAGATATAGCTATATAGAAAGAGAGAGAGAGAGAGAGAGAGAATGAACGAGAAAATGTTTTAAGGGAGAGCAAGGCTGGGGATACCATTGTAAAAAGGAGAGCAAAGATGTAAACGACATCATAAGGTTGGGGGGATAAAGAGGAATGGAGGGGACGAAGATGAACACCCCCACCACAACCACCTCCGCTAAAAGAATAAATAAATAAATGAATAAAAACAATGAATGAACACCGAGTCAGAAAAATCCAGTGAATGGAGAGTTTGGAGAGTAAGGATGCGCGAATGGTTGAGGCAGGGAGAGAAAACATGGAGCACAAACAATAAAGGTTACCCCCACCCGCTTTCCCTCACCAAAATATACAAAATTATTGGAAGAAGGAGTGTATAGATCGAAATACAAAGAAAACATCCTTCTATACATGTACGCACATATGTGCATATGTATATGCATGTATGTATGTGTGTATGTTCATTTTTGTCAGGGTGTACATATATGTGCATATGTATATGCATGTGTGTGTGTATATGTGCATTTTTGTCAGGGTGTACATATATGTGCATATGTATATGTATGTGTGTGTGTGTTTTTGTCAGGGTGTACATATGTGTGCATATGTATATGCATGTGCGTGTGTGTGTATGTGCATTTTTATTATACATGTGTGTATGTGTGTGTATATGTGTATGTGTGCACATTCATTTTGTAAGAGTATACATATGTGTGTGTGCATGTAGTCACGTGCATTTTTGTAAGGTTGCATATATGTATGTGTGTGTGTGTATGTGTGCACATGCATTTTGTAAGAGTATGCGTGTGTGCATGCAGTCACGTGAATTTTTGTAAGGCTGTATATGTGTGTGTGTGTGTGTTTGTGGGCACGTGCATTTTTCTGAAGGGTGGTATTGTAAAGAAAAGAGTAGGACCGAGGCGTAACGTGACGGCGCTGAGACCAGAAATCAGAGTGAAATTTGCGGGTGTGTTTGTGTACGTGTGTCCGTCCCTACTGATGTGAAAAATTAAAAAAAAAAACACGAGTCGTGCATTGTGTTCGCATGTCCGACCTGGTGGAAAGCACCGTTACTTTCCAGAAATCACGTGTGTGTACAAAGGTCTGAAGTTGAATACCACAGACACATCATCAAAATTCCAAATCTACGATCAATTTCCTGTATTATCTATCTGTTCCTAAAACTAAACATAGATTCCATGAACAAAGATTCTTTCCTAAAACCTCCCGTCTGTGGAATGCAATACTGCAGGGCTACATCCCAGCTGACTATAACAAGTCTTCATGTTCAGCCGTTCTCTTAAATGAACAAACACTACCCAAGTTCCACGATTACTGATCAGCACAGTGCTGTCTCACTGGCCAACTGACATTCATTAACTATCATCCTCAAGTGGCTTTCGGGTTTTGATAAGTGGTGACTCCACCCTGATAAAAATATAAAATATATATTTTTGAGTGGTGTCGATTTCCAATATTTATTACGCTAGTTCTTAATAAATTAATATATCT
Organism: Euprymna scolopes; assembly: GCF_053919585.1. Lineage (NCBI taxonomy): Eukaryota > Metazoa > Mollusca > Cephalopoda > Sepiida > Sepiolidae > Euprymna > Euprymna scolopes. The sequence goes on from NC_136502.1 coordinate 4,797,824, forward strand.
TTATAATATGTTTCGCACTATCAACCAAGCTTTGACTCCAGTCCCATCACTCGATGTATAAACACTTAACAAAAACGTCTTGCAGCAAAATCCCCCCCCTTCACTGTAGAGGTCCCCAGATGGCAGAAAGCCTTCTTTCCTCTGATTGCTAAACTTCGGAATTTCCTCACATTTTCCTGCTTCTCTCGCTGTACTAACATACAGAAATTTAAATGTAATGTGAACAGATATTTTGCTCATATCCTCACATCGCCTCCTGTAAGCATCGTCGCAAAAAGTAGTCCTTTACGTTCAAGTGGTAATATGTCTTGTTTGGGGTAAACATGAGTTAAACGAATAAATTTTTTTTTTTACATGGAGGTCACCACTTATCAAGGCCCGGAAGCCACTCGGGGATAAGGGTTATTGTGTGTACAGTAATCAATGGGATAGTATCGTAGTAATCATTAGTAATGGAGATTTGATAAAGTGTCTTACTTAAGAGGGCGATTCATCAGGAATTTGTTTATGTTGGACTTGAAGACATCCAAGTTGTAGTCAGGTGGGAAACAGACAAACGGAAGAGAGTGCCACAGGCGTGCACTTCTAAGAAAGAAGCTTTTTTCATGGAATCTACGTTTTGATTTAGACACAGATATAGAGTGAGGAAAATTATTGACAGTAGTTTTAGCTAGACGGGTGTTTTTCATGAAAGATTGGCGAGGGAGAGACCAGAGATTGGAGCTCAGACGAGCATTTGCCATGAAAATAACGATAAAATACAGGCTCGCAACGTCTCTTCTGTGGGAGAGATGTTGCAGTGAAGAGAAAAGGGCATCCCCCACTAAGCCATAAAGTCTATTTTGTACTCTGTCAAGGCAGGATATGCTGTTTTTAGCAGCTCCTGCTCAGATGTGGCAGCGGTACTCCATCCTTGGACGTACTTCTAATCTTTTGTCAATCTTTCAATTTCTCTCTTGATAAAGCCCTTGTCATACTGAACGCCCTGGCCAACTTTTATCGTGTAATAGTAAGTCATAGTCTATACATATGGGACCTCGACTATGCTGATAATATTGCTATATTGGGTGAAAGCGTCGCTGACATTCAATCAGCCATTAACAAAATGCTTCAAAGACCGGCATGAAGATAAACTTCAATAAGGCAAAGTTACTAAAGACAGGTTTTCATTCATTCAATGAAAAACAACTGGTTATCCTCAACATGCAAACCCTTGAAGGGGTCTATCGGTTCAAATATCTTGGCACCATAATCATAACAGGCCAAGAGGAGGAAGACATCCTCAACTGAATCAGTGATGCTCACACCACTTTCCGTTGAGTTCAACCACAGCTTTGGTCTTGAAAAGAAATAAGGCTGAATACCAAAGTTAGGATATACCATCCGCATCATTCTCCTTTATGGCGATGCGACACATGACTTGTGCAAACTGGAGGTAGTCGACCATCACTACCTACACTGCATCTTCCATGTCCGCCTGCAACAGTATGGTTCATGCTCACAACAAGATCTGCTCCCTTCAAAAACCTCTCCTTGCTAGATGTCGTTGTTGGTTTGGCAATGCTCTGCGACGACACCCAGGTGACTTCATCCGTGAAGTCATCGATTCAGCACCAATGTAAGATTGGAAGAAATGTTGCAGTGGTCAATTCAAAACCTGGCTCAGGATAGTGAAGCAGAGTACTGAACTGACTCTGGGCCCTCACCTTTACATGGTTCGTCATAGAAACCATGAATGGCTTGAACTCACAATGGAAGGTGCCTTCGATTGCCATATCTAGTCAGTCAGTATTCCGAATATGGTGAATTTATTGGAATATATATATATGATGGTTATGGCATTCACCTTGGTTGGATTGGATCAACTCTTTCCAATAAGTTCACCATGTATGTGTGCGTGTGCGTGCGTGTGTGTGTGTGCGTGTGTGTGTGTGTAATTGCTACTTCTTGACAAAAGCTTGTCATCTCTTCAAATTGATGTAGAGCATCCATACGCACGTAGATGACTCTTCAAACCAGCTACACTCTTGCAAAATCATTCACAAAGATGACAGGGAAACTTTCTGTTGTTTGTGGTGGGAATTTATTGTGCACCTTTGAGAGTCTTGTCAAAACGCTTGCTGAGTTAGAGACGACACCAGAGATATTACAGCAATACTTGTGTGATCTGGAAGCAGTACAGCCTCATACAATTGTTTGAAATACCTGACATTGTGTGACCTCACATGGTTTACTAAACCGACTTTAGACAGAAGAAATCTGCCACGGATTGTGCATTTATGTTCTTGTTGAAATTTTGCAGAAATTGCGGATGCATCCTGCTTTTCAAGCGCATGCTTCAATATTGCATGTCTAAAACTCTTTTCCTCAAAATTTCTGCATTTCTGTGATTATTTTTCTCTTTTTATTTCGATCTTAAGTTTGAACTTCTCAGTCGTTTGTAGCAATCTCTAGCAACTTCAGATTAGCACTGAATACATCTTTAAACTTTTTCGTACGTTTATGCTGTGATCTCCTATATATATATATATATATATATATATATATATATATATATATATATACAAAAATTTTAACTGATGTTGGGTTTTTGGTACATGATTACAAAATATTAATTATGTCAGCATGTATTTTTTCTGATTTATAATATATATTTATACACATTTATATATATATATATATATATATATATATATATATATATATATATATATATATATATATTTCTGTGGAAACATTCTTTATTTACTTATATTTCCTTTTTCTATATACCAATCCTTATTTATGAAGCAAAATATATTCACTGATCGATATAATGATGAAGTGAATGATTTTTTGCTACGAAACAGATACTGTCAAGAATTGCAAATATCCACTGAAATAAAGGAATAAATTGTAAGATGGTCAACATCATGAAATTTTGAATATAGACTTTTGTCCTTTGTTCATCTCTCGCTCTCTCTCTCTCTCTCTCTCTCTCTCTCTCTCTATATATATATATATATATATATATATATATATATATATATATATAAGCTAAATTGGCATGCGCATTTTTGTATGTTCGCGAAAGGCTTTTAGGGTTATGCTCACAAACATGTATTATTTTTTAGAACTTTCTTTATGCTTCCTACATTATAATATCTACGATTTGCAAACGGACGTTGTCTCTACATTTATTTTTTGTCGACTTTTATAAAATTCCCTCTAATCCGTCCTTTCGCGTGTTTGTTTGTCTTTTTCGTATAAAAGCAAAACTAATCGGAGCAAAGTAGGTCACCTTTCCGGCCGGGACCTCTAGAAACGCAATTAGCTTTTATCAACGTTGGAGAAACCCTTCATATCAAACAATTACTATTCATTTGGAGAGCTCCCCCTTTTTGTGGGGAGCTGGTTTTCCCCAACATTGCGTCTGCGTGATTCTTAACTTATTCACATCGATAAATTTGAACGCTTTTCACTTCCTCTCGTGGCTTAGCATAGCTTAATCCGCGGAGTTTCAAAGAAATACTTTCCTTCTCATCAGAGGGTAGGAATTAGCAAAATGCAGGGTCGGATTTTGCATGCAAAAGTATTTGATGAAACTGCAAGTAAGTCAAAGATCTTACTTGATAACAAAAAGTGAAGCAGAGGGAGTAAGGTGAAGAAAAAGGTGATTTCACATGAATTTTATATATATATATATATATATATATATATATATATATATATATATATATGCCTCCATTCAGTCTCAAGAAACAATGGAGAACTCCTGCAAAAGTAGCTGCGTTTGTAATCGTAAAGCAAGAGTTGCACAATCCTCCATCATACCTTTCCTGAATATATATATATATAACTACTTAATTTACTCACATAAAATTAATATACGAAAGTATAGATTTATGCGTAAACTTTAAGTATTTACTTCAAAAGTGCTCAATATGTAGGTAGAGCTAGTTAGTAATTTATAAAATATATATGGCGATTAAGCTACACTGAATATTCCGCGTTTCATCCACTCTAGGACTCTTCAGGCTTATGCGCGAATTCTGTGGTTGTTTATCGTTTTTATATGCTCCTTTTCTATTGAGATTTTAGTTAGCCAATCAGCTTTCTAGTATAGTGATACAAAATAGTTTTAAAAGTAACAAAACAATAGAAAATAAATAAATTAATTAATTAAATAAACATGAATATACATAAACGATCACACATATATGTATGCATATATATGTATGTATATATATGTGCATATATGCATGTACACATATATATACTTATATATAAACTAACAAAAAAAAACACTAACCTAGTTTTAAAACAGATCCTTTGTTCGATAAAATGCATGCCCATTGATGATAGGAAGGGTGCGGTGGATACTAGAAAGCTAATTGGCTAACTAAAATCTCAATAGAAGAGGGGCATATAAAAACGATAAACGACCACAGAATTTGCGCATAAGCCTGTGGAGTCCTAGAGTGGATGAAACGCGAAATATTCAGTGTAGCTTAATCGCCATATATATTTTATAAATTACTATATATATATATATATATATATATATATATATATATATTTATATTGTGTACAGAAAGTTGTTAGATGAGACAAGTCAATGGTACCGTCGGTTTGTTTATTTATAAGATATATGTCCATATGGTTCAATTAACAACCAGTGAATGGATGTATTTATATGATTTAAATAAAGGTGGTATACTGGGAGTTATATTTTTCACTCTACCACGGTGTCTGAAGTAATTACACACGCAAAGATTTTCAAGTCTATATATAAACTTAATTTCGATGGTTGTCATTCTTTCATTTGGGTTGTTTATCTTTTCCTTAATACTAGAATATAAATATATTTTATACGTTTATATGCTTCGTTATTTCAATAGGTTTTTCAGCCCATAGATATGCAAATGGCTACATAACAGCATATATTTGTCTACATTGGTGGAGTATTCCGTTTCCAAAGTCATCTAGTTAGAGTACTTAGTTATCATTTGGGATCAATTATGTGGTTGGTTTCCTTATGCAATGTTGCTTTATAATAATGCTTCCCAGTTACAAGCGTGCTAGACCCTTGGATTATTTTAGTTAATCGTTTTCGGGTGTGTAATTATTAAGTATGCAAAGTGTGCACACACACACACACACACACACACACACACACACACACACACACACACACACACACACACACATGTATATAACACAAAATAAGAATATGAAAACTAATTATTATCAGACTATCGATACCCATTGAAGGGTGTCTGCACATGACATTTTTGTGGCAAGAGTTGCACAATCTCTAACCACACCTCTTATAATTCCAGTTGCAAGTATATATATATATATATATATATATATATATATATATATATATATATATATATTCAGGACGGAACTCTCCCTCCACACGCATATATACATTATAATAAAAGTAAAACAAATTTGACGATATGAATGTAAATCCTATATATATATATATATATATATATATATATATATATATATATAAAAGTGAAAGTGTCTGTGTATCTGTGTGTCTGTGTGGCTGTGTACATTGTATGGCTGTGTATATTTTTGGCCAGAAATTTGGCGATTAAGGGGTCAAAGTTCAACGATTTGACCTTTGAGAACTCTACCAAACTCCTCCGACAATTTTGGGTCTACGCACTTCAAATTTTAGATAGAGGTTCCTTGGACATGGATCTAACTTAATAACTTGATTTGAACCCAAAACAATAAATTTTAAGGGGTCATAATAGGGCTCAAAGTTTAAAAAAAAATTGACCTCTGCGGTCTCTTCCAAATTACTCAGACAATTTCTGGTCTAAATATTTGAAATTTTACATAAAGGGTATTCAGAGATAGGGCAAGGTTTTTCATCAGTTTGGGTCGAAAATGTGTAGTTACCAATATATAAATGTATGTATGTATGTATGTATGTATGTATGTTTGCATGTCTGCCTTAAACTTTCAATAGAGGCGACGAATTTTACCAAGATCCGTATTGTTTTAAAGTTTGATCTTTCATACGACAAATATCGAAAAAATTGGCTAAAAACATTAATATCTTCCCCTTCAACTAGGCACTTTTCTACAGGGGGGAGGATCACTTTTTTCACCGATATTTTTGAAAGTTATCTTCTTTAGATTGTCTAGCCTTAATTTTAAAAAATGTTGCTTCCGGTTTGGCGGTGGTCGTAACAGCATAAACGTTAGGTTTTACCCAATTCTTTTCCTCCTTTGCGGTACGGGTTCGAGCCTGCCTTCCTACTACCACCTTTTTTTCTTTGCTCAACATACACATCCAAACACCCGGGCAACGCCGGGCGCCCATGCTAGTATATATATATATATATATATATATATATATATATATATATATATATATATATATAGAGAGAGAGAGAGAGAGAGAGAGAGAGAGATAGAGATAGATAGATATAGTTGGTTTGTGTATTTTATTTCTATTTTTATTGTTGTAGTTCATATGTGACTCAACATTTATTTGCAGATTTTTTCTAGTTATTGCTTGTTTCATTTCAAGGGAGATCACCGTTGTACGTGTAGACGTGAAGTTTTAGCAGTTATCTAACCTGAATTTTTTTTCCTAATTTCAATGAAATCATGGCAGCGCTAATGTAATCACACTTCTTTTCAACCAGCTAGATTGTCCCCCCCTCTCTCTCTCTCTTTCACACACACACACACACACACACACACACACACACACACACACACACACACACACACACACACACACACACACATATATATGTTTTATTTTATTATAGTCAAGACAAATTAATTTGTAATTGTCAACAAAACAATAGTTACCTTATTAAAAAAAATTAACTGCTACTCAATTTAATTATGTTTTTAAAAGCCCCACTTAAACATTTGTTAGTTCTTAAATATTTTAATTCATGCAGATTTCGTATTTATTATTATTATAGAACCAATATTCTATTGATTATTATATTGTACCCAATATAAAGTTGTGATTTAAAAAATAAATGACATGGGTGCCATCAACAAGATTTGAAATCAAAACATTAAGCACACCAGCTGTAGTTGTTACTGTTTGAGCTATAATCAGATGTATAAGAAATAGTTAAAAATGAACCGAATTTAACATATAAATGTATATTTGTGGATGCGTAGAAGAGCAGTATAAGTCGACTTCTGTCTGCTAACTTTTTTCAATTTTGACTTCTTAGCAGGAAATTTTGTCGGCTAAAACCCAAATAGAATTTGTTCAACAGGTTCTAATCCTCTTGTATATCAAGTTTCAAGTTTGAAGAGCTAAAATTGACAGAGAAGTTTTGTAAAGACCGTTCTTCGGACAGATGGACAGAAAGACAAGGTCACTTAGTAAAAAAATAATTATATATATATATATATATATATATATATATATATATATATATATTTGCAACTAAGCACAAACACCTCTAGCCACTTTCTGATGAGAAGCATTGGGCTGTGAAATACCTAGGTATAAAAAGTATATAACACTCATCACATCAACAAATAAATCTATGTATACAAATATATGGCTTTGTCTTGTCTATAATATCTAGATGAAGCAAACACATAAAACAGGGAAATCAACTGAGACATGTGCAAGTGAGTATTATGTTTTTTCTAAACAGTTCACTTTTCTTGTAAGTAAAAAAAGTAGTTGAGCTGAGATCGAAACCAAAACCTAAAGATAACAAGTCAAGTATGACAACCATTGACATGATACACCAGCTTTACATGGCTTTTAAAGAGTGTTTTCAAACCAACTCATACTTAACATAAGGAAGCTGACATATTTCACGATCGCGCATGCGCAATCATGAAACAGTTGTAAACAGATAAAAAATTGATGGCCTCCAATGTACCAATTTTTCAATTTTGACTCATTAGAAGCCCTTTTTCCGAATCAAAAATGGAATAAAATTTTTCCACGTGTCTGAATATCGTATATACCAAATTTCAAATCTGTAGATCAAAAATTCTTTGAGTATATAGGTTGAGAAGTGTCCTCCCACCCAATTCTCACTTATATATATATACTAGCAAAAGTACCCGTCGTTGACTGAGTTCAAAAATAGCCTACAGAAAATGGACTCTGATTTATGAAAGTATGATAGGTTATGAAAAGGAAGGGTTGTAAAGAGATAGCTTCGAATTCGGGGGTATCAAAACCAAAGCAAAATATGATGAAAGTAAAAATAAAATAGATAAACCCCATCATTTATCATACCATACCTGTTCACACTGAAACACTTATCACCATATTCTGTGGATCTATATTAAAAAAACTTGTTAAATTTTGTGACATATTTCCATTCTATGGAGGTCAGGTGCGAACGAACACCCCATAATTTTATTATACCATATTTCTTCAAACTGAAACATAATTATCAAAGTATACTTACGCAGATAGATATGAAAAGTCTTTATTAAAGTTTGTGCCTATTTCCATTCTATGGAGGCCAGACGCGAATGCAGACCCTACACTTTTATTATACCATCCCTATTCAAGTTAAAACATACTTATCAAAGTATTATTATGTACATCTATATCAAAAATACTTGTAAACGTTTTTCTTTAATTTTTAAATTTTTTATTTCCATACTTTGTGGACCAGGCACGTACGCAGACCGCACAATTTTAATGAATCATCATTATGCCAGATCAAACAGACCCATTCCTGTGTCTCGATACATCTTCTATCATTATATGTGATCAGTTTTCTATAATAGTCAATCATATAGGAGCCTATTCATGACCAGACACACACACAGACGTTCAGCTTTATATTATATACATTATATATATATATATATATATATATATATATATATATATATATATATATATATATACATTAAATGAAAGATGGGGAATAAAACTTATATATAACTTTATTATATCATCAGATCAATAAGAAAAAGTAAACATGGAAAATTAAAACGAAACCTCTTTAAGCCATGGCATTTCGAAGCTAAATGCGTCTCATCAGAAGTGGAGAAGGGCCATATATATATATATATATATATATATATATATATATATATATATATATATATATATATGTGTATATATATATATATATATATATATATATATAAATGACTATATAATGATACCAATTTATATGTGTCTGTACATAACACAAACACATATGTAACTTAAATAACAAAATGATAAAAATCTCTATACTTTTATAAAGATAAAATATTAATATTTCAATATATGACTAATGTAATGAGATTCATTACTTTTAGTCATGCAAGAATGTCTGATCAGATACATCATAGTTTCTAAATTCTTGAATGCAATCAAAGTCGAATTGGTAGTGGTTGTAATACAACGAGTGATGGGTACATGTGTATATATAACATAATATAATATTAGACACTTATGGACTAATCAGTGTCGGAAGTGAATATTATTGCTGATTGGAAGACCCGAACCCAGTCACAAATCTACCTTGACTTCATAATCTACCATCTTTTCTCCAGGCTAGCAGTAATTCACGCATAAATGGAAGGAAATTAAGTAACTATAAATGCCATATCAATCGAGATTCCTTATAAACAGAGACGGTATTCAACAACCAGAAGCCATAATGATGCATTTACATATATATATATATATATATATATATATATATATATATATATATATATATATATATATATATATATAGTCATCCATATACAGTACTGTTTTATTGTAGCACAGTTCATCAGTGCAGTTAGACCAGTACCATTGAACCTACAACCATCGAGTTGATAGTCGACAGTTCTAATCTCTAGCCCATGGGATTTTTGTCTGCAAATGATCTTCTCGAATGTCCATTTAAATAGACACTTGCCCAATGCTCTTAAAGTACTCGAGCTGCCTGTTTATTTACGAACAAACGAACATATTTATATGGACTTGTTAGGCTAATATGTTGTTGAAGTAGATACATAAAATATTATAAGCCCTTATGACATTTTATGTAGTTATATGAAAATATATATATATATATATATATATATATATATATATATATATACGAGCAAACAGTTAATAAAAGATGTTAAAAACACTTTGAAAAAGAGTTAAAAACATGTTTAATCTGAAAAGGAAACACTTGATAAGTGGATAGTCCTTAATCCACGGAGTTTCAAAGAAATACTTTCCTTCTCATCAGAGGGTAGGAATTAGCAAAATGCAGGATCGGATTTTGCATGCAAAAGTATTTGATGAAACAACAAGTAAGTCAAAGATCTTACTTGATAACAAAAAAATGAAGCAGAGGGAATATGGCGAAGAAAAAGGTGGAAAATAAATAATCCAGTGACGGTAAAATCAAAAAATATAACTTCAAGAAAGTTAATTGAATTTCCATTTGCACAAATAAAATCCAATTTTTATTTCATATATATATATATATATATAATGAGAAACAGAGCTTTAAAGTAGAAATTTACAAGAAGTTTTTATTATCTGGCAGAATACTCCAAAGCTGGTTGCTCCTTAATCCGTGGAGTTTCACAGAATGTTATTTTTTCTCATCAGAGGAAAAATTGTTAGCAAAATAATCTAGATAATCTAAAAGTCACGTTAAAACTTTTAACATTTCTATGTATTTGCATAGGATGAAACTGTAAGTTTTATGATTTGTAGTCACAAAACTTAAGAAAACATAAGAATATAAATATGGAAAACAGTTCATGCTGACAGTTTATTCAGAGTTCAATATTAAAATGAAAATAACCAACCGTATTAAAATAAGTCCAGTGTAATGGAGGTTAATGCATTGCAGGTAAATGAACAATAGCAGGTGCTCGCCTCAGTGGGTGAAAAATGAAAAACAACTTTTCATCCGGCCAAAATGGAAGCGTTTTTTTTTGTTTTGTTTTTGGCTCTTAAAATTTTTTAAACCCTTATTTCTGACATTTTGTTTTTCATAAATTCCTCATAACCTTAAAATTCACATTTTTGAAGCATATGTGAATATCTTAACATTATATATATATATATATATATATATATATATATATATATATATATATATATATATATAATTATTTAACTATTATTTATATCCACAAACATAGAAAAGCTTGTTTCGTATCATTTAACTCATCAGTGTGGTTATATACATCTGACCACTTGACCGCGAAATTCCAACCTCGAATGTAGAATCTTCATCATTATTGATTGTTAAAATGCAACTTATGCACTCATCTCTGAGAAGGGAATGTATCCTATGTATATCATTACGTTATGTATATCATTATGTTATGTATATCATTACGTTATGTATATCATTACTTTATGTATATCATTACGTTATGTATATCATTACTTTATGTATATCATTACTTTATGCATATCATTACGTTATGCACATCATTACGTTATGCATATCATTACGCTATCTAAAGCACCTAAAAAAAGTTCAATTTCAAGAGAAAGAATGATTGCAACATTTTCAACAACATAATCAAAATCTTTATATGTGCGGGCATGGTATCTTTCTTATAGCCACTTCTTTTCATCATCACAGTTTTAGTCAAGTGGTTGCTGTAGAATACAACTTTTTACATGAAGAACGAGGACACAAGGAAACGTTCACTGGGAGTTTTACAAATGGTTTTATTTAAGAGAAAGAGACTAATGTCATTGTAGCTAATTAATTATTCAACTTTCTAACTTAATGAAGTGAGTGACACACATAGACAGAGATATCAAGAACATTCGATGGGATTATCAGTTTTTTCAATATTATTGGCCGTGTCTCGTTTGCATAGCTTCCACAGAGATACTGATCTGAAAACCTTAGTTTTTCTATGCTTGAAACGTGACGTCATTCTTTATAGTCTCTCTATTTTGTTTACTGCTTGACCTGTTGTTACCCCTGCCTCTACTTCACGTCACTCGTCTGTCACTGATTCTGAGAAGAGGAAATACTTCTTGTGTGTACAACAAGATAGGAATGGATGGCAGACAAACTGTTAAGAAAATTCCCACCCTCCTTCTAAGGATGACACAGAGAAACAGGGGCATGACTTTGATCATGGAAATTGAATAAAGATCCAATTATGTAGATAAAAAGAGTTTTGTCTGTTCTGTTGCTATGCATAAAAGAGCTTTTGTTCCAGGTGCACTGACATCAGGACAAAAACTACTCGAGGACAAAAAGGTATGTTCTGCTTTGTTTTGGTAAACCCCTCAAAAGAGCTGATGAGCCATAAAAGTGAACATTGACACGCAATCGTAATAGAAAAATGGAGTTACATTTTTGAATTCTTGAAATATATATATGGCTATTCATATTCTTTGGATTCTTTACAAGGACTCGTGATGTAGTGGTTAGAGTACTTGGAAAAGTTCAGTTGTAAAAGTGACATTCTTCTGAAGTTTGTAGGTTCAATCCTTAGCATGGGCGACCAAAAATACAACTGCGAATTACTTAAGACTTCTACCCAGTCATGGCTGACAGAACGAGAGCATGCTGCTCCCATGAATTAAATAAAGGGTTCCATCAAAATTCTGTACAGATTCTCGAGTTTGACAGAAATACACTCTAGTTCAACAAGATTCACCTGAAGAAGGTCGGAAGTTATATTGACTGAAACATTACGAAAATGACACTCAAGATGAGAACCGTAGTCCAAAGAATATGTAAAATGCAGTTGTCCCAAGCAAAAAAAAAAATAAATAAATTAAAAAAAAAAATGGCAGCATAAATCTAATCATAGAAGCTGTTCCATTTAAAGAATTAATCCAGTCACGATCAGCAGAAGCAGTGATGTTTTTGTGTCAAGATAGAAAGCTATTACTGAAAAATTCAAAGAGATTCAGTATATTTTATAAATCTATTCTGGCATCTGAAAGGAACCCTTGCTGTGGACGTGCATCAGAAGCAGAGATGCATCATTGAATTCCTGGCAAAAGTGCATTGAGAATGGTGGTGACTATGTAGTAAAATAAATTCTGGAGCACAAAATATCGCTCGTTTTAATGGTACCATTCGCGTCTTTGTAGCTCTTCAACTTTTTTAGTTAAAAAATGGGAGGCTTTACATTTAGAACAATCATCGTACTTCTATATGGCGTTTGGTACACTAAGATCCTGTTCAAGATCATATATTTATATAACAGTTGGTTTATGTGTGTGTGTGTGTGTTTTTATGTGTGTGTTTGTATGGATATATATTTTATTCAATGGCTGTAATTATCGTAATATTGAAGATTGGTATTATCTAGACATCTGTTTAAATAATGAAAACGATAAGCGCATGAAAATGTCACACTAAATCCAGTTTCTTGGTCTTCTCATGGATGGAAGGTGAATTACTGTCTAAGAAGCAATTTGCTCCGAATGACAGTTCGTTAATCTTGGATGACTATCTATCTAGATGTAAGATCAATAGCTTCAGTGATCTTAGATGGCGCTCGTCAGCTGTGTCTATATCAACCTATATAGAAGAGAACTCTGATTAAAACCGTGCAGATAAAGTGATTGCTGGTTATGGAACCGTGTTTTAATCATTGCAACTCAGATAGTGCTACTCATCTTGTACAAAAATCACTAAACTCCAACGATATACAGAGGTCTCTCTGTGATCCGCATCTGTCACTCATAATTTGAAAGTGAAACCATTTAGTGTCTATCATTTGTTTTTACAGAACATGCAGATCTGGAGCTGGTTCAAAAAGACAAATATAAAAACACGAACAAGGACGCAATGACACAGAAATTAACTGTTATAATATAGCAAATAATCGTCACATATGTATACATTTTTTTTTAAAATTTTCTTCCTTTGAAGATTGTAATGCTGGGTATGGAGCAGCCAGACCAGCTGCTAACATTGCCCTGCTTTTTATTGAAACCAACCGAGAGCTCTTTTTAGTATCCTTGCTGTTCCCTTAAGTGCAATTGTCTGGATCTCTTTTGCACTTGGTTCACCAGGAATATTAGGTAGGATTTCAGGTTCTTCTTCATAAGCCCTGTGGCACCTATGATAACTGGTATGATTGATATCCCCTTAAGATTCCACTTTCTTTTCATATCATACATGAGACCTTGATATTTGGTCTATTGATGTGTTTATATTAATCATTGCGATATGTATGTTGATATGTGTAGATGAAATTGATTTTATAAATCTGTTTGTGTGCATGAAAATATGTACATACGTCAAAGAAAATACCTGTAGACATTTATAAGCGCGATTGCGTTTTCAGACATACATATTTTTTTCATTTACCTCAGTTTTCAGAAATCAAGGGGTCACCTTCCGGGGGCTAACACTTGATCTTCATATGAGATCCATAGATATTCGAATATTCAGGTAACGCCCTCTTTTACCTCTGAAACGTAAAGAAGTGGAGAATATTATTTTACTCCCCCCCCCCCAATTGACTATTTAAATATAATATGTCTTCTTTGTGGTTCCTTGGTCTTACTGAATTCCTGGACAAGGATTTATCTTGTCTGGTTGAATGTCCAACTTCGTGCTGTTATAACAGAGCGCGGACGTGCGTATGCAAATGCCGAGCTGTGTGCGAAGTGACGTCATAGTAGGGAAAAAGAAAACGATTATAAAAGAATGTGTACATTGCGATTACGTGAGAGAGGACAGAGGTCAGAGAGAAGGATCATGTTTGGGCGAATAAACAGTAAAAGATGTATGTATGTATAAGTTTATGTATTTGTATATGCATATATATATATGAATGCCTTTTTATATTTGTTGAGGAATATGTCTTGATTGCGTGTGTGCTCCCGAATGTGTGTGTGTAAGTACGTTGTTGTTGTGTCTGTGTGTTCTAACCGATCACAGAAGGTTTTTGTAGACAGTTGCATGAATTATCCTGTGTCTGTGTGTTCACTCCAATTCGCTGAACAAGAAAAACAAAGTTCCGATCCAACCAAAAAGAGAATGAAGAGTTAAAACTTTGCTTTCACGTGAGTTTGTTTATAATTATATACGTCTGTTTTTTTCCTAATCCGTCACTACTTATCAAGGCCAGAATACTCGAGGATAAGACTTAATAAGATAGATTTACACTTGAATGATCAAGAATATTTGGAAATGGAATAAACAATGATTACTTTGAAAATTTGCTGACGTTGGATTTGAAGACGTCGACACAAAATGAAAGAAATATATATCACCGTCTAATAGAAAAATGTAGAAAAGTGAAAGTGAAAGTAGAAATAAAAAAGAGAAATACAAAACGAAATACAAATCATCTTCTAGTGAGGAAAAGAAAGTAGAATCTGATTTTGATATAACAAGCGAAATAATATTTTTATTTAAGCGAAAACGTATAAATCTGGAGAATAGGAAGAGTAAAGTGAAAGTGAAAGTAGGAATATGAATGAGAAAAACAATAAGAATAAAAAATATACGATTTCAGAATGGACAAATAATAAAGATAAAAGAAAAAGGAAAGTGAAAGTATTAATTATCTATAAATTTTTTTTTTTTTTTGTGTATTGATATTCATATTAAAAAAAACTTTCTTCTATTTATTTAAAAAAATACAACTTTCTTATACATGGATCGTGGAATTGCATTCATCTGCAAAAGAACTATCTAGTTTGCATATTCTTTTAAACATTCATTTTAATTCATTCTTTATTAGTTGTTTTTCAGTTTTTTTTCGGTTTTCTTATAGGATGACCATCTTTAGTTCACTATTACATGTAATTATATTCATGCAGATATTCTACATGATTTATACTTGCATAATATTTGCGTAAAAAGGTTATAGTAAGCAGGAACCTCTTTCCATATATATTTATGCATGCGCATATATATTTGTTGAAATAAATTTGCCTACCAAACTCCTTCTACAGTTTTTGGTCTACAGAAATGAAACTTGATATATAGGGTAACTAAAGCCATGCAAAACTTTATATTTGGGTTTTAGGGAAAATTGGCGCAAAAGTGTGAAAATTAAATAAAATAGTTTGTTTCATACGAGATATATATGTTTGAATCGAATTAAGGAAGACGATGAAAATTTCGTAGCATACACCGGAAGTAAATGTTCAGCGTGAACGGTTCAAACTTTGAGATCTGAAGGAAGACATGTTTAAGTGCTTAAGATTTGTACATGGTTTGACATCGAATAATGATAAAGTGATTTGATTGAAGATTCGACAATATTAGAACAGGATACAGAGATCACATTACAGAAAGCATCGAAGGAATGCCAGAAATTGAATTAATATCAGGCGGGATAATATATGTATTGAAGACAAAAATGTTGCCCAAATTAATGAAAACTATAAACAAAGAAAGGAAGAGGAACCCAATAAAAGAAAAGAAAAAAGAAAAATTCATTGCAAAACATGCGAGAGTTCGAATCATACTATAAGTAGATGTTAGTTTGAAAACAAGGTTTATTTCAAATGTGCTCAGATCGATCATAAGGCTTCGACGTGTAGAAAGAAGAATTTTCTAAAGCTTAAAAAGATGAATGCAATTTTATCGAGAGTTACAAAAAATAACAGAAAAAGAAAATATGTTGGTTGAACGTTACTGGTTGGAACTTGTTACTTGTTTACTGGATACAGGAAGTGACATTTTTGAAATTGACGGAACTACCTAGAAAAAGATAAGCAAACCGGAAGTACGAAATACAGGAAAATAGCAAGGGGTATTTCGGGAAGAAAACATAAATTCAAAGGAGAATTTAATGCTAAAGTAACACTCGACAACAAAATGCATAAAACGAAAATCTATATCATATCAGGGAAAATTAGTTGATTGAATAATTTTATTTATAGGAGAAGCCGGTAAATGCGTTTTACAGGAGATTAAATACATCAAGTGTGGGAAAATTTTGTTAAAGATTTAAAAAGCGAATTTAATAAAGTTTTTGCTGACGAACTTGTTTGTTGCACGAAGACTGAAGTGAGATTCGAAATCAAAGACAACGTAAAACCAGTATTTAAGCCAAAAAGAAAAATTCCATTTTCATGATTAGAAGCAATAGACAAAGAATTATAAAGATTGAAAAAAAAAATGGAGTAATTAATAAAACTTTACGTAAAAAAGAAAGACAGTCAGATAATGGTTTGCATGGACTACTTAAATGGACTGAATGGATGTCTAAGGAGTCACTCATATCTACTTCCCACACCAGAGGAGATATTTTCAAAGTTGAATGGAGGCAAAGTCTTCAAAAATCAGAAACATATCTACAAAGTCTTAGTAGAAAACGAATGTACAATGTATCTAACCATTAACACGCATAAAATAGGGTTACAGATATTAAAAAGGTTACCTTTCGGTTTGAAATTAGCACCGCGCCTGTTTAAACAAATTATGGATACGATGCTGCCTGGTCTGGAATATGTAATAGTATAGTTAGACGATATATTAATAATTTATTAAAATTTCGAAGAACACAAAAGTCACATCTGAAAAGTTTTTAAAAGAACTGAGAAACACAAATTTAAGGTTGAACTTGAAAAGTGCGAATTTTTCATGAACAAAATCGAATATTTGGGTCAGAAGAAGATCGAACGCAAATAGTATGGAAGTCATAAAAATATACCTATTCCGAATAACGTAATAAAACTGCAATTCATTTTGTGGCTAGCAAACTACTATATATATTATATATTCCTAATATGCACGAATTGAGAGCGCTAATGATTAAATTGTTTAGTAAAAATAAGAAGTGGTTCTGTACGAGAGAATGCGATAATGCATTTCATAAAAGGAACAAGCGCTTGTTATTAAATTTAGCTTTAACACACAACGATCCGAAAAAGGAAGTAATTGTAGCTGCAAACGCAAGTTATTATGGCAAAGGACCGCGCTTTTACACAAATGTGATGATTAAGTAACGAAACCTTCAAGAATTGTGCTACATACGGAGAAAAAAAACTATAGTCAAATTGATACTCGCAATAATGTACGATATGAAAAGAATTCATACATTTATTCATGGACGAACATTCATTCTTCAAATCGATTATAAACCATTATTGTCGATTTTTTGATCGAAAAAATGATGTTCCTACCCATTCCGTAAGTAAGTTATAAAGATGGAGTGTGATTTTATTAAATTATAACTTCAAAATACAATATATGCTATAAAAAAAAAATCGCACATGCGAGTGGTCTTTCGAGAGTAATCCTGGAAAACGTTGAACTATTGGAAGAATCAGTGATTGCAGCACTGAAATAAAAGCAAAAACTAGTGAAATCACCAGTTAAGCTGAAAGAAATTAAAAAAAAACTTAAACGGACGTGTACATAAACAATATGATTAAACAAGTCCAAGTGAACGAGAAAAATAAAAAACGACTAAACGTATCGCCATTTTCAATGTAACGAGACGTTAATGTATGTGCAAATCTTACTAATACCACGCGTTCTCCGAAAAAAGTTTTGAAAGAATTTAATTTGAGTAATTCAGGGATATCCGAAATGAAAGCACGAACGATAAGTTTTATGTAATGGGACACTGAGCATTTAGTATGACATTGTAAAGGATGCCAACTAGCAGCCAATCATCACCAGTAAAACCTCAGTTCTGGTCAAAGACGGATATCCGTTGGTCATGTATTCATATGGACTAGGCAGGCCCATTAAATGGATATTATTATTATTTAGTGATCGTAGATAGCTACTCCAAATGGGTAGAGATTTTCAAATATAAACATACAACAGCAGCAAATACGATAAGAGCGCTAAATAAAGTGTTTAGTCGACTGTGAGTAATGGTACGAGTTCACCGGAAGTGAATTTAAAGTTTATTGTGATTCGTTAGCGATCGAACACCTAACACCGACGTATTATGCTCGATCTAACGGACAGGCAGAGAGATTTTTCGATACATTTAAACGAGACACCAAAAAAGAGAACCATCTAAACTTTTCGGATAGTTTATAGAGTAACGCGGAATCAGATTAAAAAATGTAAATTTCTCACCTGCAGAAATCATGTATTCAAAGAAATACGTTCAGTATTCGACAGGTTGTTGCCAAATGGAAAGAAGAACTATACGAAAATACAGACTAACTATAAATTGTATAAATGTTAAATTTTCTTTAAGAACTGTCGAGCTGGAAACGGATTTGGGAGGATGGTATTGTAACTATAAGAATCGGGAGAGTTATCTGCATAATGCAAGGCGTAAAATGTGTCTGCAAGAGACATATTAATCAATTGAGAGACGGATACATATAATTGTCGAAAATGATGAAGAAATACCAATGGATGTATTGTATGACTTGTTTTAAATAAAATTACCCATGAACATTGGGACGCTGATAGAGGAAAAAACGAAACAAAATTTACTGATTTTTCTAAATATCAAAGTAAACAGATCATATAGAGCAATAGTACTAGAAAAAATCCCAAGACAGAAATATTGAAAGCAAAATCCGGTAAAAAAAATTTAGCTCGCGGGAAGGCGATATGTGAAAGATCTTGATATCCCTTGAGAATGGATTACTTAGTCCATAAAGATGCTAGAAAGCGGTAACCAGGCGGGGAGTAAATTGATACTACAACATTCAATGTGTCAATATCTTATTTCTTGCAATGTACCGTTGTACAATAAACTTGCTATAACTTACTCTTTCTGTTTAGTATAATTAGTTTATACTGATTATATTCGCCCATGGATATATCGATAAGATTTCTAATGAATGATAATGTTGAAATCATTAAAGGAGATAATGTAAGTGGAAATTTTAAAAAGGAAATATAAATTAACGAAATATAATACTAATAAAAGAATAAAATGGTGATCCAACCAGCCATTATGATCAGCGATTACTCTAGAGGGGAAATAAGGTGAGCTGAATTAGTAAAATGTTTGAAAATTGCCCCAAAAGGGGGGACAACGAGAGATGGATTAGAGCCTTTTAATTGTGTGAACGACCCGGGGTAATATCGGGCAACACTGCTAGTTAAAAAAGAGAGATGGATGGGTCGCCGATGTGAAATACATTTTCTTTGTAACGGAAAAAAGAACGTTGAGTAAGTAAACTGATGAAAGGAAAAGTAAATTTAAATTAAAAGTAGAATTAAAAAAAGGAAATACAAATGGAAAGAGATATAGACAATCTGTTTATGTAATGAGGATTTTAAAAAAGCGTAAAAACTGAAGCAATTATAAAGTGAAAGTGAAAGTAGAAATTAAAAAAAGAAATAAAAAAGAAAGAATTATATACAATATTTAAGTGAAGAAAGAATGTGGAAAAAGAAGGGAGAATAATGCCGCAATTAAAGTAAAAATAAAAATAGAGAGCGAATAAAATATATACAATCCTCTACAAGAGTGGGCTGTGGAAAAATCTAGAAAACTGGAAAAGCAGAAGTAAAATGAACTTAACAATAAATAGATAAATACAAAAGGCAAGAAACATATACACTTTAATGCAGGTAAAATATGGAAAAAACTTTAGAACAGTTGAAAGAAAGATGAAAGTGAAAGTGAAAGTTGATATTGAAAAGAAAATACAAAATAAAAAGTTTTAATGAATGCGACCAACAATACAACACCTAAGGATCATATAACAAAGTGCAATGCGAGAAATAAAGCCAGGACATAACCAAAGGGAAGTTCTAGATGACTTAGCAACCACAAAAATTCAACGACACATTTAAAAAATGGGATAATGTCACAGTGAGCATAAAAATGAAAAATATACATAAATGCGGAAATATATACATTCTGATAATAAAGAGAGAATATGGAGACTAATTTAAACCTGGAGAAAGGGAAGAGAAAATGAAAGTTGGTATTTAAAAAGAGAAATACAAAAAGAAAGAAATCGATGGGATATTTTTATGAAGATAGAATGTGAAAAATGTAAAATTGGGGGAAAAAATGACTTATGTAATAGCGTAAGCAAAAATTGAAATTAAAATACGGAAAGAAAATACAATCAATTAATGAAAACTGTTGAAAAGTGAAATTAAAGAAAAATTACTAATTTATAAAACTCACTATGCCTGTCTGTCTGTCTCCACATTTTCAAACTCTATCTCTTCCAAAACAAAAAGTCACAGAGGCCTCAAATGATTAGAGTTCTTTTTATTGTTCTTTTTATGGTCTTTAGCTGGTTAAAATAGTTTTTAAATGGGTAAAAAGGGGGTCCAAATTATTTTTAAAAATCGACATTTTGTACATTCATCTTAGTTTATTTTTTATTGTTTAATTTTTAGTTTTAATCAGTTCATATGCATGTCACGTTGGTACAGTGGTAACGTCACCAGCTTTGGATGCTAAAGTTTTGGTTTCGATTCTAGTTGATGGCACCCAAATACTTTTTTTTTTACTTTTGAAATCACGATTATAATAATATATAGGAAATCTGGACACATTAAAATATCATATTTAAGCGTATTTTACGCCCAGGCAAAGCCCCCTCGCCCCCGCTAGTAATAATTAAAAAGAGAAATACATAATTATTTTTAATGAAGGGGGGGGTGGCTTTGAGAAAGGAAAGTGATAGCGAAAGCAGAAATGAAAACAAGAAAGATAAATTGAAATCAATATCTTTCTACTGTAAAAACGTATGCATGAAAAGCGTTAAAATCTGGAGAAATAAAACTATGTTATGAAATCACAATGAGAAATTCACGGGAAAATCCTGATCGATCGATTTAAAAGAGAAAGGAAAGTGAGGATTCAAAAGAACATGAAAAGAGTAAACAGTTAAAATTGTAGAGTTGAATTTAAATAAGAATTGAGCAAGAAGAACATTTCTAGAACAAAGAAAGAAATTTAAGGTTTTCAGATAAAAACAAAACAAAAAGAAAAGCAAATAAAAGAGGAAACTAAATGCCAACTCCAGTAAAACTGGAAAAAGACGACCCAAACAAGATTGCCAGAAGCAATGATGTTCTTTAAAAGAAGAGGGCAATTTCTGGCAAGTTTGTGTACGTAATGGCCGCAACCGTCCAGTACCTGACAGATTGCATTTACGTCAAAGAGTGCGCAATTCCATTTGTTGTACACCCGTTAACCATTTTTGACTTTGCGTCTACTTTTTATCCGTTCCATTATTCCTTCTTCATTTTCTTTGCCGTATTATCCAGTTGAACTTTCACTTTCACTTTCTTTTATGAGTTTTCTCTGAACATCCCTTAACTACAGGGTGGAACGATAAAATTGTCGCCCTATAGAAAACAACACTACAGATGTATTTTAAAACTTTTATTGAAAATATATTCGGGTTACTATAGATAATATAGTAGAGCTGACATCTATTTAATGTAATCGCCTTCAGCCTCAATCAGTACTTCGATACTGGTCCAGAACTGGGAACATGCCTTTTCCACAAGCGGCAGCAGGAGCTCAGCAAACACGTGATGGATGACGACGATCAGGCTAGCTTTGGTGTTGGTGGAGGTCATGTTGGTGATGTTCTCGACGTATGACCAAACGCAGTAGTCCAGTCCAGCAGATTCAGGACGGAGGAGGAGGGGAGCCAATGAGAGAAGAACTCTCCTTCTGAAGCCATGCTTGGGTCACTTTGGACATGGGCCAGCATCGAGTCTTGCTGCTGCCACACCCAGGGTCTTCCAGAAGCCACCTGATTGCAACAAGGGATCACCACACTCTTTAGCACATCCAGGTACACTTTGGTGTTGACTTTCAAGCCGACTTCGAAGATGTGAGGCGGCATGATGTGACCCTCACTCGAAACCACACCCAAGACCATAACCGTGGCTAGAAATTTCGTTAAGCTGTGCTCTCAAGCATTGAACCATCCGGATTTGCATTTTGAGGGTGCTGGCAATGGTCCTGTTGTCATAACTTGGATCAGTAGAGAGCATGAGTTGTACAGCGGCGCATCTCCGATCTCACTAACAGAACAGTAAGTTCTCTGATTCACTTCCAGACATGATAGAAGGCTCATATCGTTCTTAGGATTTGTACACAACTAGCCAACAAAAAAGAGAAAAATCGGTTTTCACCAAACGGAAATGAAATCATGTCATCTTTTCTAGGGCGACAATTTTATCATTCCATCCTGTATTAGAACAACAAATAAGTATTCTTCGAGACATTTATGCATATTTATTGGTTTTTCAGAATCAAATATATAAAAAGCTATCTGTCTGTCTTTCTGTCTGTCTGTCTGTCTCCATATTTTCAAACTTTATCTCCCCCGAAACTAAAAGTCGCAAAGCGGCGCTAGGAGCCTCAAATGATAGGATTTTTTATGGACCGTTCTTTAATGGGTCTTTAGCCGGTTAAAATAGTTTTTAAGGGATCAAAATGGGTCAAAATTGAAAAAAATCGTTATACATTTTGTATATTCATTTAAGTTTATTTTTAATTTTTAATCGATTTATATGTATGTCACGTTGGTACAGTGGTAACGTCACCAGCTTTGAATGCGACAGTTTTGCTTTCGGTTTCGATTCTAGCTGTGTAACCCAAATACATTTTTTTTTTACTTTGGTAATCACGACTCTATAATAATACTTTGGTCCTTTAAGGTTAAGATGAAAAATGTACAAAATAAAAACTGATTTTGAGATTATATTGTCTTTTATTATCTTGAGAAAACATTTTTTTAAGTGATGAGTGAAAAAATAAAACTCAGGAAGCCTCAAGAGCACTACTGAAAGCAATAATTAAAATGAAGGAGGCCCTATTAAAAGCACTACTAAAACCAAGTTTCTACATCCCTCTCCTTGAAGAGAAAATATTTTTTATTTAGGCCTGAAAAAAAAATCGCCAGAAATCAGAGGAGCGCTACAAAAGCAGTAAATATGGTTATAAATAATGATTATAGTTATATATTGTATATTTATATTTAAATTAGTTTTTTTTAACCTCAACGGGGTTAAATAACATTTATTTGTAATAAAAACACGTTAAAATAAGTTGAAGAAAAAATATTGTTCTTGTGTACACTTTGAATAGCAGCAGTGGCTTTTAATATCGGACTGGAGACAGGGTGCCCATGAAATAGGTAAGCAGACGAATTTTTGGAAACCGGAAGTCACAAACCGGATGGATGGTTTAAACGCCCAAGCAAGCAAGCTGATCAGAGTTTTATAATTATATAGATATACGAAACCTGGACAAATTAAAATATCATATTTAAGCATATTTTATGATCGGGAAAAACTGGGCGCATCCTCGCTAGTCTTATTTATAAAACTCACCATGTCTGTCTGTCCGTCTCTATATTTTCAAACTCTATCTCCTCTGAAACTAATAGTCGCAGAGTGGCGTTAGGGACCTAAATGATTAGATTTTTATGGCCCATTCATTTTAAAATAGTTTTAAGGGGTCAAAAATGGATCAAAATTGCAAAAAAATAATTATACATTTTTTAATTTATTTTTAATCAGTTTATATGCGTGTTATGTTGGTACAATGGTAACGTCACCAGCTTTGAATTCTACAGTTTTGCTTTCGGTTTAGATTCTAGCTGATGGTACCCAAATACTTTTTTTTTTACTTTTGAAATCACGATTCTATAATAATATATACGAAATTTTCTTGATAAGCGTTAGTGTACAATTTTGTGAAGAACAAATGGTGTGTTAATTATCAACGTCTTATTTTCTTGTTCATATATATCTGCCCTTTTTTATTTCTCAGGTCCTGGATATGACATTAAACTATATCCGATGGTGAGGCCCCAGCTTGCGGGCTTTGGGAAGTGTGGAGCCACCCTTTAATTGCCATTGCTCCCAGATTCACTCTGACCCG
The DNA here is from genome assembly GCF_053919585.1 of Euprymna scolopes. NCBI lineage: Eukaryota > Metazoa > Mollusca > Cephalopoda > Sepiida > Sepiolidae > Euprymna > Euprymna scolopes. The sequence continues at coordinate 4,822,541 of NC_136502.1, forward strand.
GAGTGGTAGTACCTGTTAGGGTCTCAAAATGGGTTAAATAAAAACTGAAAAAAAAACATATATATATCCTATTAAAAAAACCTTTTATTCAAAATCCCTGGATTCGGCATTAAATAACCTGAAAAGAGTTGATATGCCGTACAACAACCAACCAATTTATTTCTCAATACATAGATCTTATTTTTTATAATAATATAACTCAATTCTTTAATTTTCTTTTTACCAACTGCTCATAATGTTATTGACCCTTTATCCACGATGCATCCTGTTTACGTGTCGTCAGAAAAAATCCACAGAATTCCCATCGTCTATTTTGAGCTCCATCATACAAACTTTAAAGCACGAGTGCAATATAAGGTCTCATCTTTAGCCTCTTCAGCATTCTGTGAACAATACGCTAACTCTGCAGAAATACACTGGATTTTTTGAGAAAACAGCAACGATTTCGCTGGACTTTTCTAAGCTGACCTGGTATTTGAGCATCATTTTCACTTTCTGTGAGTTCAAATTTTTTAATCAAGATAGTGATGTTTCGACTTTGTACCTTAAATTCTTGCGGTTTCTGCATTATTTTTATTGATTTGATGATCATTTTTATTGATTTGACGATCATTTTTATTGATTTGATGATACAAGTGATTTGTTTTTTGGTTTGTTCCTTTGTTAATCTGAAAAAAATTAAAAGTTTAACAAATTAATTAAAGAAAATAATAAACAAAATATCTACTATTATATAAATCTGTGTATGTGTTTGTGTGTGTGTGTGTGTCTGTGCGTGTGTGTGTGTCTGTGCGTGTGTGTGTCTGTGTGTGTGCGTGTGTATGTGTGTGTGTGTGTGTCAGTGCGTGTGTGTGTAAAATGATAAACAAAATATCTACTATTATCTAAAGGAACTTTATCTGTGTGTGTGTGTGTGTATGTATGTATGTGTGTGTGTGTGTCTGTGTGTCTGTGTGTTCGTTTTCTTGAAACTCGAAAACGGCTTCACCCATTTTTAGGAAATTTCACACAAAGGTACTTTTTACGTGCCTGGCAGTGTTCTTAGATAGGTTTTATATCGGAATGACTTCGATAAGTATCGATAATCGAAATAATCCAATAAAAGAAGAAACAGGCGATTTTGACTAAAGTTACCACCTTACACAGCCTAACATCACAAGTGTATTTGATTGAGATGTTTTATTACCACAAAAGCAGAAAGGGCCGACATATAAAATCAACAGTAAGTTCTCTGATATGACAGGGACGTGTTTCTGTTTAAAGTACAACTGCATCATATTTGATCTTTTAATTTAATACTTAAATTCAAGCAATTATCACTGCACAAGCAGTAAGGCCAGGTATATAAATCAACGTTAGGTTCTTTGATATGACAGGTGCGTGAATGTTTCTGTTACAAGCAAAATTGAACATGATATTGTGCTTTTGAATTTTAAACTTTTATTCAAGCCGTTATATATATAAAAAAAAATTCTATAAAATCAACATTAAACAATATAGACTACAATGTATTGTGAACTTATCCACTGTGAGGAGATATGTGAAGCTTTTTTCTCAGTGCATCGTGATCGGTCCGAAACTGGAATAGACAATCGATCAATTTGGCTGAAAAAAATGGACGATTTCACCGATTTCGATGACAATAAAAATATAGAAGTGTAAAACATTCACTGATCTTCATTCAATCCTGGGCAATGTCGGGTATTTCTGCTAGTGTATTATGAAATATAAATGCCACGCCCTCGATATGTAATTACAAGAACTCTATTCTTTTAAAAAGACCTTTGAATTTAAGTGGGAGTGAGTTATCTTATTTACTATAGAGCTCAACCCACGAAAGGGTGGGAAGGAAAATTATTTTGTTCATTCAGAAAGAGATTTTTTCTAAATCGGCTTCTAATGGCCGTATGTACATAGTAGTTTAAATAAATATGCATTTATAAGGCTTTAGTATATATATATATATATATATATATATATATATATATATATATATATATATATATATATATATATATATATTGTTACATCCTCCCTTGGGGTCCTATTTCTAAATATTCCAGGAAATCAGTCATCGATAGGAGCATGCCCTAGACAACATTTCGACATTCCTCGCCGTCAAAATTTTAATAACATATAAGTTATCACGATTTTGACTTAGAAATGCTGCCTATAAGCTTCAGGGCGGCGGGGGGGGGTTACGTCAATTATCGGTGCATTTAAATAGAGTTCGGATGACAATGTCTAACTAGAGAAAGGTAAAGACGACACCTTTGGTTAAAAAAAAACGTTAACATAATCCTTTTCTTTTTTTTTTCGAAAACTTATAATATACACAAGTCGACGACAATTTCAATTCCAAAGTCAAGTAATAGAAGAAAAAAAAAATGAAACAGTTGACAACAATCTCTTTCAAGATGGGTCATATAGTGTAGAAGCATGAGCAAACTAAAGTCTACTCATTAGAGGAATTTCACAATTTCTCTTCTTTTTTCAAGTTACCAAATCCTAAAATCGTTCGGCAGGTGTGGACTGGACGGGATCCTAACAGCAACTGATTGGCTGACTGGCTGATTGGCTGACTGGCTGATTGGTTGACTGGCTAATGCCAAAAATAATGGTTGTTTTTATCTTTAGCGCCAGAGTTGGTTAGGGTTTTTTTTTTATCCAACCTGATTGACCACTGGCCTTCCTTTATTAGAATGTTCTGCTGTTACCTATTTTGATAGGTAATGATTTTGGATCGTCACAATATATATGCTTCTACATCATGTTAGAGGTCCACAGAACTTTAATGACCTAAAAACTATCAATGGTCAAATTATGAATACATTCAGAGATGCATGTGCTGCACATGGACTGCTTGATGACGATAACCACTGGGATGCTACATTACAGGAAGCATCATCTCCCTTCATAATGACCCCGCTAATTAAGTCCCTGATAGTAGCCCCTGCTTCAAAGTGGCACTGTGCCTTGTTTGGGGTGAAAATTGAATTAAAAAAACAAAAAATTAAAAAAAAAAAATCTACATCTACCTTGGCACATAATTTGAGACATTTGTTTGCTATCATGGTAACTACCTGAGCAGTGTCTTATCCAAAGTGAAGATTTCCTTCTTAGGGAACGCAAGCAACATCCTGAGACTTATATAACTTTTACAGACAAAATCATCAATACTGCTCTGGTTCATATTGAAGATATTACTTATAAGATGACTTACCATTTCTAGACATACTAATTAACTCCGAAAACAACGACAAATTTACCATCACCGTATACAAAAAAAAAAAAAAAAACAACCAGTAAACATTCCTGCCTTCTTAATTTTAACAGCTATTGCCCCAATAAATATAAAATAGCCATAATAAAAAACCTATTAGACCGAGCACACCGAATATCATCTAGTAAAATCCTTTTCTACAAAGAGCTAGCAAACATTAAACAAACACTAGTTAACAATAACTTTCCCAATAAAATAATCGATCAAGAAATAGCCCAATTTATTAGAAATAAAAACAAACCAATTAATCAAAACGAAAACACCCGAATTCCTCTATACTACAAAAATCAAATGCTCTATAATCACAAACAGGGCGAAATCACCATCAAAAATATTATAAAAAAGATACATAAAAATAAAAATCCTAACAACAAAATAAAACCAATAATATATTATAAAAAATACCTAACGAAAAACCTAGTAGTAAAGAATAATAACAACGATACGACCGATAAAATGAGTATGGCCAATGTAGTTTATTTGTTTAAATGTCCCCTCGAGGACTGCTACTCGAAAAATATGAACTATATTGGCCATACACGCACTACATTGGGAAGACGTTTCACAGGACATCAGAACACCTCCAGTGCTATTTGCAAACACCTCGAACAAGAACATAACATAATAAACACCACCTCCAAACAATACAAAGAACTTTTAAAAAATTACACTAAAATATTAAAAACTTGCAATAATTACCAACGACTAACAATGCTAAAAGCATTAATAATAAAAAGTAAAAATCCAACCATTAATAAAATAAACTTTGACAACAGCAGCCGAATTCTCCATCTATTCTAACACGGTAAAGGTGAAGAGGAAGGGAAAAAAATTCAAATTAGGCGAAGCTACACATAGTAAATTAGTAATAAAAACAGTAAAACGACATAGAACAAATCAATCAATAAGTAGGATGCATAGGAAGGAGAACCCTGACGATGGTCAATTGAGACCGAAAACGTTCGGTAAACTAGGGGACTTTATAAGAACTTTGGATCCCACAACAAAAATACTTGTACGAAAACAAGAAAAATTCGAAAGAAAGATCATAAAAAGAAGAACGAAGATCCTCTTCAATAAAATATGCGCGAATAATGAAATTCTGCCTAAATATACAATATATATATATATATATATATATATATATATATATATATATATATATATATATATATATATATATAATTTGAGGTTGCTATTTTCCAAAGATAGGTTAACCAGTGAAATATAAGGAGATTCATACGAGAGTGCTCAATACAGAAGTAGAGCAAGTTATATTTGTCTTTACATAAGTAGTAGTTTGTTGCTACACACTCATGAGCATGTTTCGGTCTACCAGCATTTATCAGGCAACAACCCTTATTTCCGAAAACGGAATTAAAAAAAAAATTTTTTTACCATTTAGGATCAGCAGGATCATTCTTGTTTCACGAAGAGAAGCTTTTTTGTTTACAAGGAAGTCACGACTTTTAAAGGAAGGTCACTCGAGGATAAGGGTTAATAATATGTCTTTCTAAAAATTGCTGAAATATTTAAAAATGTATACATTCTTTAATAAGATATTTAGAAAAATCAGACGAGTTTCAAAACCTCCCCTTCCTCCCACTTTTCCCCCTACCAACGCAGTGATTTCACCAGGTATCTAGAATCTAGCTTGGAATATGACATGTTGATGCAACGGATACTTTTAGCCAGGTATAGCAAATTCATTTATTTACCGTATATATTTGTGTATAAATCGAATTTCTGGGAGACGATTTTAAGGTTATTTTTTGAGGGATCGACTTATATTTAGGCAATTTTGGGGTAATGTTGTTAAAGAGCGACTCGGTGCTCGATTATAAAATAGAAAACGCTATTTTGTTTGTGGACTCGGTATATACCAGTAATCCTAGTAATTGATCGTACTCCTTCCAAACCCCACTGTAGCGTGTTTGCTAGCATGTAACCACATGCGCGTTTTTTTCAGTGAGAGACTTAATAATAATTGGAATAGCTCGCGCAATGTTCACTCTCTAGACGTGGCTATGGGCCTAAGTTCGATATGATGTATTCGATGATGATATGACGGTAATTTTAGTAGATTAGGAAATGTAGTGTTTAGGATATGTCGTTCTTCCTTAAGTTCAACAATTTTTAACAATTTAATGACAACTATTTAATGAAATTGATAATAGTTAATTATTGGATTTTAATTAATTATAAGATGAAACTTTAATGATTCAAACTAGATAGATAACGACAAACTTCCACCCATTAATATGGGAGGGGCGATTATCACCAAAAGTGTCATGAATTATTAAGTTCGCACCGGACTTACTACTTAGATATAAGTCACTTGTACCCATTCCCCTTTCTCCTCCCCCCCTTTTTTTTTTTTTTTTTTGTAATGGAGAGTAGATAATACAGTGGATGTGTTATCGGCAGCTCCAGTAACTCTCGCTTCTCCTATTTTGTCATTCAGTGATGTTTCTGACAAAGGGTGAAGAAAAAGCTGCTTAAAGGTCGGTACTACTTGGTGACCAGTAGTCTGAGATGTCGGATATTTTTCTGTCTTTGTCTGTCCTTGTTGCCATGTCACTAGTAAGGGTGCTGGAGGTAAACGTTTTGTCTGGGCTGACGTTATCCGCCTGATAGTCAGGGACCCGAACCTTGGATTAACCACTAAGGAGGCTGTCCTATCAGCAGGCGCAAAGTACTGGGACTGCTGTATTGCCATTTGGTGAGTGGATCTGGACCATGCAGTATCTCTGGTGGGGCCTCTCGATGCCATACTAGTGGGTAATTGTTACGGCTTTACCTTTTTGTGTGCTACAAATAAAAAAAAATTTTTCTGTCTTTTTCTGTCTTACTTTCCCTCTCTGTACTGCTCTAACCAAGTATGCCGACCTATTCCACAAATCCCCAAACCTCAACATGAAATATCTCCAGAATAAAAACTCGATTAAACCTAGAACCCCATCTTCCAGCGTAGACCCCTACTACCAGGTCTCCTTCTCCAATATCAGGGGTCTACGTTCCAACCTTCCAGAGGTTGAAACCCAATTACAGGAGACGAAACCGGACATATTATTTCTAAGTGAAACTGGAATAGGGCCGACCACTTCCCTAGATGAGTTCATAATTAATGGATACTCCAATTTAACAGCTAAATCTGACTCCCAAGATCGCCATGGGCATGGAATATGTGCCTACATTAAAATGGCTTCCCATGTGGCAGGGATATCTCTAGAGAAGATCCTAATTTACCCTATATGCGCTTCAGGGTTGCACTTGCTAACTCCACTGCATTTATATTTGCCCTCTATAGGCCCCACAACAGCGGAGTTACTATCTTTAAGAGCATATCTGAGAAAATAGACCACATACTGTCTTCACATCCCTCGGCTAACATCCACATCTGTGGTGACTTCAACGTCCATAACGTGGAATGGCTGACCCATTCAAATAAGACAGATGATGAGGGGAGGTTTTGTCATGATTTTGCCATTGCTTATGACCTCACTCAGATTGTTCGCGAACCCACCCGTGTGCCCGATACACCCAATCAATATGCAAGCCTCTTAGACCTTTTTCTCTCAACTTTCCCTGAGCTATGTTCATGTGCCGTTCATTCTCCTCTAGGATCCTCCGACCACTCCGTCGTATCAGTTAAGATAAAAACGAAATGTAAGAAGCCATCAGACGTACCCCTCCACCGTACTGTATACCGATACTCTATGGCTGACTGGGATAGCTTCCGTACATTCATATCTGATTTACCTCCGCACTCCATGTTTAAAAAGGAAGTGTCCTCTATAGTATCAGATCTGACCGAATGGTTAATTGTAGGCATAGACCAATTCATACCATCTAAAAAATTTCAACAAAAACCTAACAGCCAGCCATGGTTCTCCCCAGAATGTGCTGCTGCTATCGTGCACAGAAATCACTTTTTCCATAGCTACCAACGTAATAGATGCACTGAGACTAAAGCTGCTTTCAGGACTGCCAGCAACCACTGTAAAAGAGTAATAAAAAATGCAAGAGAGCTATATGCCCAGTCTATTAAATCCAAGGTAGCTGATCAGCGGCTTGGTTCCCACCAGTTTTGGCAAATAACAAATAGGATCCTGAACAGAAGTGTGCGTTCTATCCCAACCATTATCAATGGACCAGAGGTTATCTCGTCAGCGTCAGACAAGGCCAAACTATTTGCAAAGAACTTTGCAGCTAATTCTACCCTATGCGACGAAGGCCATCAACTCCCCATATTTCCTCCTATAACACAGAACAAGCTAGGTAACATACAAATATCCGTGCATGAGGTCGCCAAGCTAATAAAAAACCTAGATTCCAGTAAAGCAACTGGCCCTGATGGCATCCCAATTATAGTGTTAAAAAAGCTTCAACCAGAACTTGCTCCCATACTTACGAAACTATTTAAGCGTTGCCTTAAAGAGAAGTGCTTTCCGACCCCCTGGAAGACCTCATCAGTTTGCCCTGTATTTAAGAATTCATGTGATAAGTCATCTCCCTCTCAATACAGACCAATAAGTCTTCTCTGTGTTATGAGTAAGTTGCTGGAATCAATATTAAATAGAGAAATAGTCAACCATCTCAGCAGGAATAACCTTCTTAGTGACACACAATATGGTTTCCGCTCTGCAAGATCTACCGCAGATGTGCTGACGGTTATATCCCACAGGATTAGTGAATCTCTTGACAAACGCTTCCTTTCTAGGGCAATTGCTCTTGACATATCAAAGGCCTTTGACAAAGTATGGCATAAGGGTCTACTTCACAAGATTTCCAGCTACGGTATAACTGGAAATGTTTTATCAATCATTAAATCATTTCTCTCTGATAGGCTCATAAGAGTAGTGGTAGATGGACAAAAATCGGAGGCCTGCAATATAAATGCTGGAGTCCCTCAGGGGTCAATACTGGGCCCAACTCTCTTCCTGATCTACATCAATGACCTCCCTAAACACATACTTAAATCATTCGTTGACATCTATGCTGATGACACGACCATCTACGGCAACACATCAAAGGCTGTAAATGACGAAGTTCTCTCGGATTCTCTCTCCTCTGATCTCGAGCGCGTGGTTCAGTAGGGGAAAATGTGGCTAGTTACCTTTAATGCATCCAAAACCAAACTCCTATCCTTACATCATCAACGCTCTGATCCCCAGCTGGCATCAATTGTGATAGATGGCTCTCGTCTGGGTGAGGCCCCGTGTTTTGACAAGCTTCTGGGATTGACCTTTACTCCTGATCTGAAATGGAACACGTACATCAAGTCTGTTGCCAAGGTCGCTGGAAAAATGGTGGGATCCTTCTACCGCTCCAGAAGATATCTCACTACTGATGCAATTCTCTATCTATATAAAAGCCAGGTACGTCCAAGGATGGAATACTGTTGCCATATCTGGGCAGGAGCTGCCAAAAACAGCCTATCATGCCTTGACAGAGTACAAAATAGACTTCGTGGCTTAGTGGGGGATGCCCTTTTCTCTACCCTGCAACCCCTCTCCCACAGAAGAGACGTTGCGAACCTATCCTTGTTTTATCGTTATTTTCATGGCAGGTGCTCGTCTGAACTCCAATCCCTGGTCCCCCCTCGCCAATCTTTCACGAAAAACACCCGTCTAGCTGAATCCACTGTGAAAAATTTTCCCCACTCTATATCTGTGCCTAAATCAAAACGCGGATTTCATGAGCAAAGCTTCTTTCTTAGAACTGCACGCCTGTGGAACTCTGTTCCGTCTGCCTGCTTCCCTCCGGACTACAACTTGGATGTCTTCAAGTCTAATGTTAACAAATTCCTAATGAACCGCCCCCCTAATTAAACACTTCATAAAATCTCCTCACTAACGTAATGTACTTGCAATAACCCTTATCCCTGAGTGGCTTCCGGGCCTTGATAAGTGGTGATCACTGTGTAAAAAAAAAAAAAAAAAAAAAAAAGAAACCATTTAATGACACTTAACGCATGCGTTCACATTATTACGGTATATTACGGCTCATGCAACATATGCGTTTACATTATTATGATAAGTGAAATAAATTATGTCTAAATCTGGAATCTACAGCATGTTATTGATCAGAATGTCTGATTAGCAACATTTGCGTTTGTTGCATGTGAGTGTGCAGTGGGTTGGTTCTAGATTTGAAAATCGAAAAGACCTTCCGTAAATGTATGTATTATCACTTGCAGATGCTGAAAAACAATTTATGATATGTCGTACAAAAAAATTTATGATATGTCGTACAAAAACATTTATGATATGTCTTATAAAAAAATTATGATATGTCTTACAAAAAGATTTATGATATGTCTTACAAAAAATTTATGATATGTCTTACAAAAAAATTTATGATATGTCTTATAAAAAATTATGATATGTCTTACAAAAAATTTATGATATGTCTTACAAAAAAATTTATGATATGTCTTACAAAAAACAAAAAGAAAAAGGAAATTATCTGAGACGGACTATTAAACTTGTCTAGAAACTACAGTTGACTTATACAAAAGTAATACCTAAAATGACAGAATTTTTGGTTTTAAAATGCACATCAACTTATACACAAGATCGACTTATACACAAGATCGACTTATACACAAGTATAACCGTATATTTTATGGTATATTGTTGATCACTTCAATATTGCCATGTATTAAAAAACATCTTTTATTTGCATTTTTAAAAAAATATTAAAAAATTTTTTATTGGCGTTGCTGAAATATTTGAAAATGTATATATGCTTTAATAAGATATTTAGAAAAATCAGACAAGTTTATTTAAAGTTGGTTCTAGTAGCAAATTAATATATATATATATATATATATATATATATATATATATAAAGCTGAACGTCTGTGTGTGTGTGTGTGTGTGTGTGTGTGTGTGGTCACGAATAGGTTCCTATATGGTTGACTATTTTAAAAAACTGATTATATATAATGATAGAAGATGTATTGAGGATCAGGAATGGGTATATTTGATCTGACAGAACGGTGGTTCATAAAAATTGTGGGGTCTGCATTCGCGCCTAGCCCCCAAACTATGGAAATAAAGAATGAAAAAAAAAGTTTACAAGGGTTTTTGATATAGATGTACATAATAATACTTTGATAAGTATGTTTTAACTTAAATAGGGATGGTATAATAAAATTGTGGGGTCTGCGTTCGCGCCTGTATTCCATGGAAATATGGAACACACTTTAACAAAGACTTTTCATATCTATTTGCGTAAGTATACTTTGATAATTATGTTTCAGTTTGAAGAAATATGGTATAATAAAATTATTGGGTGTTCGTTCGCACCTGACCTCCATAGAATGTAAATATGTCACAAAGTTTAACAAGGTTTTTTAAAAGGGGTGAGGGTCCACAATAACACCTTAACTTTAATCTTAATTCACGTTAGCTTTTATTTTTTTTTGAGTTGAATCATATTGTGTCGAATAAATTCACCTCATAAATTCACGTTCTTATTAAAGTGAAAGCCCCCCCCCCAAAAAAAAGTCAGAACAATTCTCGACACAAATTTTGCATAACTCTGTTTTTTTCCTTCTCCACTTCCACGTGGCACTCTTTCGAAAATAGATAAATAGATAAATAATAAAAAATAAGAACGTTACTTGTTATCGTGTCAAAAGAAGGAAAAAATCCTGCTCATGTGATTACGTGCCTTTTTAAAAACATTTACATAACCTTTTTATTCTTATTTATATACCTGTTTAAACTTTATTTGTCAGTGTACTAGAAGGAATTCAGTTGATTACAACCCTTTCTGCGTGTTCTTTACATTACAATAGTACAACCCTGAATCCGACGGCGCAATACTTCACCGTTCAATACTGTAAAACTGAAACGAAGCTGTTCTGCTTGAAAAGGGCGCCATTTTCTTCTTATTCATATTTATATCGATTCTTTGCTTTAAAAAGCTAAAGTAATTACGTGTTCACTTTTTTAATATTCCATTTTGCTGTTTCAGATTATTTTACTAAAGTAAGTAAAGCTTCATTATTTTTCAAAACTGTTTTTGTTTCTTTGTTTTTCGATATTTCGTCGATATTATTTATTAAGAGTGTTTAGCAGAAAATCCTACAAACGACTACCCGAAAAAATAAATATACAAGAAATAAATGTTACCATAGTCAAAAAAAGTTCAGTTCATGTTTTTTTTTGTTTTGAAATAGTTTTTAATGCTCTTTACTTGAAATAATTTTAGCGAACCGAAATTAAAACGAAATTTGAGGCGATAACTACTTAAATTAATTTTTATATAAACTACACATGCCATAATCGAATATTCCTCAAGCACAAAATAACGGAAACCATTAAAATATGTTTATAAATATTCCTTACGTTGATGGAACTCTCTTAAGTTGTTAACACAGAATGCTCAGGTGCCCCTCCTTCAAATTTAAAACGGGGCTCTCCATTTCAAAGTCGCTGCCATTTTGATTTTTTTTAAAACCGGTTCGTGAATTAAAAAGAATTTTTTTTTACAAACTATTTAAAAATACAAATCAATGAACTTTTCTACCATAAAAGTAACTTTTATTGACTATGGTAACATTTATTTCTTGTATATTTATATTATTATATATATATAACATTTTCTCTTTGTAAAGAAACATCATTTTGTTGGTCACTCTTGGCTACGAATGGAAACAAAGTTGATATAAAAAAATATATTTTCGCGAAAATTATCTTTACTTTCATCATATTTTGCTTAGGGTAAAATTTTTGGGTATCAAAACCTATCTCTTTACAACCCCCTCCTTTTCATAACCTATCATACTTTCATCAATCACAGTCCATTTTCCGTAGGCTGTTTTTGAACCCAGTCAACGACGGGTACTTAATATATATATATATATATATATATATATATATATATATATATATATATATATATATATATATATATATATATATATATGTATATATATCGTCGCGTGGCCCCCGGGCCCTGATACGAGGCGACTCCTTTGTAAAATAAAAAAAGAGGAGCAGTAAAAGAAAATATTAGAGAGACAGTAAACGTGTGAAAGAGAGAGAGAGAGAGAGAGAGAGAGAAAGAGAGAGAGAGAGAGGGAGAGAGGAAGTGTTTGAGAGAGAGAGAGAGAAAGAGAGAGAGAGAGGGAGAGAGGAAGTGTTTGAGAGAGAGAGAGAGAGAGAGAAAGAGAGAGAGAGAGAGAGAGAGAGAGGGAGAGAGGAAGTGTTTGAGAGAGAGAGAGAGAGAGAAAGAGAGAGAGAGAGAGGGAGAGAGGAAGTGTTTGAGAGAGAGAGAGAGAGAGAAAGAGAGAGAGAGAGAGGGAGAGAGGAAGTGTTTGAGAGAGAGAGAGAGAGAGAAAGAGAGAGAGAGAGGGAGAGAGGAAGTATTTGAGAGAGAGAGAGAGAGAGAGAGAGAGAGAGAGAGAGAGAGAGAGAGAGAGAGATGGATGCTACTCTTTGTGCCTTACTGTATTGGGGGCAGAACTTAATCACGTCTTTTCAGCTTGAAGTTTCAGCCGTTAAACAGACAGAAAATCATTGACCGGAAGCAAGGGTGTAGCCAGGAAAGACCAAGTGGGTGGGGTCCAAATTTTGTAGCAAAAATTTTACAAAATGTAATGTTTTATTTCTTTCGTTTCATTTTAGTAAAATTTCGTTTATTTTTTTATTAATATTTTTTTTCATTTGTTTTTTATTATAATTAGATCAACCTAAAAATTGCAGTTAATGTTTATTGAATGTTCTTATAACGTGAAATTTAAATATTTTGATTTATTTATGATATTTTTTTATGTAATTATTTCGTCAAATTACTCAACTTGATAAATAAATGCGATTTTTAGGTTGCCTAATTATAACTTTTTATGGTTCATAGTTTTTTTTGTTAACCCTTTTGTCACATCCTGGTTGTAATGAAATGTGTGAAACAAAAGAAAAGCGAACAAATGGAAACGATACAAAACGTTTCGTTTTGTTTTCGTAGGAAAAAATTAAAATAAATATTTTGGATGAAATGAAACGATACAAAACTAATCCTGCAAAATTCTACTATATGTAAATAGGGAAGTGAACTTTGAGGCGTTGTTATGAAATGGCAGGGAAAGTCGATTCGCAAGCAGTAAATAATTTGTCCATTAGTAGGCAAATCATTTACAAGGCAAATGTCTGCCTATCTACTTCTGGCTGCCCTACTAGAAAACTACTACTTATTATGAAAAAAAATTCGGTCAACTTCACCGAGGGAGTAGAGTTTAAAAAGCAGGGAAAGCATGGCTGTCTATGCCCTTGACCGGAAGCCATATTGTTCCATCGACTTCTAAAATCATCTTTGACCCTTAGGTGTCACTCAATTTTTCTATTCAAACACGAATTTTGTTATGTAATACAAAATGTTTGAAACGTTTTTATTTTACAACTTTTTCAAGAGTTCAAATAAGTAAAGCATTTGTAATTAAATTGACTTTGAAAAAAATCAGTTCTTCTCGCTTTATTATTTTGTAAAATAGAAAATATCCACTTCACCATAGCAATCGTGTCTAAAGTCGGGAGTAGAGAAAATGTCATGAATTATTATAGACTTTTGTGTGTGATTTTTATTTTTATTATTTAAAAAAAAATGTTTGAATTTATTATTTGCTTATTTTTATTATTTATTTTGTTATTTTTTAATATGATTATATTTGGTTAAAAATTAATAATTTACTATTAAAATTAATAATTAATAATCGAATTCTTTGGTTGATTTGGTTGTTTTCATTTTACGGCATATCAACCCTTTTCAGGTTATTTAATGACGAATCTAGTGATTTGGAAGAAAAATGTTTTAATAGAATATTTTTTTTCAAGCCAGTTTTTATTTAACCCATAGTTGGGACCCTAACAGGTACTATCACTCCGGGTCAGAGTGGACCCGGGAGCAATGGCAATTAAAGAGTTGTTCCATACTCCCCAAAGCCCGCAAGCTGGGGCCTCACCATCGGATATAGTTTAAGGTCATATCCAGGACCAATCGAACTCTGTAAAAAATATTTTTAAAATAAAATTTTAAAATTCTAATAAGTTGAAATAATGATAATATAAAAAATAAATAAAAAATAAATAATAATAAATATAAAAAAACAAATTGTTAATAATTTTACAAATTGTGAACAACAAATTATTATTTGGGATCAATTAGGCTTAAAACTCCCAGAAAATAATGAAAATGAAATGGATACCTTTGACGCTATACTGGTTTCTTATGATTGATTTGTGCGCATTATAAACAAATCGAAAATAACTGTTTTGTATTTAATACCATGAATCAAATGATAAATATTATTTAAGTTAAATAAAACTCGAATAATTGTAAAGAATGAAATAATTTGAAAACAAGAATTTAGGATTCTTCGGATTACGGTTCTCATCTTAAGTGTCATTTTCACAACGTTTCGGTCGATGTAACCTACGACCTCCTTCAGATGTACTTGTCGAACGTAGGAATGTTTCTGTCGAACTTGGGAATCAGGACGGAATTTTGAACGGAACCCTTTATTTAGTTTATGTGTGGGCGACCGCAATTTCTTGTCATTGATGTTGTCCAGCAGTCTTCGACATGGTCCAATCTTCTCCAGAACCGATTCATTTGTATGTTTGTCCACGCGTCTCACACGAAGAAGTGGCACCACAATTCAAAAAGCAGCAATTTTCCTCTTTTCGACTTTCTTTCTGCTCCGTATGTTGAAAATACCGAAGTTTTCAGGAGTCGTTTTTTTTTGTGTATTAACCCCCCTATATGTAACACGATGTAACTTTATTATAAGTTAATATCATCAATATACTTTTGTACACTTTAAAAGAAGAAGGGCAAAATAAACTACAAATGATTAGGAAAAAATTTTCTTTTTCGTAAAATAATCAAATTGATAAAAAAAAAAAAATGGCGATGTTTGGGACATATGGCCAGAACAGACGACCTAACAAAAGATTTGCTCTTTCGTACAACTTCTTTGAGATGTGGAAGACCAAAAACAAAAATGTCAGACAATGTGAAGGACATTGTGGACATTAGCATGACTAAGTTACTCAGAATGGCGCAGAACCAGAGTCAATGGCGAGGATTCGTGTAGAGTGCCAAGGCTGGTCAGTAATAACCATTTCGTCAAACAAAGAGAGAGAGAGAGAGAGAGAGAGAGAGAGAGAGAGAGAGAGAGAGAGAGAGAGAGAGAGAGTTGGCGACCGAAAAATACAATTGAAAATTATTTAGGACCTCTATCCAGTCATGGCTCACGGAACAAGAACATCCTACCCTCCGTGAAATAAAGGGTTCTGTTCGAAATTCTGTCCAAATTCCTGAGTTAGACAGAAACATTCCCAATTCAACATGAAAAGGTCGGAAGTTAAAGTGACGGAAACGTTGTGCGAATGACACTCAAGATGAGAACAGTAGTCCGAAGAATCCAAATAATACAAATAACCAATCCTCATCTCAAAAATTCAGAAACATAAAGATTTTAAGATACTTCGAGCGTACACAAACTGAAAAATCGAATTATCTGTTTTGACAAATAATGTCAGTGTATTTGTTAAAAGGTTTTGTAAATAAAAAACGCGGATAATAATAATTATGTAGTATAATCCCTCCCATTTTTTTCTCAAAATAATTTTTTCTCTATATAAAAAAATCAACCTTGTAATAAAAAAGCAAAACAACTCATTTTATTTATTGATTTGTTTATTGTACATGTAGGTCAACCGGAAGCAATCGGTGTATTTCTGAGGTTGTCCCTTTTATTTTGCTTTTTTCTGGGATCCTTAAAACCTAATTGATCCAAAACTTTTTCATTACTATTACTGCTACTGCGTCGAGTTTGGATGGATTATCTCCCTTTAATTTAGCTTATTGACAGAATTACAGTCGTGCTAGCAAACTAAGCGAGTTATAATACCAAATACTATCTAAAAGATGGTTAACGAAAGCCAACCGTGGAATTTCCCTGGGCCTCACTGATACTTATGAATCTAATAAGCTGCAAAACTGCCAGCTATTGTTATGAGTATTAATTAAAATTGCTTCAAAATTGAAACGAGAACGAATTGAAATCATTCTAATGGCGATTTTCTGCCAATATCAATCATTTCACATCGTTGAACAGATTCGGTACGATTTCACTTAAATGACCTCCATAGTTTTTTTCGTTTTCTTGAAATTGAAAACTGAATTGTGTACATCCATAGCTTCATTTATCAACACACACACACACACACACACACACACAC
Source organism: Euprymna scolopes (assembly GCF_053919585.1). Lineage (NCBI taxonomy): Eukaryota > Metazoa > Mollusca > Cephalopoda > Sepiida > Sepiolidae > Euprymna > Euprymna scolopes. Next base: position 4,839,080 of record NC_136502.1, read on the forward strand.
ACACACACACACACACACACACACACACACACACACACACACACACACACACACACACATATGTATGTTTTTCTGTAGGTATTAAAAATAATCATAGTAATAATTATGTCAGCCCCTTTAAGAACTCGGTTCTTATTGTTGAGCACTTGAAAGTTGAAAAAAAGTCGGTCACTTAAGTTTACATACGCAGATCGTGATGTTATGATCATAAGATCACTCTAACCGCCTAGACATTTATATAAATGTTAATTTCAACTGTATTTCCAGTTGTTAACATTGGCCGTGTGTTTTTTTCCTTACTAATGGAGTCAGAGATGGTTTCATGGCTGGTTTCGAAGTGAGAATGTATGTGAGGACAATTCTCAACCGATATACTGAACGAATCTTTCATCTATAGACTTGAAATTTAGTATATAGGGTATTCAGGCATGTGGAGTATCCATCTTCATGCTGTTACTTGGGGTAAAATCACTTTGGGGTTAGCCATCAAATGGGAATTTTTGGGCTGTGAATACTATGCGATTTTGAATATTTAGTCAGAGTTTACTTGTAAAGAAAATTATCCTGTGGCATTATTATAGTGACTTTAGACATTCGAAGATAGTGTCTTGTTGGCATTCAAGTTCTTTCCCTAGCAAGTCCCGTAATTGAAAGTTTAATAACCAGAAAAGAAGAACTGTTTAATTCATCGCAATACATTTGGGATGTCACATGACATAGAGGTCAAATTTTGATTAATTAAATTGTCTTGTTTTCATGTGTGAACGTCATGGAGAGGCTAGATCTGGATCATACACGCAAACAGCTTTATATTTTTAGCACTGACCATTCAATGAAAGAACACACGTACATTAAATTCTTCCGGGATAAAAGATTTTTCTTTTCATTTATTATTTTTTCTGAAATCAACATAAACATTTTCTATTGACTTAAACTATCAACATTTTAATTAATTTTGAGGTTTTTAATTTTTTTTCTTTTAACAATTTCTACTCGTTGTTATATTGATAGAAACCGCACTTAATTCTCGACCCAAAACTGAAGAGCCATTGCTCAAAACGACAAGGTATTATAAGAAGGCTGACTGAGAACCCATCAAGGATCTCATCAGAGATGCCAAATAGGGAAATATCTTCTCTCTTCCCGCTAAACAGTGTGCAAATGAGACCACTGAATGGTTCAAAGCAGCAATTGAAGCACATGTTCGCAGACATAAATTCTATAGCAAGCCCCACTTTCCTCAATAGTTCACTCCTACTTGTGCAGCTGTCATTGCTCAAAGGCAGCATGCATACCACAGATTTAACCAACATATAAAAATAGAAATTAGGAATCTGTGATTTCTAGAAAAATCTACAACAGTGTAGTAAATAATGGTCAATCAACAATTCCCCCACTATCCAACAATTATGAGGTTGTTTGCACGGCAACCGAGAAGGATAACATGCTTACCAGTCGTGAACAGATGCCACACTTAGTTTAGTTTAGTTTAGGCCTCTTTATCCCTTGAGAAACATAGGGCCACAACAACATTCCTTCAATGGACCCGGTTCTCGCAGCCCTGGTCTCAGCCTCAATGCTTCTTTTTCATGTCTGCCTCGGATGACGATGTTGGATGCACTTCCGCAAGGTGTGGCCAATCCAGTTCCATTTTCGTTTTTTGATTTCTATCTCCATTGGGGTTTGGTTGGTTTTGTCCCACACTTGTTCATTGGAGATGGAGTCTCTGGCCATTTGATGTTTAGAATGTTTCCGACACATCTGTTGATGAATGTCTAGAGTTTGTGGGTGTTGGTTGTGGCCACTCTCTACGTTTCTGAGCCATAGAGTAGAACCGACTTCACATTGGTGTTGTAAATTCGGATCTTATTCCGGAGTGAGAAGGCTGTTGTCCTCCAGATTGGTCCCAAGATGCTGATGGCATGTTTGACTTTGCTTGTCCTAATCTGTTCCTCCATCCCTGCTGACAACACTGCCCAGGTACACAAACTTGTCAACCTCTAATGTTCTCTTG
>NC_136502.1:4843593-4861093 GCF_053919585.1 Euprymna scolopes
CATATATACATACATATATATAAAATAGAAATTACAATTAAATTTACCAAAATGATCCAAGATGGTAAAATTAAAGTATATTAAAAATATTAAAGAATTAATATTTATAAAGTTATCTAAGCCAGATGTAAAAGCTCTATAAAACCAAATTGGAGATATAATACGAGCAAACAGTTAATAAAACCTTTTTAAAAACACTTTGAAAGGAGTTAAAAACATATTTAGTCTGAAAAGGAAACAATAGATAAGTGGATAGTCCTTAATCCGCGGAGTTTCAAAGAAATACTTTCCTTCTCATCAGAGGGTAGGAATTAGCAAAATGCGGGATCGGATTTTGGATGCAAAACTATTTGATGAAACAAAAAGGTAAGTCAAAGATCTTACTTGAAAACAAAAACGTGAAGCAGAGGGAATATGGTGAAGAAAAAGGTGATTACACATGAATGGATAGTCTGGTGGAAGATAAATAATCCAGCGACGGTAAAATCCAAAAGTATAACTTCAAGAAAGTCAATTGAATTTCCATTTGCACAATAAAATCCAAGGAAATCCCGTAATTGGAAGAAGATGGTCCATAATAATTCAAAGGCAGAAATACATATATACATATATATATACAGAGACTTTGAGAGTTAAAAAAAAGATCACTCGACCACCGGTCGAGTGTGAGGGAAAATTTACTCACCCCAAAATATTTTTACTCGTCCGACTTTATGTCTTTGTTTCAGTCAATAATAGTAAATAATTTTACAGCAATTCAAGAAATTACCGTGTGTATAATCTAACAAGAAAATATTTGTAAATCAACTATTTTATTACTACAAACATTTTAGTAAATATTCAACAAAACGTTAAAATACAACACCATTTTCTTTATATAGCATCATTCATATTATTGTTCCCTAGAAATAAGAATCATTTCTTCGGATGCTTGACGGAACGATGCATTTTTTTCCTCTTTCAAATGTTCGTCTTCACTTTTATAAGTATGAAGTGTATGTAGTTGTAGCGTCGAAGAATTTTTTTTCCAAATGAATTTCAAAATCAGAGAGCTAAATGAAGGCGACATTTTGACTACACGACGAATGTGTAAATTTGACCTCCTATTGACCTTTAGCGTGATCACTCTTTTTTCAATACGATATTCCAACGGTCTCACAGCTAGAGATGAAAGAATTCACAAATGATGAGACATAGGTCATTCTAAGTCACCGCATATTTGAGAGTCGTAAAATTAGTTTTTCCTGTTTCTTTATTTAAAGAAATTTTATCGACTGGCGGACGAGTGATTTACGACTTTTAGTCGCCCCCAAGAAATTTTCAATCGCCTGTGGAGACCTGTCGTGGAAAGTCTCAAAGACTGTATATACATATATATATATATACGCATATATACATATATATGTATATATATATATATATATATACATATATATATATATATAAGGAGAGAGAGAGAGAGAGAGAGAGAGAGAGAGAGAGAGAGAGAGAGAGAGAGAGAGAGAGAGAGGCATTATTTCTACTGATTTCATTTTGGATCATCCAGAAAATCTTTTAATTCCGAAGAAACAATATATGTCATTGCTGTATTTGAGTCGTTCTTGATTATGTCTCCATATTATAAACAAGTTTTTAATCAGATCATATGGAATTGATATGAGAAGCAAGCTGTAGGTGTATTTAGAGTTTAGATATGCTGATTTCGGATTGGTTACAAAATACAATACAATGTACACAGTATATACATGTTATTCTTACAAACACTAAACTCTAATTCAGGGGGAGGTAATATATGTTATCATTTTCATGGAATGTAACGTTTACAGTATATTTGATCAGGAAATATGCCGGCATAACAACAGAAAAGCATGTAGAAACCAATTTTATTACAATGCCATTGCTGTATTTGAGTCGTTCCTGACTATGTCTACATATTTTAAACCACTTTTAATTTATTTTTTTCTTCTGATTATACGTTTTTGTAGGTCATCAACAACGAGTATAAATATTAATTCCTTCACTAAAAATTGCATTTAAACTAGACTGAAAGAGAAACAGCCAACTTAAAGACGACTTCCGGTTGAGAAATTAGAAATAGTCAAGTGATGTATATCAACAACATTTTACCCTATATATTTAAAAATTGTTGTTTTTATGGAGATAATTAAGAATTTTTTTTTACTATTTTTTTTAATTATAAAAAATTCATTTTAGTTTTTAACTAATATAATTTTTTATATAGTTTTTATATAGTTTTTATATAGTTTTTTATAGTTTTTAACTAATATAATTATTTGTAATAAAAAATTTCCACTTACATAAAACGTTTTATTCAATTATTTGCTATAAAAATATCCTAATTATAAAAAAGCAGTTTGATTTTCTTGTGTTAAATTATTAACACAAAACAAATCAAACGTTTTATAATTGGAATTTACTTATTACAAATAATTATATACGTTTTATTAGAATTGTAATATTTTGATTTGAATATAGTTTTTTAAATAGTTTATTTTTTAAATAGTTTATTTGACATGCTTTATAATTGGAATATTTTTGCTTGGAAATACTTTTTCAATAGTCTATATCGAAAATTTGATCACAATCTAAGTGGTTCAAAATGATTAGGGACTGTTTTTTTTATAAATACCGATTGTTGAATTCAAACTTTTATCAAATCGTGTGCATAGAGAGAAAGTAATAGCTTAGCGCTCTCTGTTTCTCAGGACATTATACGAAATATCAACTGTCTATCATACATATGGCGTGCTAGCTCACGAAATATGTCTTAGCTGAAATTCTGACCGTAACTGAATTTAATTTCATCATTCAACCTTTTTACATAGTGAAGCTAACGAATCGTCTACTATACATATGGGGTGCTAGCTCACTCTAGGGTAATTCCTCATCAAGATCTAGGATGGAGAATTATCTGTACGCTTCACTTCAATGTAAATTGGTACATTTTACTTGGCAGACATTTTGAAATTGGAGGGGGGGGGAGAATAATCGTCTATTACAAAACGGTAATTAGATTGTGTTTAATATTACCGTAAAAATAGTAAACAAATACATTTGTTCTAACTTTAAATAAACTAGGAGTCGTGAGAAATGAAAAATAAGTGGAAATGATGTCAAACATATAATGGAGAGAGAGAGAGAGAGAGAGAGAGAGAGAGAGAGAGAGAGAGAGAGAGAGAGAGAGAGAGAGAGAGAGGGCCGGTTACCAGATTTATGGAAATCTTAATCGAAGTTTGGCTGAAAGAAGATGCGTTTTTAGGAATGACTTACACAATGTAAAATAAATAAATATGCCCTTAAAATAACTGTATCTCTCTCCCTCTCTTACTTGTTCGTCTGTTTCCCTTCTTTTTGAACTTGCAGCTTACTGGACGATTATGGTAAATAAATCATTCATCTTCAAAGACTGTTGAATTAATTAAATAATTCATAGGAAGTATAAACTTACATAACTTAACCAAAGTGATGATGTGTAGTTCTGATCTACAATCCTTAAGAAACTCTGTTTTTTGTTGAATGCATTATTATACAACGTAACTTGTACTAATCATTGGATCACAAAAAAAAAGTAATCTTAAGGGTGAGTTAGCTCTGAACACCAACTAGAAGCATAGGAGACATTTAGGGCAGGAACGCCCAATTCATAGTTGTCCATTTCTTTACTTTTTTTTCACCCCAAACAAGGCATGTTTCCACTTAGAATATAAAGAGTTACTATTTGGGATCGTGTCTAACAGGGGAGTTCAGCAGGCAATATGATGTTTGTTCACATTATATTTAAACCTGCAGATTAGTAGAATCAGAGAGCAGGAAATAGGGAGAGAATCCCAAAGTCCAGCAATCCGAAGTAAGAAACAATTAGAATATAAGGGTTTCCGACATCTAAGGATCTTAACTGAAGAGGTGGGATTTTGCTTTATCGAGTTAGCAAGGAGTATGTACATTGAGGGAGCACAAGTACTAAGTACATTCCATTAATGTACTTATAGAACAGACAACATTGCGGTGATGGGACAGAGATTGGGACTTGGTTGATAGTGCAGGACCTATTAGATTAGAAACTTTTTTTGGACCTTGTTCAAGAGTGTAAGATTAGTGGTAGATACACCAGCCCGGATGTGGCTTTGTAAATATAAAGAATACTTTCTAATGTGAGTAATTTTCTAGCGTGGTAGAGGGATCCCACCTTCTTTGCAGCCTTGGCAATGTCTTCAAAGTATTTGTTCCAATTCATGTAGGCGATGAATGTTAAACCAAGGAGTTTGAAGGATGGGTTCTCATGTAGGGTGTTATTTGTCATGGCAATCAGTGGTTTGGAAGGCTTTTTGTAGTTGTGAAAGGAACAAAAAGAGATGACAACCAGGAGATAACAGGCCCTTTCTGCTATGTAGGAGATGTATCAGTGTAGTTGTAGGTGGACGTGAACTCAAAAGAATCACAAGGATGAAGACAGCATGGGCGAAATTTTGTGGTTGCCTTTGATGACATGCAGGGTTAGTTGTATACAAGCATCACGTTATACAGGGTGTCCCAAAAGAAGCTGACGGATTTTAAATTTGATTAACTTATTTAAGTTATGCTTACCAATTTTCATATTTAAGTAGATAAGTCTCTCCGTGATTTTTGGAGATATAGTAAGATATCATAGTCTACTTATTCTAATTTTATTTACACAACTTAGTCTATGGTATGTTTTCACAAGGTCTAATTTTAGTTATGAAAAATGATGTCACTCAAATGTCCACCATTTTCATTTTCCCACTTGTGCTCTCTGCAGGGCATTGTCCAGCACATCACTTAATGTTTCGGGGCTTATGGCCCTAATTTCCTCCTCTATATTGTTTTTAAGGGCATTTATTTTAGCTGGTTTTATTGCATTGGGAGTAGGGGAATTTCTTGTGTTGAAGTTTCGTCAAAATTCTCTTTGAGTTTCTGATATTGACTCATTCAACCGAAAATAGGAGATTACGATAAATATCCGTTCCTCGGTAGTGTAACGACTCATGATGACGTTGGAAGGGTTACTTTAGATGATCTGAAAAAATAAAAGAAAAATATAAAAATTAAGAAAGTTATGATTTTTTTTTAACCATCAGCTTCTTTTGGGACACCCTGTATATGGTAATAAATGCTGAACCCACATCATCCTGTCCGCTCTCTCACCCAACTGCAGCACAATAACAAATTCATAAAATATAATCGAACCCAACACATTAGGTCCATGGGTTTCCTCAGCATAGAAGTTTCCCTAAAAACGAATCGGTTGAGCAGTTATGATCATATGAGAATTTCATCTTCATGGATAAACTGTTGTAGAAACATAGATGTTTTTAATTGCAGAAAGATTGACGTGCCACAGACAATTGGGTAACAAGTGATTGGATCAGACCGTACAGAGTTGAACTTGAAGAGAGTTTTATGTACCTCTTACAGACGGATGTATAAAATGTTCGTGCAAATTGGTGATAAATACACGTGTGGTGATCGTCATTCCGATAGAATATCCTCATCCCTATTCTATCACAGATACAAAAGGTAGAGATCGAGTTAGCTATTCCTATAGCTTTCTAGTTCATACACATACAAGAAACACTCGTCTAACTGAAACCACTATCAATAATTCCCCCCACTTTTTATCTGTGCCTAAACCTAAACGTAGATTCCATGAACAAAGCTTCTTTCTTGGAACTGCACTCCTGTGGAACTGTCTTCTGTTTTCCTGCTTTCCAGCTGACTACAATATGGTTGTCTTCAAGTCTAATGTAAACAAGTTCTTGATAAGCCATTCTCCTTAAGTTAACAAATTTACTGAACTTCCATTACTAACGATTACTATTTTGCCCAATTGACTACTATACACTCTTTAATCCTCATCCTCAAGTGGCCCCTGGGCCTTGATAATTGGTGATGCCTATGTAAAAAAACAAAAAACAAAAAATGACATCTTGGATGAAGAATTTACTTGGCAAATTATCTATACACTTCAAAGTAAATTGGTACATATTACTTGGCAGTAAAACATTTTTGAAGTTAAGGAGAGTATAATCGTTAACTACAAAAGGTTAATTAGATTGTGCTTAATATTGTTGGATATGTTTGCTAGTATAACACTATTTATGTCCCGGGCAACATTTTCTAAACTTACTAGTCGAAAATTTGGATGGTCGGCGGTTGTGCATGTTTGACACGTGGTTAAAAAAGTCCAGATTGTTAAAAAAATGTTAAAATATGTATTTTTCGAAAATAGCAGAGAAATAGGCCTCTCAATAATAATTGGGGGTGGCTACCCTTGAGACGACCCCAGAGGATATAAACAGAGTGTCGCTAAATAAATAGACACCTGTTTATATTGAAAAAGGATTTGAAACAAGCTTTGTTTTCTATTCATTGATTTAGTTTTGGTAAGACAAAGTAAAAAGTTATCTTGTTTGCATGGCTGGATGGCGGATCTTGATAATAAAATTTCTTTCGAACAAAGAAAAAGAAGTAAAGAAAAAAAGAGAGAGGCAGAAAGAAAAGACTTGCTCGCTGGCCTCGAAGGGGACAAGTTAGCTTTCTGGAGCTGGCAGCTCCAAGGCTGGGATAGATCCCTGAAAGAGCGAAATGAAAATGTTCTTCCTTCATTCTCTGACTTAAAGGATTTGCTTTGAATCATGATTCTTGCATCTAGAAACAGTTTATGTAGATTTAGCCTAGAAGAACCTGAATATAATTGGTTCCTTTTTATATGAACTGTAGTTGAACTAATTTATGGAAATAATTATTTTCGTTTATAAGAAAATAATATCCAAATTTTTTATTGATTATTGTCTGCTTGAATTTTGGAAAATGACCCAGTTCATTTTCAGATTTATCCCGAACTCTGATAATCAAGCTGCAGCCGTGAGAAGCCTATATCTACCGTCAACAATGCACCTGTAATAAAAGAACTCAAGTACAGCGTCTGACGATGAACGGCCAGCTAACAGTGCTAAAGGTATTCCCACCCAGACTTAGGGGAATGTTCGTTTTGTACGCTTGGAGTATCAGAACTGTCTACCACTAGACAAATATGAAAGTGTAGCCTCTGCTCGTATGTGGCAGATCCACCCGGCATGGTCACACTAGTAAAAATATCAATAATAATACCATAATTAACCATGCTCTAGTCCGGCACCTTACAGATGCTAAACTTCTGACTGACCAACAATATGGATTTAGACAAGCCCGTTCCACAGCTGACATCCTCACTGTAATCTCTGAACGTATATACCATTCACTGGACAAAGCGGGGGAGGGCAGAGCGGTAGCTCTAGATATATCTAAGGCTTTTGACAGGGTATGGCACAAGGGTCTCCTCAGGAAAATTAAATCATACAGTATCACTGGTAGAATACTTAGCATAATTAAATCCTTCTTAGATAAGAGAAAAATCCAGGTTGTTCTCGATGGTCGAACATCTAAACAGTGTGATATAAATGCGGGAGTGCCTATGGGATCTATTCTTGGACCTCTATTGTTCCTGATATTCATAAATGACCTCCCCGACAAAACTGCCTCTGAGATGGGTATATATGCTGATGACAGTACACTCTATAACAGGCATGACAGGAAAACAAATGAACACATATCTAAAGAAATGGCAAAAACACTAGAGGATGACCTCCAATCTATAGTGGAATGGGGACATAAATGGATGGTCACATTCAATGCTGCCAAGACTAAACTGGTTTCCTTCAATAACTACAAGAAACCTTCACTGCCACCAATAGCAATCGCCAGTGACTCCCTGTCTGAGAGTACATCTTTCAAACTGCTTGGCCTAACGTTCACAGGAAACATGAGCTGGAACAATTATATTGAAAACATTGCCAGGGCCTCTGCGAAAAAGGTAGGCTCTCTCTACCATGCTAGAAAACTACTGACACCTGAAAGTATCCTGTATCTCTATAAGGCCACCATTCGCCCATGTATTGTTGTCACATCTGGGCTGGTGCATCTACTACTAGTCTCTCGCTCCTAGACAAGGTTCAAAAAGGAGTCGCCAATCTGATAGGCCCTGAACTGGCATCTAAGCTTCAGCCTCTGTCCCATCGACGAAACGTTGCATCTCTCTGCTTGTTCTACAAGTATTTTAATGGTGAATGCTCTGAAGAACTGCAAGCACTTGTGCCCCCACGACACAGACACCCTCGACAAACCCGACAAGCAGCTAAATCCCACCCCCACACTGTAGAGATCCCTAGATGTAAAAGAGCTTTCTTCTCCAGTCGTTTCTTCCCCAGAACCGCTAGACTCTGGAATTCCATTCCAGGATCCTGCTTCCCTAACTGTACTGACATGCAGAAGTTCAAGTGCAACGTGAACCGACATCTTGCTGCCCAAATCCCTACATAGTGCCCCAGTAGTTGCTGACCCTGATAGTAGCCCCCTACACCAAAGTGGCAATGTGCCTTGTTTGGGGTGAAAATGTAATTAAAAAAAAAACAAAAAAAAAACTAACTACATTTGCTCAGATAAATTTGTTGCTATGGTGCAAATAGGACATCAGGGGGCTTTTATTATCTTGGATTTTACATGTAAGACAGGACAGATATGTTTTTCAGAGATCCATTCTCTCCTATAGACTGGGAGAATATAAAGCATGTAATATCTATATATCTATAAAAGTGAAAGTGTCTGTCTGTGTACATTTCCCTACACAATAACTCTGTCAATTTTCAGTCTACAGACTCGAAATTTGATATACAGGGTATTGAGATTTGGGAAAATCTTTGTAATCCGTTTTCGGCCAGAAAGTTTGCTGTGAAGGGGTCAAAGTTTAACGATTTGACCTTTGAGAACTCTACCAAATTCCTTCTGCAATTTTGCGCCTAAACACTTGAAATTTTAGATATAGGTTCCTTGGACATCGATCTAACTTAATAACTTGATTTGAGCCCAAAACAATACATGTTAAGGGGTCATAATAGGGGTCAAAGTTAAAAAATAAATTGACCTCTAAATTGCTAAAGACAATTTCTGGTCTAAACATTTGAAATTTTCCATAAAGGGTATTCAGAGATAGGACATGTTTTTTAATCGGTTTGGGTCGAAAATTTGAGCTACCAATATATAAATGTATAAATGTATGCTTGCATGTCTGCTTAAAACTTTCGACAGAGGTGACGGATTTTCACAAGGTTAGTATCGTTTTGAAGCTCGACCCTTCAGACAACAAATAGCGAAAAATTGGCTAAAAACATTAATTTCTTCACCCTCAATTGGGCATTTTTCTACTGCGAGGGGTCGCCTTTTTCGCCGATATCTTCGAAAGTCACCTCCTCTTTTCGATTGTCTAGCCTTAATTCAAACCTATGTCACTTCTGGTTTGGCAGTGGTTGTAACAGCAAAGACATCACATTTTCCCCCCGTTTTTTTCCTACTTCATGATACCGGTTCGAGCCTGCCTTCGTACTACTTTTATTTATTAATTTTTTTTTGCTCAACAGACACCCCCAAACACCCGGGCAACGCCGTGCACCCATGCTAGGTACCTATAAAGAAAAATATACCGCATATTATGCTAAATGCCATTTAAAGAAAATAAATGTGAATAGAAAATTTTAAAATGAGTATGTACTGTTGTTATCCCTTTTTTTTTCATTTTTCTTAAACTTTTTCTTGTAGGGGATGGGACATCCAACCAGATGTCTGACATTTACCCCTATTTTAGTGAGTCCAACCAAGAGATCTTTTCAGGATTCTAGCCGTCCCTTTCAGTGCAATCGTTTGTATTTCACTTGCACTTGGTTCACCGGGTATGTTTGCTATGTACTTTTTAAAGTTCTTTTTCATAAGCTCAGTTGCTCCTATGATGACTGGTATAATTGAAACGTCTTTTAATTTCCAATTTCGTTTCATATCATACATAAGTCCTTGATACTTTGTTATCTTTTCCCTCTCAACTCTGTTAAGCCCTGTATCATTGGGTACACTGACCTGGGGAGACATAAGTGTTATATAATCCTTGTTTTGACTTTCAAAAACATCCACCGGTGAGGTCTCATTTGGGAGATGTGGAAAATATAGAGTTGCCAATTCGTTTCCATTGCTTCCAGATCCACTTTGGCCGAGTTGTAATACCTGTTAGGGAATCTAGTGCTACCAAGTCAGTCTGTTCGAAGTAATTAACTTCCTGACCAAAAATGCACTAATGTTTTTCCTTTCTCCTTGAAAAACTCAATCATGTTCTACAAAGTAAAAAACAAAAACAACAATTTTCTTAATTTATTTTCTTGCGGACTATTATTCTTCTCATTTTTAGTTGTTGTTTCATGACGTTTCGGCCAACTACTCCTCTGGCCTTCGTTGGGTGGTAAAAAAAAAAAAATAATGTGATGAGATGACAACAACTATGGAAGGCAGTAATTGTTGAGAATGCAGTTAGGAGATTCGGAGTTCCTATCCCGTCAGGGTTACCACCTGATGAAGGCCAGAGGAATAGTTGGCCGAAACGTCATGAAACAACAACTGAAAAAAAAAGATGAGGATAATAGTCCGCGATAAAATAAAATTAATCAATAATGAAAATTCCAAATAAATAATATATATAACAATTTTCTTACACAAAGCAAACAAACTAAACACCATGAATAAATATTTGAAGATTTAAAGAACTTGAAGCGTACAAAATTTTTCTCAAAATTATGGGATTCAGCATTAAATGACCCGAAAAGGATTGATATGCCGTTAAACAAAAACAACCAACTAACCGACGATCATTATAGCTGTTGCTACCAAAAAATAAAATGAGGGGCAAATGTGCAACTGCTGTTTTGAAGAAGAAGAAGAAGAAGAAGCAAACATGTTTGTATCCATCAAGATAAAGAAAAGAAATAAGAGAGATGACATCTGTAATCACAGCGACTACAGCTGGCATCCAGATGCAAAATTTGCCTTTCTTGCTCTGTATATCTAACGTCAGACGAAATTTCCAGAAACAGACTTTCTTTGCAATGGCTTCACACCTGTGGCACACATTACCACAGAACTACTTCCCTATAGGTTGCAGCATGGTCATCTTCAAAGCACATGTCAACAGATTCCTGTTACATATCACCTCCACAAGTATTCAAACTTTCTGCAACCCAGCAATCATTCTTAGTCAGCTTGTGATTTTTTTTATCTTTTAACTAAAAAATTATCCCATCTCGTTTACTCTTATCCTTCAGTGGCTTTTGGTCTTGATAAGTGATGATACATTAGTAAAAGTAAAAACTATTAGAACTGTTACTGTGTGTCAACACACACAGCTGATCACACAGGCAGGATGCAAAATCCTTCTAGCCGATGGTCATTACACTGCCGGCCACAACAAAGTATGTAAATACTTACACTGGAGGATCTGTGGAGAGATGCAACTAGATAGGTCGTCGAACATCTGGGAACATGAACCACCACCGATAACATCAAATGGAAAAGTGACAGTGTTCTACGACAAAGACATACAGGCAGGCAGATACATAAAAGACAAGGCCATCAAGCCAGTCCTGCTTTCCGGCTGACTACAATATGGTTGTGTTCAAGTCTAAAGTAAATAAGTTCTTGATGAGCCGTTCCATATAAGTTATCAAATTTACCAAATTTTCATTACTAATGATTACTATATTGACCAATTTCTACTGTACACTCTTTAACCCTTATCCTTGAGTGGCCTCTGGGCCTTGATAATGTGGTGATGCCTATGTAAAAAAAAAAAAAAAAAAAAAAAAAAATAGTAATATGGAACAAGCCCGAAAGAACTGCACTCATTATCGACGTCACAGTTCCAAACGACTTTGGCCTTAAAAGAGCAGAACGGGAAAAGATAACAAAATATCAGGACCTTAAAAATGATCTAAAAACAACATGGTCTCTGAAAGAAATAAACATTATACCAGTTGTGACAGGAGCAACTGGCCTAATAAAAAAGAACCTTCAAAATACTTAGAAGCAATCCCTGGAAAACCAAGCTGTAAGGAAATACAGATAGCAGCCATAAAGGGAACAGTGTCTATTCTTAAAAGATCCCTCGGATATAAACTTAAACTATAATAGAATCAAGTGTTAGCTCCAGGAAGGAGCCCCTTGATCTCTTAAAACTAACAAAAGTAAAATTAAAAAAAAGCAGATCATATTTGCTGTGATCGAAGAATCTTGACCCTACATAAAAACACTACGTCTTCACCGCTATCTCTGTTGGTGAAAGTACCCTGGTGCTAACAGATAAGGCTGTCTGAAGATACCAGTTTCCTGACATAAAATGCATCAAGCTTTGATATTATTGTTTTTTCCCTTCTGCAAAACTCAATTATGTTCTGCAAATCCAAAAATAAAAACAATTTTCCTTCATATTATTTGAATTCTTCCAACTGTTGTTCTAATCTTCAGTGTTATTTTCACAACGTTTCAGTCGAAGTAACCTCCGACCTTACTCACGTGTATCTTGTCAGACTCTGGAATCTTTCTGTCAAGCTCTGGAATCTTTCTGTCAAATTCCGGAATCTGTGCAGAATTTCGGATGGAAGCCTTTATTTAATCCACAGGGGTTGCAGCTCTTGTTCTGTCAATTATAACTGGATAGAAGTTCTAAGTAATTCATAATTGAATTTTTAGTGTCAATCGCATTGAAGATTGAACCTTCAACCTCAAGAAGAGTGTAATTTTACAGCTGAATTTTATCCACAATGCCACAGGTCCTTGCAAACGTTGTAAAAATATAACCGAAGATAAGAACACTAGTTCATAGAATTCAAATAAACATATAATCATCCTCATCTCAAAATTTTAGAAATGTAATTTTCCCCAACAAAAAAACAGAACAAAAGAAATTAAACACGTTTTATAAATATTTGAAGCATAAAAACTTTTTTCTAAATGCTGAAAGTTGCATCAAATAACTCAGAAAGAAATCAATTCTTTTGTAAAACAAAACAACCAAATAAAAATGATGGATGTATCAAATTTTGAAACAAAATAACCAAATCAAAATGGCGGAGGTATCAATACCTGCGTCAAAATGTAAATAAAAAGTGAAACATGGAAATACAAAGGAAAGCAACATGTTTTATCAGGGAAATATCCACAAAAAAAAAAAAAAATGGGGAAATCTTTTTTACAGCAAAAACCATAATGAAATATTTGTTCTAATATTTTTACAGAAATTTTTGTTGAAATATGAAATTTGTGAGAAAAAAAACAGATCGTCTGTTCCATTTTTAATATCCATTATTTTTTTACGTTTATCTCAAAACAAATCCTCCAAAAGTCTTCAGTTTTTTTTGGGAGGGGGGTGGAATGTAAGAAAAAAATTTGCATTATTCTTTCATTTGTTCATTTTTGCATATGAAAATGTCTTTTTTTTTAATTTAAATTTGGTTTATATATATCAGTATTTTTTTTTTTAAATTCATAATCTGAAATTTACAAATAAAAAGTCCTATGGAGTGAATAACAAAAAATATTTTTTAAATAAATAATATAAAAGAATCAGCTTTTAAATAATTTTTGTCAGTGAACGTTCCAGACGATGAGCATTTTGTTATTTATTAAACAGAATAAATCAATAAGTATCAAGTCTTTTTCTTGTCGAATTTTCGAAATTAAAAAACTCATTTTTACAACCTGTGAGAAAAATTAAATTTTTTGCCCATAACTCATGTTTATATACACCCTTGTTGATTGTTGTTCCATTTCTTTTTTTTTTTTAAATTTTGTGATCAGTACTTTTTACAATTTCTTTTTAAAATATTCTCATGAAACAAATAACTTCTATTAAAAAGAAAAAATGCACCCATCTAAAATAATATTCCCAGAAAAAAAAATAGAAATGCCACCAGTAAAAGTATTTGAGAAAATACGACATAAAAGAAATTCTGCGTCTCCTTCCAAATACCTCATCAAACAAAAAATACTCCCATCAAATAAAAATTACCCACACCAGAATAATAATTCTATCAAAGAAAGAAGTGGTTAAATAAAATCTGAAAATGTTCCACACAATTTTTTTTTTTTACATATATATATATTTTATTTACATATATATACTTTTACAAACATACATACATATAATATATATATATATATATATATATATATATATATATATATATATATATATATATATATATATATATAATCACATCATTCTGTTGTGCTTTTTTAAAAACCTATCATTAAGAAATTTGTTTTTCTTTTTAAAACAATATCGAGTTTTAAAACAGGAAGCAAGAATGTAGCTAAGTTTCGCCGAACAATATTTCTCTGGAACAACCATTTGCCTTCTTTTCTTCTTTTTTTAATTTCTCCAACCAATGTCTCACAAAAATTCAAAAGTTTTCGGATTGAGAATTCTTGAATTTTCAACAATGGAAAATCTCTGCATATTTTGAGAGTATGTTCAGTTCTGCGAAAAACTATTCTTAATTTCATTCTTTCGATGTCTTCTGCCTTTCAAACGTAACAATTGAGGAAGTATTTTTTTTTTTTTTACTAATAAACAGTTCAATCGACCCTTTTCTTCTGAAGTGCTGAATTCTTTTTTTCATTTCATTTTTTTTTTTTGTTAAAAATCGTGCTCACGTATATTTTGTTTATTTACTTTTTTGAGCTTGTGCATTATAATTCGATTTCAGTAAAAGCATTTTATGTAAAAAGCACGATAACATACTTACTTGCCATGTCGAAATTAGTAAAAATGAAAAAATTATAAAAACTGAGTAGAATATCTGCTAGAACTATTAAAGAAAAAACAAAAAAAAAAACATAGGTATTAGTAGTCTGCCATTTTGTATTTTAAAATGGCGGATTTTGATATTTTGTGAACATCATAGTCATGCAGTTACCTCCCCTGGAACCCTTCCACATTAACAAGTATGATAAAAGTTTATATTGATAAATTGTATTCTTACTTGTAATTATTTTTCTACTTTATCATTTTTCGTAATTTTCGGATATGTTACTAATTTCGATATGACATGTAATCATGTAACAGTGTTTTTAACTGAAATGCATTTATTTGAAATTTAATTATACTGCACAAGCACCTTTTTTTCTTATAGGTTTGCCAATCTGTAGTAAAATTTTCAATTGCGTTTTTTTGTTTTGAGTTCAACGAAAGTCTTTTGAGATCAATAAGATTTATTTTTTTTTATATCAGAACTTTTTACTGAGCAAAACCTTCAATCTATATATAAATTAATGTCTGTGTGTATGTGATGTTTGTGTGTTGCATATAGAAAGAAAGGTTAGAAAATCTACAAGTCTATTCTTATGTAAAATTTACTGAGGAAGAAAATGGAAGATTTATCGAATTTCTAAGTTCGCCCCCAAGGGGAGTATGAAGGTCTAAGCCCCTTAAACTTTAAATATATCTTATTTAGATGGAATTTAAATCTTATGTATGAACTTTTTTTTTTTAATTCAATGTTCACCTCAAACAAGGCACAGTGCCACTTGGAAGCAGGGGACTACTATCAGGGACTTAATTAGCAGTGTCATTATGAGCAGGGAAGACAATGGAAGTGGTAGTGAATATCTAAGTTCCTTTCTGATCTAAAGAAGTTATAGAGATGAACGTGCATGAAATTTATATCATATGTATACAACTTTGTGGAGGAAGACAATGGAAGTGTTCCAGAATCTCTACATTATTGTCCATGTACCAAATCTCTATTTAGCTCCACCTATTCGGTTTAAGTCTGACTTGATGGTGACCACACTATTATTTTCCTTATTGAAAATTGTTACCTTTCTGGAAACTTGTGAGAAAACCGGGACTCATGTGAGAGAGGAGTACCATGTAATGTGTTCAGACCGTTTTACTTAATGTACCAAGCATTAAACATAAGAATGGTGATAAGCACTGAACCCAGCAGTCTTTCAAGCTGAAAAAGAGGTTCATTATAATAACTGAGAACAGTTCTGTTGGCATTCCCAGTAGGAGTGACTTAGGCGATAAACCAACCAGCCTTCCTGAAAGAAGAGGAGAACGTAATGCCTGGGAGTTATCATCCTCTAGGACTAATCTGAACCATGTCTCATACTGAAAATATAAATGTCTTGTTGCCAGTGAGGCAGTCTCTGTTTGCTAGATACTTACTGGTGACAAACTAGCGTCCTGTTATGGGCGATTATTCAGAAATCCATTCCAACAGCATTAGCTACGAAATGAGTGCAAAACATCAAATCTGTAAGACCTTCAAGTGGAAAAAGGAATTTTCATTTTTTTTCTTTTTTACTGTATGTATGTATGTATGTATGTATGCGCGTGAGTAAATATATGTCAATGTATATTTGTATGTCTCTCATTCTTTGTGTGTGTGTGTGTGTGTGTGTGTGTGTGTGTGTGTGTGTGTGCTTATATTTGTGGATGTATTTCTGTATCTGCAATATGAAGTGCTGGGACGATTCCAATATTTTTTCCCGATTCCAATACAATTACCAATTCTGATTCTGATTCTTTTTAGATCTCTAAATATTTAGCGATAGTATGTTTATTTAATTTTAGATTATGAAAACAAAACAAACAAAAAAACAAATATGTAATATGCGCATATTTTTTCACAAACGCAAAAACACATTTGCAGGGGCATGGGTGATCTATAGATTTTAGTCTGCCTCATAGTTTAAAATCCATAAATATCATTAATACGAGCAGTGGACAATGAAGTTTTAAACGAAAACAAATAAACGGACAATTAAAAGAATCGTTTTGAGCATCAGAAACTAGGCACAATTTTTTTTTCTGATTCCTATACTGTTGTGGTGGCACCCACTCATTTACATATGTGGATAATATTACACATAAATAGCAAGACTCAGTTAGTCTGAGTGTGTGTTAACCAGAAGCCACCGAAGGCCGAACCAAGAGCAGATATGTTCTCCAGCCAAGACTCTCTTACCTGACAACCATTATGTAAATATATTGTAAATATACTTTTCCTAATACACTTCTTATTGATCTACCTTTGTTTGTTGAGTCTTCATTTGTATTGCCTTATACGTTATTTGGTTCAACCTGCAAACATAACAGTTGGCGACGAAGATGAACGTCAAACATAACATATACCGATTCTGATACTGATTCCGATATCCCAAAATGTTCTGATTTTTCTGATTGCCAATTCCGATTCTGATTAATCGTCCCGACGCTAGTAATATGTTTCTTATTTCTTTTTCATTTTCCTATCATTTTGTTCTAGAAGAGGATGGGGCATCCATATAGGATGCTAGACATTCACCCTCTATCTCATACATTCTAACCGGTAGATCTTTTTAAGATTCTAAGCGCCCCTTTAAGTGTAATTGTTTGATTTGCATATACGTGTAAACACATGCATTGAGATATGTGAAAGTGTTATTCAATGTGTTTGTATATATATGCATGCGTGCGTGTCGGTAGGAGTTGCACCATTGAATGTGCATGCATGTTAGTGCATGCAAAAATGCATATGTTAATATATGTATATTCATTTAAGTG
>NC_136502.1:4866093-4923593 GCF_053919585.1 Euprymna scolopes
TTTCTTTTATTATGTCCTAAGCAAAAATTCCAATCAATTATATTTCTTTGAGCATGATTATTTCTAAATAGCATCAAGTGCCTTTCATTATTTTTTGGTTTTCATCAGCGACTTAAAGAAACTCGAATAACCGTGAAAATCAACCCAGAGTTTATGTGCTTAGTTATTTGTATTTTTATGGTTCAAACCGGTTAATTTGACTGAACCAGTTTTATGTAATTGTTTAAAAAAAACAACAATCAGGCTCTGTGTTCAGCACTTGCATGGAACTAAATTATTTAGATTTGTCAGCTGTAGGAAATTCTTGTTTTGGCTTTGTTTTTGTTGTTGTTTTTAAGTGGATTGATTCACTTTGGGTTGTGGTGTTTATTTGATCTTGCTAATTAACTGATACACTAGTTGTCAACAATGGTCTGTGAAGCTATCACATATTGAAGTTAACTGCTTTCATTTGCAATATTTTTTGTTTTTATTTCTTGTCTTTATTATATATATTAGTTTGTTTGCTGCCTTTGTGTATGGTAAGCATATATATATATATATATATATATATATATATATATATATATATATATATATATATATATATATCGTGTTATATATAGTCTGTTTATTATTATTGGTTACATATGTGCATACATGTTTCAGTGGAATCCCAATTCAAAGAGATCACTTCAACAGACCAAAAAAAAGGGGTGATATTGAAGTTTTCAATATCGCCTCTTTTTTGGTCTGATGAAGTGGTCTCAAATATGGTTTGTATAATAAACAATGTATCAGCTCTGTCTTGCATTGAGCACTCTTTAATAATCATGTGGGTTTCATTAGATTTACATCTAGGAAACCAATCTATGCAACAATTATACACATATATATATATCGTGTTATATATATATATATATATATATATATATATATATTCATGTTGTGTTTAAAGTTTTTTCACCTTATATATTTCATGTTATATATTTATTTTACGTTATACATTTATTTTTTTATATGAATAATCGACTTCTTCGAATCATAACAGAGCCGATTCAAGACAGCAGATGTTTTACACACAAAAGGTTCGATATCCTTTTATGACAAAAATAAATAATTAAAAGGACTCATGTCAATTTTCCTGCAGATTCATGGAAGACCTGATTGTGAGGAGTGTACTATTATTACAAACAGCTGAATATATATATATATATATATATATATATATATATATATATATATATATATATATATATAATTATTATTTTATTCAATTTAGGTATGCAAAATCATCATAAGTTGCTACAATAAAGTTACTGTTTCAGTCTGAAAAATTCCATTGTCAGGCGAAAATAAACCTTTGGTCTTATTCAAGGCCAGTCATTTAATGGAAATGAAAACCAAACTTCGGTTCAGTTTTCATTTCAATTAAATAAGGCCAGAAGTTTATTGTCGCCTAACGATGTTTTTATGATTGAAACAGTAAGTTTATTGTAGCGACTTATGATGATTTTGTTTACCTAAATTTAATAACATAGTATCCTGTTCTTTTTATTGAGCACTATCAACAACCTCGTTGAAATTCAATGGTCTTTATTTTTTAATATTTTAACCTGAAATATATATATATATATGTGTGTGTGTGTGTGTGTGTGTGTGTGTGTGTGTGTAGATATGAATAAGGTAATAAGCATAGGGTCATACTTTTGTTTATTTCAATATTTCGTCTCAGTTATGAAACTTTGTCAACAACAGCATTTATTGAGCAATAAGATATAACTGCTTATTAAAAGATATTCTCGATAAAGTTTCATAATTTAAACGAAATATCAAATCAAACAAAGCATGATTCTGGGTAAATCTTTTTTGTTCTTTCTCACTAGGATATGCATTCCATTAGAAAAGCTTTCATATATATATATATATATATATATATATATATATATATATATATATATATATATATATATATATATATATATATATGATCTTAATCTGTTTTAAGCATTAAAAACTAAGAAAATCTTTTAATTTCAAAACCTTCGTGTGAAAACCTCGCTTGTAAATCAATCTCTTTCAACCATTACATACATTTGGTTTACTCTAGTTTTAATATTATTGTATGAATCATCAGTTGTTTACCATGAAAAACTGTGTGTGTGTGGGTGTGTGTGTGTGAATTTTTGGGGGTTAGGTATGAAATTATTTGATGCACAAAATTAAATTCTTTTTTTTTTTTTTATCTTTTTCTAACTTATTGTTAAGAATCATTGGCATAACTATTTCCTAGCACTGTTATTGTCTATACCAATGCAACCTCCCTTTTTTTTTTTTTTTTTTTTTTTACTGTATTTAAAAAATTAATAAGAACAGTGAGAGCAATCGTCCAAGGACCAACAATTCAAATAATGATGACTCTCCATCCCAAAATACCAGACAAAATTAATTGCGAGGGAATTTCATGGCGGAATACCTTCATCAGGTGAGATCACTTTTTATTGGATGTTGCATCTTTGTTTAAAAAAATAAAGACATTTTCTTCTTGTTCAAAACGATCAGAATCCTGACTGAGTTTTAGGTTCCTTTGCTTGATTAATCAGTCAAGAATTTGTTTGGTGCCGAGACAATCGGAAGGTGTACATATCTGAAAAACACAAACGACAAAAAATATAAATTTATATATAAACGGCAAATGTCTTTGTGTATGTATGTGTGTATGTGTGATGTTTGTGTGTTCCCTACAGAAAGAAAAATTAGAGAATCTACATAAATTCTAAAAGTGTATTCTTATGTAAAATGTAAAGAGGATAAGAATACAAGTGTTCTTGAATTTCCTCAGTGCATCCCTAGGAGGGCTTTGAAGGCTTAATCCTCTTAAAGCTTCAAATATATGATATTTTAATGAAATTTAAAGCATATGTGTCTTTTGCTGTTAATTTTTTTTATTCTTTCTCACCCTGAATCGTTATCATGTCTAAAGATGTGAGGAATTGAGCCGTAAGATGTCTGTTCACATAACATTTGAACTTCTTATGTTAGTACAATCAACAGCAAGAAACGGGGAAGGAATTCCAAAGTCCAGCAGTCTGATTGAAGAAATTTTTAGAGTAGAAGACTTTCCGATATTTATTATAGTAACCTCAACAGTTAAGGCATGGGATTTTGTTGTTTGTCGAGTTAGTTGGGAGCATGTACGTTGAGGAGGCATAGGTGCTATTTCATTAGCACATTCGTTTAAAATACTTGATGAACTCATAGCACTTGTACCCCCTCAAGTAACATACTCCTGACTAACCTAACAAGCAGCAAAATCCCACCCTTTCACCGCTGAGGTTCATAGATGATGGAAAACCTTTTATTATAATTTTTTCTGCTAGACTTTGGAATTCCCTTCCTGTTTCCTGCCTCCCTGACTGTATTACATTGCAGAAGTTTAAATATTATATGAACAGGCATTTTGTTGCTCAACTCCCCATTGTCTCTGTTAGACACAATCCCAAATAGTATCCCTTACATTCCAAATGGCAATAACATACTGAATTTTCAAAAGCCTATGACAATTTTAAATGCCTGTACAAAAAAATGTCCGGAAACTTATTGAAGGCACCTCACACGTTTAGAAGGCAGAAATGCTATGCGTTCATTAGAACACATTTTCATGAAAGTCTTGATGAACTTATAGCACTTGTGCCCTTTTAAATAACATGTTTTTGATTAGTTCGACTAGCAGCAAAATCTTACCCTACTGAGGTTCCTAGTTGATGGAAAACCTATTTCTTCCCTTGGAATTCTCTCCCGGTTTCCTGCTCCCCTGACTGTATTAAACTACAGAAATTTAAATATAATATGAACAGACATCTCACTGCTCAACTCCTCATTAGAGACGATCCCAAATAGTAGCCCCTTACATTCTAAGTAGCAAGATGCCTTGTTTGGGGGAAATAGGAATAAAAAAAAAAATACTGAGAAGTCAAAGATGAAAAAAAATGAAGAAGAAGTCGTAAAAATTGTTCATGTTCTTTTGTTAAAAATAATAATTACTATCGCCATCCCATAATTACACAGCTTTCTATTTAAGGCAATTTCATTGGTTGATTTTGCAAACACAAATCCAAATATTTAAAACACATTTGTAAAACGTCAGTTCGTTTTCATGTTCTGTTCTCGGCCTTTAAATAACGACCAGCGCTGCAGCAGCCTTGTCATTAGGAACATGAAGAATATGATTTCAAAAATTCCAAGATAGAAAATTATAAGAAAACTAAGCAGAAATAATATTTAAAAAATTTAGCAAGAAAAAATAATGAATGAAAATAAACAAAAAAAAAAAAAAAACAATAAATAAAATAAAACGAAATAAGCCCCAAAATATAAATAATTTTTTAAAAGAAAAGAAAATGATTTTTAATGAAAAGGGCGTTTCTCTTCTCTGCACTAAAAATTATATGATGTGTTAGTCACAGCATGTCAGCAACCAAATTACTATTATGATAACAATATCGAATCATCAATCAGTCCCCCCCCCACCGTATTATTGAACTGAAATCAGAATTCAAACGCCCTTTGGTGTGGCAAGGTTAGGGTTGGGGTTAGGTTTGAGTTGAAGAAAAATGTGAACATTGCATGATGTGAGATTAAAAAGATAAAATAAAATTAACGAAGCTAGCCGATGGAAGGAAGAAGAGAAAAATAATTTTTTACAAAAATATAAATTTTATAGAAATTTTACAAAAAATATATAAATTTGACTGAAAAATTACTAAACTTGACCCCTCCCCAGCACTGGTTATTCGTTTCGTTTTGACTATTCCTATTTTGTATGGATCGGAATTAAGAAAGGTTTTCGTTTTATTTTTCGATTAGAAAAGTTCTATACATTAATCTTCGAAATCTAATGTTTTATAGTTTTTATAATAAAAAACAAATATATGAAAATAATAATAAACGCAGATAAAAATATTTCAAATCATCTTGTAATTTATTCTAAAAAAAAAAATCAATAATTCAAAAAACAAACTAATATTCCACAAAAAATCAATCTTTAAAAAAAATTAAAGTGAAATATAACCACCGACCATTTTGAAAAAATAAAAAAAAATAAAAAAAATGGATCCAATATAACATTTTATGAAAAAGAAGATTTTTTAATTTATTTAATTTTTAACTTTTTTGAATGAAGGGCGACCCCCCACCTTCATAAAAAAAAAATCGTTAATAAAATTCACAATATGTAATTTGGTAAGTTAAAAATTTCGAGAGACGCCATGAAAAATAATGAACGTTAACCTTAGCAAGACCAAAGTTATGATCAGTCGTGGAGTGAAAGGTACATAAAAACAGGTGAGTTCCTTTTCTCAGTTTGTGGAAGGTGCATTTTAGTTTTTATTTTGTGCTTCTAAGGTACACACAAGATGCAGTGGTAGGCTGAAAGAGGATAACCAATTTGTGTGCAAGAAGTCCAAGACAATGGAGATGGACGAAAACTCAGATGTGGAAAAAATATATTTGAAAGGTAAAACTATTAAGGTTGTTCAAAAATTGTGTTTATTTGGAGCACAGGTAGGAGCAGGTGTTAGTTCAATTACAAGAATTAAGAGTCAATGGAATAAAATCACACAACGTGCGCCATTATTAACCATTATTGCTTGTTTAGACACTACTCTTCCAGTAAAAAAAAACTTATATTTTTCAACTTCCTATTCTTTTTAGTTATATTTTAATTTTTTTGTTCTGGAATTTCATATCTTCTTTAATATGTCTTAATATATACTTCCTTCATTTCCAATCTAAATGTCCTTAAGCCAGCGTTTATCTATATTTTATATTTTATATAATAACGACCTTTCTCTTCTTCTGATGAGAAGCATTTTGCTTTGAAATGCCATTGGCTAAAGATTTTTCTTTCTTATTCTTTTTTTATTGATCTGATGACATAATAAAGTTAAATGTAACTTTTATTCTCCATCTTTTATTCAGTATATATATATATATATATATATATATATATATATATATATATATATATATATATATATATAAAGCTGAATGTCTTTGTGTGTATGTGCGTGCGTGTGTGTGTGTGTCTGGTCACGAATAGGCTCCTATATGGTTGACTATTTTAAAAAAACTGATTACATATAATGATAGAAGATGTATCGAGACACAGAAATGTGTATGTTTGATCTGGCATTCATTAAAATTGTGGGGTCTGCGTTCGCGCCTGGTCCACAAAGTATGGAAATAAAAATTTTAAAAATGAAAAAAAAAACGTTTACGAGTGTTTTTGATATAGATGAACATAAGGATACTTTGATAATTATGTTTTAACTTAAATAGGGATGGTATAATAAAATTGTGGAGTCTGCGTTCGCGTCTGGCCTCCATAGAATGGAAATAAGCATAAACTTTAATAAAGACTTTTCATATCTTTCTGCGTAAGTATACTTTGATAATTATGTTTCAGTTTGAAGAAATATGGTATAATAAAATTATGGGGTGTTTGTTCGCGCCTGACCTCCATAGAATGGAAATATGTCACAAAGTTTAACAAGGTTTTTTAATATAGATCCACAGAATATTGTGATAAATGTTTCAGTGTGAACAGGTATGGTATAATAAATTATGGGGTTTATCTATTTTATTTTTACTTTCATCATATTTTGCTTTGGTTTTGATACCCCCAAATTCGAAGCTATCTATTTACAACCCTTCCTTTTCATAACCTATTATACTTTCATAAATCAGAGTCCATTTTCTGTAGGATTTTTTTTTAACCCAGTCAACGACGGGTACTTTTGCTAGTATATATATATATATATATATATATATATATATATATATATATGTATGTATGTATGTGTGTGTGTGTGTGTGTGTGTGTGTGTGTGTTTTGTTTGGTAAAATATGTTTTTCAATTATATTCACTCTTTGCGTATACGAAGTCTTTTTTCTTAAAAGGCCAATGTATGTAAAAGTATGCATAAAAGAATAACAGTATTACATTCCAAGATCCAAACATTTATTTTCCATGCAAAACATTGGCTCATCCAAGATGGCTGCCAGAACAAAAACGATGGTGAATCTTCTATGAAGTTTCTTTCTTTTTTCTTATACTGTCATGCATGTTTTTCTATCTAAGCAAAGAAGTTATTTTTTCTGAGGAATATATGCACGAAAAGACCGGTATTGACATAATAATAACCGGTTGTTTCTGCATAGCAAAACAGATCAGCATGTTAAAACGAATTTTACCATGCTGTTTTGCATGAAACATATAGTTGAACCTGGGAATGTAACTATACTGTTTTATATATATATATATATATATATATATATATATATATATATATATATATATATATATATATAGATGTTTTGTTTTGGTTTTAGTGATATGTTTTTGAATGAATTAAATTATTTACGAAAGTGCATTTTTACCTAAATGCGAGTTGGGAATAATTTTCCCTTTTAACCAATTTGGTACCCCAACATGGGGAGCGGTATATATATTATTTTTATTTATTTATTTTTATTTTTATTTTCTTATTTATTTTTTTTTTAAACAAAAAGTGGATAATTACATTATATATATATATATATATATATATATATATATATATATATATATATATATATATATATATATATATATATATATGCATGTGTGTGTGTGCCTGCGTGCGTTTATGGGAAAAATATGCTTATTCAATTATATTTCACCCTTTATTAATACCAATCCTTTTATTTATGAATCTCGATGTACGTTAAATATAACTACGTTGCATATACATATAAATGACAAAAGTTTATATTCAAAATTTCAAGATGTTGTTCATCTTACGGTATATTTCTTCCAGCATGTTAAAATGTTCAATTCTTGACATCACCTGTTTCGTAGCGCAAAAATAATAATATAATTATTATGTCATCGTTTATATATATATATATATATATATATATATATATATATATATATATGCATATATATATGCATATATATATGCATATATATATGCATATATATATAAGTGAACGTGTCTGTGTGTCTGTGTACATTTTCCTTCGCAATAACTCTGTCAATTTTTAGTCTACAGACTCGAAATTTGGTATACAGGGTACTGAGATTTGGAAAAATCTTTGTGATTGGTTTTCGGGCAGAAATTTGGCTGTTAAGGGGTTAACATTTAACGATTTGTCATTCGAGAAGTCTACCAAACTCCTTCCACAATTTGGGGTTTAAACACTTGAAATTTTAGATATAGGTTCCTTGGACATGGATCTAACTTAATAACTCGATTTGAACCCAAAACAATAATTTTTAAGGGGTCAAAGTTAAAAAAATTGACTTTTTTTTTTTGCTCAGCATACACCACCAAACACCCGGGTTATAATTTATTTTTTAAGGGATCATCAGTTGTTTACCATAAAACACTGTTTCGGGGATTTAGAAATAAAACAGTATATTACATCATGGCTCCCCAGCAGTGTTGATCAAACACTACCTCCCTTAATTTTAGGAAAAAAAACGTTGCAAATATTAGATCTAGTTTCCTATTCTTTATTACTTTATCTAACCTATTCATGTTATAAAAATGACTTTCTTACTTGTGTGATTCATCTGTTTCCAAATTTAAAATGCATATATTTTTTAATTAACCAGTCTTGTATTTATAAGGTTAGGATTAATCCATTTGACTACTTATCACCCCCACTATGATTAGTATTTTGTATATTTACATTGTTATTTAGTGAAAATTAAATTATATACATATATATATATATATATATATATATATATATATATATATATATATATATATATATATATATGAGAATATTCATCTAGACTAAGTTCTCTATTTTTCTAGCTTGCTCTATCTCCCCCGAAACTAAAAGTCGCAGAGAGGCGATAGGGGCCTTAAATGATTGGATTTTTTATGAGTTGTTCTTTGATGATTCTTTAGCTGGTTAAAATAGTTAAAAAATGGGTCTAAATTTAAAAAATCGTGAAACATTTTGTACGTTTAATATTAATTTTTAATCAGTTCCTATGCGTGTTACGTTGGCACAGTGATGATGTCACCAGCTTTGAATCGAAAGTTTTGCTTTTGGTTTCAATTCGAGCAGATGGCACCCAAATACTTTTTTGTTTAAATTTTGAAATCACGACTTAATAATAATATATACAAAATCTGAACAAATTAAAATATCATATTTAAGCGTATTTTACGATCGGACATAACTGGGCGCTCCTTTCCGTTAGTAATATAATATTTAAGTAGAAAGCTGTTACACACCTTGTTTTCCTTGACATCTGCTGAAGTGTTTGCAACGATCTACATAAAGGTTATAATACCACGTTCGATTAAAAAAACATAATTTTATCTGCATGTATGTGGCAAAAAAATGAATGTCCCTTTGCTCCAATATCAGATGTAAGTTTTTTTTTTTTTTTTTTTTACACAGTGATCACCACTTATCAAGGCCCGGAAGCCACTCAAGGATAAGGGTTATTGCAAGTACATTACGTTAGTGTGGAGATTTGATGAAGTGTTTAATTAAGGGGGCAGTTCATTAGGAATTTGTTAATATTGGACTTGAAGACATCCAAGTTGTAGTCCGGAGGGAAGCAGGCAGACGGAACAGAGTTCCACAGGCGTGCAGTTCTAAGAAAGAAGCTTTGTTCATGGAATCCGCGTTTTGATTTAGGCACAGATATAGAGGGGGGGGAAATTTTCACAGTGGATTCAGCTAGACGAGTGTTTTTCGTCAAAGATTGGCGAGGGGGGGACCAGAGATTGGAGTTCAGACGAGCACCTGCCATGGAAATAACGATAAAACAAGGATAGGCTCGCAACGTCTCTTCTGTGGGAGAGAGGTTGCAGGGTAGAGAAAAGGGCATCCCTCACTAAGCCACGAAGTCTATTTTGTACTCTGTTAAGGCAGGATAGGCTGTTTTTAGCAGCTCCTGCCCAGATATGGCAACAGTATTTCATCCTTGGACGTACTTGGCTTTTATATAGATAGAGAATTGCATCAGTAGTGAGATATCTTCTGGAGCGTTAGAAGGATCCCACCATCTTTCCAGCGCCCTTGGCAACAGACTTGATGTACGTGTTCCATTTCAGATAAGGAGTAAAGATCAAACCCAGAAGTTTGTCAAAACACGGGGCCTCACCAAGACGAGAGCCATCCATCACAATTGATGCCAGATGGGGATCAGAGCGTTGATGATGTTATGATGTTGATGCAAATTATCACAATCCTTTTCTGATACGTATTATATATTATACATTTCATTTCGTCCATGTTGTGTGTGTGTTCAGTTTTTGATTAAAAAAGTATATATAGTGTACATTATATACATATATATGTATGTATATATGCACATGTACATATGCATATATGTATATGTATGTATATGTGTATATATATGTATAATATGTATATTTGTATATGTATGCACATATTCATATATGTATATGTATATATGCATATGTATGTATATATGCATATGTATATATATATGCAGATGTGTATATATATATATGTACGTAAATACGTATATGTACATATATGTATGCATATAAATGCATCGGTATGTAAAACTACATATATATATATATATATATATATATATATATATATATATATATATATAGAATGTATTAAATAGATCTTAGAGTATAAACATTTATTTGCTCTATCTTGCATATCGAGCAATTCTTGTTTAGATGGGATAACTTATAGAATATTACTGCCAGTAATATTTTGTAAACCTACAATCTCACGTTTACATAACCACTGATTGTTAAATAAAAACTATTCCGAAGTATATATATATATATATATATATATATATATATATATATATATATATATATATATAATGTATTTACTTACCCCCCAAAAAACCTTCCTTCTCTGATGATCGATATTTTACGATCCGAAATTAATAAGATACAGTTCAAGTATAAAAAAACAAAACAAAAAGAAAAGGAAAGAAAAAAAAGAGGGAAATATTTAAAAAAAAAATCGAATAATTTTTTCTTTTAGATCAAACCTTTGCACCTTCAAGTGGTTTCAAAACAAATGTGTGTGTGTGTGTGTGTATGTGTGTGTAATATAAACTTACACAGCACGCGAAACGCCATGTCCTGCAGAGACAGGTATATACAGAGGCTGAAGAGAATCCGGCATAGGAGACCAACAACAGGTCGCCTTTGTTTGGATCTGAAACCGACGGTACCGATATTCTTCTGTAACACATAGATAAATAAAAATTATGCCTTCATTTTTGAATTTTTCTTATTAATGGAAGACTCTGCTTGGGCTCTATCCTATTAATCTCATATATATATATATATATACTATTATATATAACTATTATATATAACTCTTATATATACATATATGTATATATATGTATTTCTGTAGAAATATATTTTCTTATTATATATCAATCTATATATATATATATATATATATATATATATAAGCGAAAATGTATGTATGTATGTATGCATGCATGCATGTTTGGATGTCTGTTAAAAACTTTCGACAGACGCGACGAAAATTCATAAACTCGGTATCACATCGAAGCTCCATCCTTTGCTCGAAAAATATCGATAAATTGGCCAAAAACGTTAACTTTTTCACCCAGAAATCGACCATTTTCGACAGGGGGGGGCAACAAAAACGGTCCTCTCGTGACAATGACCGATTCTACACATGCGGCAGATGACGTCGTGACCTGATTTACTTTAAATAGTTGAAAAACCAAAGAAATCTCAGGTACGTTGCGTTAGCTCAGTTGGTTAAGTCCTTGATTCATGATCTAAGCGTTTTGGGTTCGAATCGTGGTGTAAGATGTTTGTTTTTTTTTCGATTTTAAAAATTTAAATATTGAACCAGTGTTATTTAAGCCATTTTTCACGTAACGTTCGTTTTTCTGTTTTCATCGTTCGTTTGCCTTACGTTAGTTTTTTTTGTGTTTTTTCCCCGCTTAAGTGTTAACGTTGTTTTCTTTTTATACTTCGCTTATAACAAACAAACCTACGTCGTCGTCGTCGTCGTCGTCGTAACGCTCGACGACTTCCGGCCGCGCACCTGCCAATTTGGTTCTTGAATGAATTCAAACATCTTTCACTAACTCATTCTGGCTGGCCGATTTTATTTTCAAACTTCGCCTCAGGGCTTCGGGTTCGATCCTACAGGTTTCGTTTTTATTTAACACCACGCACACCTACAAACACCCAGTCAACGCCGGGTAACCCCGCTAGTCCTTATATAAAGCTCAATGTAATTACAGAGCAAGATCAACTGAATTAAAGGAATAAATTGTAAGATGGTCAACATCATAAATTTTGGAACATAACTTTTTGTCATTTACTCTCTCTCTCTCTCTCAGTCCCCCCTCTCTCTCCATCTCTCCATATATATATATATATATATATATATATATATATATATATATATATATATATATATATATATAGTAATTTATAAAATATATATGGCGATTAAGCTACACTGAATATTCCGCGTTTCAGAAGAATACTACAGTGGATGAAACGCGGAATATTCAGTGTAGATTAATCGGCATATATATTTTATAAACTAACTAGCTCTACCTACGTATTGAGCACTTTTAAAGTAAATACGTAAAGTTTACGTATAAATTTATACTTTCGTATATTAATGTTATGTGAGTAAATGAAGTAGTTATATATATAAATGTATATATATTATATATATATAAGAATTTTTTTAATGTGACATGATATATATATGTGTGACATGATATATATATATATATATATATATATATATATATATATATATACATATATATATATATATATATATATATATATATAGTTTTATTGTTGTTTTATTGCATTTATCCATACGCATTTATCATTGAATCCTTTTTCGCAGCTTTCTCTCATAATTGAATCGTTGAAAAAGGCGTCTGACAAGTGACAATGTTCACTTTCCGGGAAAGACTCGCTGTTTAAGTAGATACACGCCACCCGAAAATGAGCTTGCTAGAGTAACAACGTCTAATCTTTGTACGATCGCCAACAATGGAAGGATACGAGGTAGATAAGACAACAACAAAAAAAACAAAACAAAAAAACCCAACAAAAACAAAAAAACAACAAAAAAAAAACAACAAAGAAAGAAAAAACGAAAAAGCTAAGTTTGTAAAACTCGCAACTACGATGCAGGTGTGCAATAGGCTTTAACTAGTCCTTACTGACAAGATAAAAGCAATCCCATGATGCATTGCTGCTGCAAGAACGTACTCTATCTCACGCGCGTGTAGATAACGAATAACTATAAGTTCAATTTACGATTCGCACAAATTGAGAGAAAAAAGGTTTCAATAAAAGCAATTTATAATAATGCCATCTCTGCGAATAATTAAGTCATTTCTGAGGAATGCTGCTTCCTAAGTGGCATGTTCCGCGAAAGATGGTAATTATTATTATTATTATTATTATTATTATTATTATTATTATTATTATTATTAGTAGTAGTAGTAGTAGTAGTGTTTTTGTTGTTGTTTTTGTCATCATCATCATCATCATCATCATCATCATCATCATCATCATCATCATCATCATCATCACTCACTCACTATGAGTTCTCGCAGAGCTCACCATCAGAGATGGCTCACTGACAGCAACCTTTGGTGTTTCCTGGAGTCTGGAGTTTCCGGGAGTCTGAGTGACAACAAGTCTTCCCAGATTGCCAGTAGTCTCCACCCCTTTCGATAACATTTGCAAATGTTTACATGATTGCAACAGCTGCTTACCATTGACTTCACGCAGGCAATGGCCATTGGTCTCCACTGGAATTTAGATAGCAGTAAGCCTCACCAAAATCCAAGCATTAATCCAGTGGAGGTCTGGACAGTGTTTTTTTCTCCTCGCTCCTTCCAGCCTCCTTAATCCTTCATGACTACTTGATAAAATAAATATAATTGATATGACGCTTTTCATGTTTCCACATAACTTTGACTTTTCTCTCTCTCTCTCTCTCTCTCTCTCTCTCTCTCTCTCTCTCTCTGTATATATATATATATATATATATATATATATATATATATATATATATATATATATATATATAAGAGCAAATAGTTAATGAAACATGTTAAAAACACTTTGAAAAAGAGTTAAAAACATATTTAATCTGAAAAGGAAACACTTGATAAGTGGATATTCCTTAATCCGCGGAGTTTCGAAGAAATACTTTTCTTCTCATCAGATGGTAGAAATTAGCAAAATGCGGGATCGGATTTTGCATACAAAAGTATTTGATGAAACTGCAAGTAAGTCAAAGATCTTACTTGATAACAAAAAGTGAAGCAGATGGAATATGATGAAGAAAAAAGGTGATTTCACGTGAATGGATAGTCAGGTGAAAGGTAAAATATTCAATGACGGTAAAAATTTTATTTTATTTTATTATATATATTGTAACAAAAAGTATCGAAACTTTTCGATACGTTTTGTGATCAAGAGTGGAGGAGGACCGCTTGAAATATAAAAAATAAAATATTGAATACAAGATGTAACATTGTTGTCATGCTTGAAAAACCCCTCATATCCTTGAAATCAATATATATATATATATATATATATATATATATATATATATATATATATATATGAAATAACTTTATATATATATATATATATATGTGTGTGTGTGTGTGTGTGTGTGTTTTATATTTAAATTTTTTGCAGTAAAATATAGAATTTTAAAACCAAAATTCATTATTTGAGCAAAGAATACACGACATTTAAAATTCTCTCCTTAATCCATGGATTTTCGATGTATGGCGCATCTCTTCAGAGCAAATAACTTTAGCAAATATTTTTTATGATTAAACATAATTTTGCTTTTTAGCACATACATTGAAAATTAATTAAAAATATTTTTAAAGAAACAGAAAAGAACATCATTTAAAGGTGATCCAACGGAAGAATTTTCGACTTTACCTTAAATATTGGAATCATTAACCAGTTTGGATGATAAAAATAAACTTCATTTCTATTCCATTGGCACCACTCGAATCGTGTAGCTGAAATGCATATTATTTTTCTTATTTGATCCAATTCTTTCGTTGAATCACCTTAAAATGATGTTATTTTTTATGTTCTTTAAAAAATATTTTTCATCAATTTTCAATGCATATGTTAAAAAGCATATTTATGTTTATCCATAAAGAATTATTTTGTTAAAGTCATTTCTCCTGAAGAAATGAGCATGCATTGAAAATCTATAGATTAAAGAAAAATCTTTAAATGTTGTGTATTCCTTGTTCAAATAATAAGTCAAAATTATGTTTATCCATAAAGAATTATTTTGTTAAAGTCATTTCTCCTGAAAAAGGAAAAAAAAACTTTAAATGGCGTGTATTCTTTGTTTTAATAATGTTTTGTTTATAAATTCTGTACTTTACTGCAAAAAAAATTAAATCTAAAACCTACAATTTTTACTTTGCTCTATCTTGTATATTGAGCTATTTTATTTGGCTGTGATTATCTGATATAAAAATATTTTCGCCTAACAATATTTTGTGAGACTATGAACCATAAGATTAATTAATCTATGATTTTATTCATATCATTGTTCGGATATATATATATATATATATATATATATATATATATATATATATATATATATATATATATATATATATATTACATTGTGATGTGAATTACTCAAAATACAGTTTGGATCATTTTACCACACTGCTATCAAAGACATTCACTTCTGATTTTACCATGCAATTTGGATGTGAATTTTTATATCATTTTCATTAACTTCCATTACTCTATGATATTTAAATACTTAAAAAAACTTTTAATTGTGATTTTCCATGTCTAACTGACTTTAGCAAATAAGGTGTAAACCATTATAACTATTTGCTAATATTTTCTCCTCTGAAGAGATGGTAGACATCGAAATCCTATAGGATAAGGAGTTATAATATTTCAAATGTATTCTTTGTCTTACATAGAATAATAAAAATCTTTTTATTTGAAATTCAAACATTTCACGTCATTTATTGAAAATTATATATATATATATATATATATATATATATATATATATATATATATATATATATATATATATATATATATATATATGGTGTACTTAGAGTCTGGGTGACAACAAGTCTCCCCAGTTTTCAGTACTTTCCACTTCTTTCT
This sequence comes from Euprymna scolopes, assembly GCF_053919585.1. NCBI lineage: Eukaryota > Metazoa > Mollusca > Cephalopoda > Sepiida > Sepiolidae > Euprymna > Euprymna scolopes. The sequence continues at coordinate 4,882,314 of NC_136502.1, forward strand.
ATACCCTTTGCAAATTACTTTGTTTGATGTCAACAGCTGTTTACCACTGATTTCTCACTGGCAACGACCATTAGTCTTTATTGGAATTTAAGTGACAACTTCTCAAGGTTTAAGTACTTTTTGCACTCGATCAGTGGAGGTCTGGACAGTGTTTTCCCTCCTCGGTCCTTCCACCCTCCTTAACTCTTCACGCCTATTTTGTGTGATATCAACATCAGAGCTGATACTTTTGGAGAGTAGGGTAGACAATTTATAAGATTTCTGTCAGTTTCAGTTTCTTCGGTTTCACATGGTGTTCCTTCCATCTTTTTTAATTTTTTTTTACTTCTATTGCAGTTTTCATGTTATTGTTAAGTATTTGTAGTTTATGTGGGTGGGTTTCCCCATTCGAGGACTTTCCTTAGGATTTCGATTGTTTTCATCAACACTGCCCACTATCTAGTCGCAGTCTTCCTCTTAATTCCAATTTCTCCTAGTCTATTTTTTCATTTTCGGAGGGAATTTTCCTAGTACTCCTATTATTGGCACTATACTGCCATTGTTCATGTCCCATATTACTTTCTCTGACAATGTTGGTCTTTATTCTGTGGTTTGCCGGAACAGCAAACTTTATTATTCAGCAGTTTATTTCCTTCTTATTAATTACTATGACGCCTGGTCTCCTTGCTTGGATCAGTTTTCTGTTTGTATCTCGGTTTTTGTTTTCCAGTAATTTCCCGTTTATGCTTTTACCATTTGTTGACATGTTCAATACATAATCGTTTGCAGAGTAACCAGTGTTTTGCTTCACCATGCAATCGTGTCTGTTCTTGTATTCTTTTTGGGCTCGTCTCTATCTTCCCCTTAATTCCAATTTCTCCTAGTCTTTTTGCTAGGTTTTTCGAGACTCTTCCTAGTGCTCCTACAATTATTGGTATTATATTGATTTGCTTCATGCTTTGTATTGTAAAACAGTGAAAAAGAAAAGAACGGTAGAGGTATAGAAAGTAGACTTAGCGACAGGAAGGTGAAAAAGAAACAGGGCAACGGATAGAGAATCAAAATATACATGACAGCCACAAAAAGAGATCACGTGGGATATGTAAATATGGCAAAATAGAAATTGTATAAAAAGATGAACGTTGGACACCAGAGTGAGTGTCAAAGAGGCGTGGCTCTTGACCGTGCATGCAGACTTTGGTGTGGAAGAGTCAAGAACAAAGGTGTATTTTTTTTTCTTTTACATGGTAGTCACCACTTATCAAGGCCCGGAAGCCACTCGGGGATAAGGGTTATTTCGTGTACAGTAATCAATGGGATAGTATTGTAGTAATCGTTAGTAATGCAGATTTGATAAAGTGTCTTACTTAAGGGGGTGGTTTATCAGGAATTTGTTTATGTTGGACTTGAAGACATCCAAGTTGTAATCAGGTAGAAAACAGGCAAACGGAAGAGAGTTCCACAGGCGTGCACTTCTAAGAAAGAAGCTTTGTTCATGGAATCTACGGTTTGGTTTAGGCACAGATAAAGAATGGGGAAATTTATTGACAATGATTTCAGCTAGACAGGTGTTTTTCATGAAAGATTGGCGAGGGAGGACCAGAGATTGGAGCTCAGATGGGCACTTGCCACAGAAATAACGATAAAACAAAGACAGGCTCGCAACGTCTCTCCTGTGGAAGAAAGGTTGCAGGGAGAGAAAAGGGCATACCCCACTAGGCCATGAAGTCTATTTTGTACACTGTCAAGGCTTTTTTAGCAGCTCCTGCCCAGATGTGGCAGTAGTACTCCATCCTTGGACGTACTTGGCTTTTATATAGATAGAGAATTGCATCAGCAATGAGATATCTTCTGGAGCGGTAGAAGGAAGTAGGATTTTTGTACAGACGACTGAAAAAATATTTTTTTGGTTGTTGCGAGACAGAAAGAACACCTCAAACGCTTTCGGCAAATTATTGTATTTTCTAAGGGTTACAATCAGAATTCGATTATGGGGTTCGGGAAGGAGTTAGTCACTCGCTCGACAACAGCACGTTTCTGCCCTCTTCTTTTCCAATCGACCACACCTGGCCTCTCGCCACCAATGTCACACCGCACAATCCGAACGTCAGCAACACGAAATACTTCAAGAGAAGATGTTCACCACTCTTTTCTTTTTTCCCCACCCCCAGGGAATTTTCCCCAGCTTTTATATCCTCCTATCTAGAAAAGAAAAGGAAGAGACAGGAAAAAAAAATAGCTTCTCCCATCATGCCATGCCTTCCCAAAATGCCCTTCGTGTATATAAATGAGCTAGCCACCCTTTCCTTCTTCTTTCCCAAAGAGCGATGCAGATACGCCCGGTACTTATTCCCCCGGTACTTATTCCCTTTCGCATATACCCCACATATTTGCGTACCAAAATAATATAGTGGGAGTTCTGAAAGTGGGCAGCAATATGATAAAGACGTTCAGTGGAAAAAGCGATTTAATGGCCTGGTTGAAAAAAAAAGTGAAGTTGATTGCAAAGCTGCAGAAAATTCCCGAATTTGTAAGTTTTATATTCCCGTTTCTGGAATGGACGTCTTAGCTCTGTATCTCTAGTTAACGGACGAGCATCAACATGGTGCAAAGAAGATTAAAAGTTGTGTTTACTGAATGAACAGGGGAGGATGTTGTAGACGTGTGAAACAATCAATATATATGCAACCGATGTACAAAGATTGGTGGAATTAGCAGGATTTGAGGGAACAGAACGAGAACAGGGTGTGAAACTCACTTTCGTTAATGGTTTCCCGGAAAATATTTTTACAGCGACTATAAATGAACTTATTTAATAAATACATAAATTAACTTATTTTAATAAAGAGAATGTCGAAAACACTGAGGTATTATTTCGTTTGAAAACAGACTTTAATAAGCGAACATAAAAAACTTAGAAAGAAGTCGTTGTGTTAATTTATTATTTTGTATTTGTATTATAAAAAAAAGTGTTTTCGACATTTAAGAAAAATAATTTTTTTAAGTCGATTACCTGCCCTTGTTGATCCCATATTTCCGCCAGGTGTCATTAGGTCTCAAACAAGATGGCGTGAAGCAAATCTTCGTTAAAACGTGTGATAATATTTGATTTTCTTAAAAAAAACTACTTGATCGATTTACGTGATTTTTGGAACATGACATCTTCATGCAGTGACAAATACGTACATTATAAAGATTTTTTCAGATTTTTCTTGTAAAAATTTTTTTTCGCCCCATTTACAGATAAGCACCAGCTATTTTTACAGCATTATAGCGCGATTACTGAATGTGAAAGCTTTGGCAATTAGTGAACTAATTTCAACTACGGACCCAAACTGTTTACTTTTTACGCCTCTTCACCCCAAACAAGGCATATCGCAATTTGGACATAAGGGACTACTAATTGTGCCCATGCATAAGAAACATTAACAAGATGTTTGTTTACGTTACATTTAAACTTCTGCATATCAGTATAGAAAAGGAAGCAGGTAGCAGGAAGAGAATTCCGAAGTCTAGATGTTCTAAGGAAGAAGCTATTAGAGTAAAAAACTTTCTGACATTCAGGGATCTCAACAGTGAAGGGGTGTGATTTTGTTACCAGGCGGTTTTTTTTTGAGATATGTACATCAAGGGAGCACAAGTGCAATGAGTTCATCAGAGCACATTTCATTAAAATACTTCCAGCAGTTGCGAAACGAAAACCAAAAAGAGAACCTAAATGGGTTGATGAGAGACCAAGACATTTTCTTTACATTAGGTTATTCCAGAGAACAATATGGATAATGAGTGACAGGAAGTCCAACAAGAAATACTATGAATATTCAGAAAAGGCTTAACTTATAGTTTCAGTTTTCTTGATTCCATGTGGTGTTTCTTTGTGTTTTACATCTGTAGCAGTTTCTATATGTTCAGCTTACACCTGTAACATATGTGCATTGGTCTCCGCAGTCAAGGGTTTACTTTAATATTTCAGCCGTTTTCCTTATTGTTATCAGTTGTATATTATCAGCCATCCCCCTGATTCCAATTTCTCCAATTCATTTAGAATCTAGGAGTTTTCACATAGGCTTTCACCAAAGAATTCTCTTTTAGAACAATCTGTGGTGTTTCCTGGAGTCTGAGTGACAACAAGTCTCCTCAGATTTCCAGTATGCTACACCTCTTTCAATAACATTTGCAAATTAATTTGCATTATCACAACAGCCGTTCACTGTTGATTTCTCGTTGGTAGTAACCATTGGTCTTCACTGGAATTTGAGTCTCAGTCCCAGTCCTCTTTGCATTTATCCAGCGGAAGTCTGGTTAGTGCTTTTCTTGATTCCATGTAGCGTTTCTTTGTGTTTTACCTCTGTAGCAGTTTCTATATGTCCGGCTTGTGCCTCTAGCTCATGTGTGTTAGTCTTTGTATTTAAGGGTTCTCCTTAATATTTCGGTCGTTTTCATTATTGTTATCCATTGTTTCTTTCATCTTTCGATTCCAATCTCTTCAATTCTTTTTTCAAAGTTTTTCAGTATTGCTCCTAGTACTCCTACTATTAGTGGTGTTATCTTGACTTTCTTCATATCCTTTTCAACTCTCTGACCAGCTCTGTGCATTTGCTCCGTTTCTCAGTCTCCTTGATATTCACCCCATGGCCTGCTGGGATGGCGAAATCTACAATTTGGCCTGACTTTTCCTTCTTGTTAATTATTGTGACATCTGATCTTCTTGCTTGGATAGGTTTATCTGTTTGCAAATTCATGTCGCATAGGATTTTATGAGATTTTTTTTCAAGTACTACTGTCAGTTTGTACTTGTACTGTTTGTCTGGGTATTCAAGATGCAGTTGTTTGCATAATTCCCAGTGTACTATCTTCCCTATTTGAATGTGTCTGTTCTGATATTCTTTTTGGGTTAGTCTGCTGCATTCGCTTATTTTTATTATTATGTGGTTTATTGTTTCATCTCTTTGTCCACAGAGTCTGCATTCACTGTTTTCTTGTGTTGGAAGAAGTCGTTTTAATAATGGCCTAGACTCTCCTTATTATTTGGATTCATCAGACTACTGGTCTCGTTTTAAGTGTCATTTTCATAACGTTTCGGTCGATATAACCTCCAGCCTTCTTCAGGTGTATCTTGCCGAACTCAGGAATGTTTCTGTTGAACTCGGGTATTTGGATGAAATTTCGAATTGGAGCTCTTTATTTACTTCACTAAGGTAGCATGCTCTTCTTCCATCAGCCATGACTGAATAGAGGTCCTAAGTAATTCGCAATTGTATTTTTTAGTCGCCCACATTGAATTGAAGCGGGTCTGAAATACGAATAACCAATGCTCATCTCAAAAATTCAGAAATGCCGTCAACTCTGTTAGCTTTGAGGCCGAGGGTAAATTCCCGTCTGCAGTTTCATAAGTGATGTTCCCTGGCATCTAAGTGACAACGGGTCTCTCGAGATTTCTATCACTCACTTTCGATAACCATTGAAAATTTCTTAATTGCTTGCTGCATCTGCTTAGAAAGGGATGGAAGAAAAAGAGATGATAAAAAATAGAGGACAAGTAAATGGTTTGGTTGGTTTGGAATGATTTGATTTGGTTTGGTTTGGTTTGATTTGATTTGATTTGATTTGGTTTGGTTTGATATGATTTGATTTGGTTTGGTTTGATTTGATTTGATTTGGTTTGGTTTGGTTTGATTTGATTTGATTTGATTTGGTTTGGTTTGATTTGATTTGATTTGGTTTGGTTTGGTTTGGTTCGATTTGATTTGATATGATTTGGTTTGGTTTGGTTTGGTTTGATTTGATTTGGTTTGGTGTGGTTTGATTTGATTTGATTTTATTTGGTTTGGTTTGATTTGATTTGGTTTGGTTTGGTTGGGTTTGATTTGATTTGGTTTGGTTTGATTTGATTTGATTTGGTTTGGTTTGATTTGATTTGATTTTGTTTTGTTTGGTTTAATTTGATTTGATTTGGTTTGGTTTGATTTGATTTGATTTGATTTGGTTTGGTTTGATTTGATTTGATTTGGTTTGGTTTGATTTGATTTGATTTGGTTTGGTTTGGTTTGATTTGCTTTGATTTGCTTTGATTTGCTTTGATTTGGTTTGGTTTGATTTGATTTGATTTGGCTTGGTTTGGTTTGATTTGATTTGATTTGGTTATTGTTTGATTTGATTTGGTTTGGTTTGGTTTGATTTGATTTGGTTTGGTTTGGTTTGATTTGATTTGATTTGGTTTGGTTTGATTTGATTTGATTTGGTTTGGTTTGGTTTGGTTTGGTTTGATTTGATTTGATTTGGTTTGGTTTGGTTTGGTTTGATATGATTTGATTTGGTTTGGTTTGATTTGATTTGATTTGGTTTGGTTTGATTTGATTTGATTTGATTTGGTTTGGTTTGGTTTAATTTGGTTTGGTTTGGTTTGGTTTGGTTCGATTTGATTTGATTTTATTTGGTTTAGTTTGGTTTGATTTGATTTGGTTTGGTTTGGTTTGATTTGATTTGATTTGGTTTGGTTTGGTTTGATTTGATTTGGTTTGGTTTGGTTGGGTTTGATTTGATTTGGTTTGGTTTGGTTTGATTTGATTTGATTTGGTTTGGTTTGATTTGATTTGATTTTGTTTTGTTTGGTTTAATTTGATTTGATTTGGTTTGGTTTGATTTGATTTGATTTGATTTGGTTTGGTTTGGTTTGGTTTGATTTGGCTTGGTAGAGAGTGTATCACATACTTCTTTTTTCAGGCGATTACATTTAAATGTTTTTATCCGTTCTTTTATTTTTGGAATTGCAGTGAGAGTATCCACGTTTCCCATGATGAAAATGATTAGTATTAGCAGATGTGTTCAAAACGGAACTTCATGTTAACCCAGGCAACGCCGGGTACCCATGCTAGTATATATATATATATATATATATATATATATATATATATATATATATATATATATATGAAATAGAATTATAGGAATGTCAGATGAAGGTAGGTAAAAGGTGAGAATATCATTAATAGGTTCACAGCTAAAGGGACCGGATGTTTCAACCTAAAATTCTGAATTCATTATTCTCTCTTCCTCTCTCTCTCTCTCTCTCTCTCTCAACATGTTTTCCTTCTTTTTTTCTCTACCAACCCTCAAACTATTCATTGAATACAGGCAATCACATTAAGACACAATTTTTTTCTACAATTCAAGCTAGACTTATTTGCAAAGATGCAAAAAAAAAAAAAATACCCCCCAACGTATTTTTGAAAGCAATCTAATGACGTGAACCCCACCCAAAACCCTTCGAGTGACTCTCGTTTACGGTCGCTAATTGGCAACGTGATTGAACGTAGGTAAACCACACCCAATTCCAATTAACGTTTCGCCAAATCTTCTTCTAGCGATGTTTGCATTCCAATTCATTTGCCTTATTCTAATTATCTCTTTAACGATAGTCTTCCAATCAAACTAGTCTACTTCATCGAAGAGGGTGTCGTCATAATAAAATACAAAACAAAAAAAAACATCACATCATCATTGGCGTAATGATGTTTAATAGCAGATATAGACCAGTTCCTAGAGCACTATTCCAAAATTGCAGGTATACTACTTTTCAAGTATATATATATATATATATATATATATATATATATATATATATATATATATATATATATAGTGGCGCCAAAAAGAATGTCTGCACGTATCTTTTCAAAAACCGCAAATTTAAGCTAGATTGAATATAACTGTTTAAACAACCTATACCTTATTTGATTCGCCTTTTCTTCTTCTATAATTTTACCTGTTCATGTTTGAATTTTAATTGAAGTATCTTAGTGTTGATGTCAATTTAAAAAATTAACTTCAAATAGAGAAGGCAAAAAGAAACTCCGCATAATGGAAAATTGTTATTTAAATGTAACTTTAGAACATTAATGCAGCACAAATACAACAGGAACACAATGAAATAGTTAACATTTAGTAGCATTGTTCTGCCGCAATTTGACAGCCTGTAATCTTTTGGGCATTCTTTGAATTAGTCTGCGGCAATACTCCAGTGAAAAGGCATTCCACTGCGCTTTAATTTTTGTCCAAAGTTCTTCCAAATGTTATCATTGCGTAGCTGTTGTTTGATGTAATGCCATACGTTTTCGATAGGATTGCAGTCTGGTGATTGTGAAGGCCAATATTCCGTGTTTGGATTGGCCTTCACAATCACCAAACTGCAATGTCAAAATGCTCTTCAAAGAAGAGCATTTTGACATTGCCAGCTGTGTGAATGGGAGCATTATCCTGCATGAAGATGGGATTATCATACAAATTCCAACCAAAGTTGGGTAGAAAATGCTCAGTCAACATATTAATGTACTTGGTCGAATTAATTCGACACTGCAAGCGAACTATAGACCCTAGACCATTGGCACTAATAACGCCCCACATCAAAGCTGAACCTCCACCACCTTCCAGCATTGCACTGTGCACCTAGGATTAAATTCTTTATTCTTCCTTCGACATACTGCTTACCATCACTGCTTATTAAATTTGCTTTCGTTATTAAAAGTCACTTTTGACCAATATGAAGAGTCACAATCTTTATTGCATTTCATGAAGTCCAGACAGCGCTTTCTGTTCTTTACAGAAATCATTGACTTGCGTCTTGCAACACAGCCTCGCAAATTAAATTCCTTCAATCTGTTCTTAACTGTAGAGAGCACTTTTGAACAAGATTGCAATGTTGTTGGATTTGGGGAGTGTTTCAAATCTGTTTCTGAAGCTACGGATCTTGATAGCATTATCTTTCTTGTAAGAAGTAACTCTAAGACGACCAGATTTAATGGCATCATGAACGCTGCCGGTGTTTTGCTGCTTTTGCACAGTCATTCGTACTGTTTTCACACTTCAATCTATGGCCGATTTCTCGATTGGATCAACCAGAAGGGTGGAGATTAATGAGCTCCTGATGATCTCTAAGAGAAAGTCAAGGCATATGGAGTAAATATTACGTTGTATAACCTGGAACAACAACAATTACGATTAGAGATGCTTTGTTGCCTAAAAGGTGCATATTTTAAGTGTGTTTTAAGCTGCGGAATTTCTTTTTGCCTTCTCGATTTGAAGTTAATTTTTTAAATTGACGTGAACACTAGGATACTTCAATTAAAAGTCAAATATGAACAGGTAAAATTATCAAAGTTATGAGAATAGGACCACTGTCAGCACCTTCAAATGCAAATTCGGATATCAAGAACATGTCCAAGGTAATGAAAACAAAGTTCCTGGCCACGGTTATGGTCTTTGGTTTGGTTTCATGTGAGGGCCACATCATGCCACATCACATCTTCAAAGTCGACTTGAAAGAAACACCAAAATGTACCTGGATGTGCTGAAGAGTGTGGTGATCCCCTGGTGCAATCATGTGGCTGCTGGCAGACACTGAGTGTGACAGCAGGATTCAGTGCTGGTCCACAAGTCCAAAGAGACTCAGACTTGGCTTCAGAAGGAGTTCTACGACTTTGTAACCTTCTCTCACTAGGCCACCTAATCTCCAACCTGAACCCGCTGGACTACTTGGTTTGGTCATACGTTGAGAACATCACCAACATGACCTCCCACAACACTAAGTCCAGCCTGATAGCCACTATCCACCGAGTATTCGCCGAGCTCCCACCGGCGCTTATAGAAAAGGCATGCTTCTAGTTATGAATCCGTATCGAGGCGGTGATTGAGGCTGAAGGCGGCTACATTGAATAGATGTCAGCTCTATTACATAATCAAGTTACCTGAATTGATTTTTTCAATAAAAGTTTTAAAATAAAGATGTAGTGTTGTTCTCTTTAGGGCAACATCTTTATCGTTCCACCCTATATATATATATTTAGTGGAAATGGTAATTAATAAAAGCTGAAGAAAGTGCTCAATACTGTTATAGAGCAAATATGCGTTTTATTTCTGTAAAAGTATGAGGAAGCTACAGACGGCCAAAAAAACGGCCGAGTAGCTGAAACAATAATGTAACTAAGAGAGTGCTCAATACTATTGTAGAGCAAATATGTGTTTTATTTTTTTTATTACCGTTTTATCTGTTTAGCTACATATGTTTCAGATGTTGGACGATGTTTACGACCCAACAGCCTCGTCAGGCTTAGCAGAAGTGGTTGTTAATAAAGGGAAACACTTTTTTCCAATAATTAATAACCACTTCTGCGAGGCTGTTAGATCGTAAATATGGTCCAACATCTGAAACATATTTAGCCAAACAGATAAAACGGTAATAAAAAAATAAAACATATATACATATATATATATATATATATATATATATATATATATAGTAATTTATAAAATATATATGGCGATAAAGCTATACTGAATATTCTGCGTTTCATCCAACTATAGGATTCGTGCGACGAATCCTATAGTTGGATGAAACACAGAATATTCAGTGTAGCTTAATCGCCATATATATTTTATAAATTACTAACTAGCTCTACCTACGTATTGAGCACTTTTGAAGTAAATACTTAAAGTTTACGCATAAATCTATACTTTCGTATATTAAATTTATGTGAATAAATGAAGTAGTTATATATATATATATATATATATATATATATATATATATATATACGAACAAACAGTTAATAAAACATGTTAAAAACACTTTGAAATGAGTTAAAAACATATTTAATCTGAAAAGGAAACACTAGATAAGTGGATAGTCCTATATTATAAGCTCTATTTCCTATTTGGTTTTATCGAGCTTTTACATCTGGCTGAGATAATTTTATAAATATTAATTCTTTAATATTTATAATATACTTTAATTTTACCATCTTGGATGATTTCGGTAAATTTAATCGTAATTTTTATTTTATTTTATATATATATATATATATATATATATATATATATATATATATATATATATTCTTTTTTTAAGAAAGCCAAATGATATAACTTTTTTTTTGCCTTTAAATTTTTATTTACTTTGAAAAATATGAAGCAAGCTTTCACGCTGATCGGTGCTTTATCAAGCGATTTCTATTTATTAATCATTTTTTTAAAGTAAGCTTATATATATATATATATATATATATATATATATATATATATATATATATATATATATATATATATATATATATATATATATATATATATATATATATATATATATATATATCTATTAACCCTCTGCACAGTAGTGCTCCTCACCACCGTGACCCGGTCATAAAATACGCTTAAATATAGTTTAATTCATGCAAATTTCGCGTACATTATTATAAAGCCAATACTCAACTAAATATTATATTGTACCCAATATATAATAATGATTTCAAAAGTTTTTAAAATATGACTTACGGACGATCAAAATATAGCGTTCCAGTATTAGTCGTTAAGTTTAAAAAGCGGCTAGAAATGACGTCATGATATTAAAATTGAGACCGCGTCAAATCGATTGAAACTTTTAGCATAATAATAGCTGACAGCCCAGCGTTGCCTGGTCGAACAATACGCTTAAACATGATATTTTGATTCATACAGATCGCGTCTGTATTGTTATAGAATCAATTCTCTATTGAATATAATATATTATGAGAAATAATTTGCGTGGTGGACTAATTCGTAAAAAAAAAAAAATGAAAATGAATAAATAATAATGATAATGTCGTTCATCAAATTATGTCTGTGTTTGTTTACAAAATTACGTCAGCTGATATTTGGGCTTGATGATGATTGCCTTGGAAAAGTAACTTCTGATCAATGCTTAGTTTTAAAATATGCAAATGAAGAAATGATTTGCAGTGATTTTAAATGGTACCTCTTCTTTTATCGTAAATTGGACTCATTAACAAGAAAAAATTAAAATAAAATGGTGAGGTACACCGGAATTGAACAGGGAATCATTCAATTTCTAGAATGCTCTACCACTAAGTTATACCTCCAGATTATAATATACTCGTCTTTTTTTTTTTAAGAAGAAATGATTTAGTGAAATTTTATTATCTTCCTTGGCCGGTGTAATATAAAATATTCTCCTGTAGAAATTATGCTTTTTTTAATCTATAAGAGAGAATTTCTGTATAAAACATATCTAAGAACACACACACACACACACACACACACACACACACACACACACACACACACACACACACACACACACACACACACACACACAGTGACTTTTATATAATTATAAGTATATATATATATATATATATATATATATATATATATATATATATATATATATATATACTTAGTTATATTTTTGAAAAAAAGTATTCTGGCAGAGTGTTTTATTGTAAGGAAAAATTCCAAAATTAAGAGTGTATTATTTATATTTTAATTTTCAGAAAGTTTAGATAAGTCATCAGTACCGTCAGTTTCAAACCTGATAATAGAGGACCGTTTTTGATACGCATATCGAACTCTCTTCAGCCGATACTCATCTGTTTTATAATCGGAATTGGAAACATGCACATACATTACAAGATCTCGTGCAAATCTCGTATTTTTTTTTAAATGTTCTTAAAATTCAGATAATAACATTTAAAAATTGTTTGTTTAATATTTTGAACGCTAGAGAAACAAAAATAAAAGAAGAAAAAAAAGAAGATGAGAAATTATGTATACTTAAAATTTTTCTGTTATAAATTATTCTAATATATTTGAACTGTTTATCGTGCCACCTATGAAAACAATATGTTTTTTTTAAACTATTAATTGTAAATCTATTAATTTAAAAAAAATTTCCGGTCTTAAAAGGAATTATTTTTATGCTAATTCAATTTCTAACTAGTCTAAGGGAGATAACTTTGTAAAGACCTGAAGGATAACTCCATAGCCCTTGAGCCCCTGGAGGGGCATAGGCCATCTACAACTTTTTTGTAGATGTTTTTGTAGCGAGGAGTTCTTTTTACAGGGTGAGGAGGTACATACAGTGCCTAGCCTTCCCAAATGGTCACCCATCTGGTACTGACCAGGTTCAACGTTGCCTTAACTTCGGTGATCTGGCAAGAACCGGTGTGTCAAAGTGATTGTACCATATGAAGGCTAACTTGAATTGATAATAATTATTTTATTATTATTTTTATTTAGTTTTATTCCTCTCGGTCTTTACAATATACAGAATGAGGATGCGCATCGAGCCTTACTACTGAAATTGTTCCATCCTCATAAATATATATATATATTTTTTTTACATGGGGGTCACCACTTATCAAGGCCCGAAGGCCACTCAGGGATAAGGGTTATTGCGTGTACAATAATCAATGAGATAGTATTGTAGTAATCATTAGTATTGGGGGTTTTGATAGAGTGTCTTACTTAAGGGGGCGGTTTGTCAGGAATTTGTTTATGTTGGACTTGAAGACATCCAAGTTGTAGTCAGGTGGGAAACAGGCAAGCGGCAGAGAGTTCAACTGGCATGCAGTTCTAAGAAAGAAGCTTTGCTCATGGAATCTACGTTTGCATTTAGGCACAGATAAAGAGTGGGGAAAATTATTGACAGTAGTTTCAGCCAGACGGGTGTTTCTGGTGAAAGATTGGCGAGGGGGGACGAGGGATTGGAGCTCAGACGAGCACCTGCCATGGAAATAGCGATAAAACAAAGACAGGCTTGTAACGTCTCTTCTGTGGGAGAGAGGTTGCAGGGAAGAGAAAAGGGCATCCCCCACTAAACCATGAAGTCTATTTTGTACTCTGTCAAGGTAGGATAGGCTGCTTTTAGCAGCTCCTGACCAGATGTGGCAGCAGTACTCCATCCTTGGACGTACTTGGCTTTTATAAAGATAGAGAATTGCATCAGTAGTGAGATATCTTCTGGAGCGTTAGAAGGATCCCACCATTTTCCTATATATATATATAATAGGAATTACGTCTGTGTGTGTGTTCATTTCCTATGAACTCTGAAACGGTTGGGGTAATTTTTACGTAATTTCACACAAATGTACTTTACGTAACTGGCAGTGTTCTTAGATAGTTTTTGCATCAGAATGTCTTTGATAAGTATCAATAATTGATAATTGTAAAAATCAAATGAAAGAAGGAAAAGGCGATTTTGATCCAAGTTAACACCTTTATACAGTCTAACATCACAAGTGCATTTGAGAAGTTTTATTACCACACAAGCAGAAAGGCCCAACATATAAAAACAACGGTAGGTGTGTTTGAAATGAATGTTTCTGTTTAAAGCACAATTGCACCATGACACTTGATCTTTTCATTTTAAACTTAAATTCAAGCCATTATCACTGCCTGAGCAGAAAGACCAGGCATATAAAATCAACAGTAGCTTCTTTGATATGACAGGGGCGTGTTCGAAATGAATGTTTCTGTTTAGAGCACAATTATACCATGTTACTTAACTTATTTTAAAATTTTTATTCAAGCCATTATATATAAAAATCATTTTGTTTAGTTAACAGTAGGTTCTCTACAGTGCAATGAAGAATAAAATGTATTGTGGATTAAATCACTGTGGGAGGCATGTGAAGCTTACTCGTTGCACCACGATGGGTCCCCAACTAGAGCATGCAATCAATCAATTTCACTGCTGTTGATGATAATAAAAATGTAGGATTGTGGAACATTTGTTGATAATAATTCAATCCCAAGCAACGTCGGGTCTCCCTGCTAGTAATTACGAAAATTCAAATCAATACACAAACAAAGCATTGCGACGAAGCACATTTTGCACGACTGAATATTTGGTTTTTGAAAATATACTATCTGACCCGACATGCCGTTTCCCGGGAATATCGGCCATTTTTACTGTTCACTAAAATATTATTTTTAAATATCTATCAGACGTCTTTTTCAAATTACCTTCTAATCTGTTATTTTTTACTTTTAAGTTTATAAATAATAAGTATTTAAGAGCTTAAGTATTGTATATTTTGTTTTAACTTGACACCAAGAACCGCAAATAGAAAATCGTAAAATTTAAAAACTTGTTCCATTAATGTAGGGCACGATTCTAGAAAGGTTACTAAAATGTTTAGAATCGATCAGATGCTGCAAAGCCGCTAAAAGGATTTGGAGATTTGATCAATTATAGAGATACGTTGAAGTCGTATAAGATCGGTATCAGACAAGATGATATCTACGAAAACTCCTGACAGCTTAAAAGTAAGTTCCAGGGCAGAGCCTAACAAACAATATTAGTCCTTGTGTCAGAGACAGACCGATTTTCAATGTGAGGAGCATCTAACTTCACATAAAGGAGCACTTTTAAAATTGAATAAAATTTATAAAATGCTTCAGTCTACAAGCATTTATCCTTCACCAACAAGAACAGGGTAGATAAAATGTGGTATTAGAACAGATACTACACTTTGAATTATTTATTTGCTAAACATATAAAGGTTAGTTTTGGATATAAGCTCAGTGAGAGAGGCTGAGGGGCTCCGGAAGCCTTTTCTTAAAAAGGACCAAATGTTTCATATGGAAACATTAAATGGCTGCAGATAATTAATTATTGATGTTTTTTTACTGGAAAAAGATTTGATACATAACGTAAAGAGTTTCAGGATGGTTCATGAAAAAGAAAATAAAAAAAATAAATTAATAAAAAAATGCACCAATTTTTTGATTAATCAAAAACAAAAAATGGGTGCAAACAATGAAAATACAGTGAAATCACGAACAAGAACAACCAATGAGACTAATAATAAACAATATTAGTCCTTGATCGGTTTTCACTGTGAGGAACCTCTAACTTCACATAAAGTAGCATTTTAAAATTGAACAAAATTTTTAAAAATGCCTCAGTCTAGAAGCATTTCTCTTTCACCAACAAGGACAGGACATATAAAGTGTGATATTAGAACAGATACTACACTTTGAATTATTTATTTGCTAAAAGTATAAAGGTTAGCTTTGGAAAAAATTAGGTACAAGGTCATCAAAAATGTGTGAAAAATGAGGGTTGTTGATCATGCTTTATCTAGTATAACAGGATTCTTCAAAGTGGGCTCCGTGAGCGAGGCTGAGGGGCTCTGGAAATTCTTTCTTAAAGAGAACCAAAAAATGGCTGCAGACATTTAATTTTTGATATTTTTTACTGGGAAGAGATATGATACATAACTACAAGTGTAAAGAGTTTCAGGATGTGCCTGTTTTACAAATATTTTAATGGGATGTGCTCTTAAGAACTCGTTGCACTTGTGTCCCCTCGACGTATATATCCCTGACAAACCCTTTTAGCAACAAAATCTCACCCCTTCACTGTTGAGGTCCCTAAATGCTAGAAAGCTTTCTATTCTAACAGTTTTTTTTCCCTTGAACAGCTAGACTTTGGAATTCCCTTCCTGCTACCTGCTTCCCTGGCCGTACTGATATGCAAAAGTTTAAATGTAATGCAAACCAACATCTTGTAAATCTTTCCTTGGTATGGTCCCAAATAGTAGCCCCTTAGTCCAAGTGGCGATATGCCTTGTTAGGGGTGAACGTGAGTAAAAAGCCCCCCCCCAAAAAAAAAACAAGCACAAACAAATAACACTGTTCCCCTATTAATAGTTCATTAAAAATAATGATGGCAATAAATAATAACTCACCAACTTGATGTCTGTGTTTCTGTTTCTTTCATTTAATTCATCCGACTGTAGTTATGGCTGTAAGAGTAACCCCTGAAAGTAAACGTTGACATAAGTTAAAAATGTGTGCGCTAGTTCTTTGATGCTGTTGGAAAAAATGGATTTCCTTCGCTTCAGGATTTCAACATTTCTGAACATTTCTTTCTCCGATGGCATATCTTCAATTGGATATATGAGATTGTTTCGAAAATAATAGCCGATTTTTTTTTTATTGATTTTTTTTAAAAAGTTGCTATTTTCAGGGTTTTAACTGTCCACTAGTCGGCGTTTCCAGAAAGTAACCCCCCCCCAAAAAAAAACCCAAAACCAAATTAATTTTTGGGACTTGATTTTCATAATAATCATAATAATTTTGTTTTTTTTAAATAATATTTTTTTAAAAACATTCTTTTTAGTATGAGATACTTATCCACTAATAATAAAGAAAGAAATAATAATGTGTAATCAACACACACACACACACACACACACACACACACACACACACACACACACACACACACAAAACTTGTTGAAAAGTTACTGGAGAGAATTTGAATGCCTACTAGAGATTGTATTGAAGTGTACTCGGTTTCCCTGTACAAAGGTTTGTCAGGAACACCTACCATGAGGATAATTCACCCTAGAAGTAAACCCTGATCAAATGTTCAAACTAACGTAATAGTCCAAATAAGATTACTTCGATATGGCTACACACTGTCATACACGAGAAATGGTGCACTTTCTCTAGATGATGTTACCTCTGATGTTACAGTGCAAAGCTAGATACTACACCAGACTTGATAAATTCTTGTCCTGGAATCTGATAAGACAAAGAGACCACACGAAAGATATACTATAATATAGTTAATTGGCAACTAACCTGCAGCAATTCCCCTGCTATGCTTTGCCAAAATCTTTCAATCATTAATCAGTCTAGTTATAGTGATAGTCTGTTACAATATGGATTCTACTGCGGACAAACTAGCAATCACATTCTACTGCGGACAAACTGACAATCCCATTCTACTGCTGACAAACTAACAACCACATTCTATTGCGGACAAACTAACAATCACATTCTACCGCGGACAAGCTAGCAATCACATTATACTGTGGACAAACTAACAATCACATTCTACTGCGGACAAACTAGCAATCACATTCTACTGCAGACAAACTAACACTCACATTCTACTGCGGACAAACTAAAAATCACATTCTACTGCGGACAAACTAACAATCACATTCTACTGTGGAAAACATAATAATCATATTCTACTGCGGATAAACTAAAAATCACATTCTACTGCGGACAAACTAACAATCACATTCTACTGCGGACAAACTAACAATCACATTCTACTGCAGACAAACTAACAATCACATTCTACTGCAAACAAACTAACAATCACATTCCACTGTGGACAAACTAACAATCAGCTATGAACGCATATACCATATCCTGGATATCAGATGAAGTTCAGGTCGTAGTGCTTGATATGTCAAAACCTTTTGACAAAGTATGGCATTAAGAGCTTCTCAAGAGCTGCTAAAGAAAAATCCAGGTTGTTCTCGTCTATTTATAGCTGTTAGGGGAGATAACTCTCCGGTTATTTCCTTTTCCTATTTACAATGCCTCCCACGGGACAGAGTAAGACACTAGGATCGTTTTTTAAAGTGGAGGAAAGGAACAAAAATTAAAACTTGTTTCAGTCGTGAAGGATTTCTCCTCCACTGACAGAGAACAAGAAATTGAAGTGTAGCATCTGAAGAACAGATGGTATTTATTTGCTCCCCCACCGAGCAAATTAGGCACAAGGCCGATTTTTAATGTGAGGAGTGAAGGGAGGGGGAAGGGGAAAAGGGGACCAGCTCCCGAGAGGTGGGAAATGGGAGCTGGTTAAAGGTCAGGCATGTGGGGTTGCCCCCACATCTGGTCTTTGCTAGTCATAGCTAGTCATAGCTTGCAGTATCTGCCGGAACAGATACTACACTTTGATCTTGGCTCGAATTTCCTGTTATCAAGGGAGATAACTTCCGTTATCTGAAGTAGATGAGCTTTATAACCATTGCAACCGGATTCTGCTTAGTTAAAAGATGGCCGGATATCTACCCAACATAACATTAATGTGGGTGTTTTCCTGGGATCGATCCTTTAACCTTTATTATTCCTGATTTTCATAGACGACCTCTCTGGAGCAATCGTATCCGACATGAGTATCTCTGCTGATGACATCAATCTTGCTTCTTGACACGAGGGCCAATAGAGTGCAAATATATCCAATGCAATGGCTGAATCTTTAGTAATTGATTCTCAGATTAAGGCCAAGCATGAATGATTACATTTAATGTTATCACAACAAAATTCTTTTCTTTTAAAAATTATAAGAAAATTTTCAATCACTGATGGAATTCTTCCAGGAGTCAAATGTTCGGCTTAACCTTCACAAGTATTATGAATTGGAATACATACATAGAAGATACTGAAAACTCTGCTGTTAAGAACGTGTGTTCACTCTTCCGGTCTACAAAACTGCTCACACTTACCAGTATGTCACCATTCGCCCATGCATAGAAAATTGTTGCCACATCTGGATTGGCGCAACGACGATTAGTCTCTCCCTTGCAGACAGGGTTCAAAAAAGGGTCTCTAACCCAATTCTGCATTGTCGACCAAACTCTAACATCCTTGCACTTGTGTTATGCATACTTCAATCGAATGTGCTCAGACTAACTTTCTGTACTTGCGCCCCCTAAACATAAATACGCCTAAGCAGCAAAATTACACCCCTTCGCTATAGACGCCTACAGATCCCAGAAAGTTTTCTATTCTAATAGCTTTTTTCTCAAACTGTTTGCCTTTGAAATTCCCTCTTTGCTACTTGTTTTCTTGACTGTACCAACACACAGAAATTAAATGTAATATGAACAAGCATCTCGCTGCACAACTCCCCACTTAGAATGCCCTACATATTTTTCCCTTAATTTACAGTAGCCTCTTATGAGTCAGTGGCAGACTAGTAAAGGGGCATTAAAGTAAAAATAATGAATATATATATATATATATATATATATATATATATATATATATATATATATATATATTTAGGAGCAAAAGTTAATAAAACATGTTAAAAAACACTTTGAAATGAGTTAAAAACATATTTAATCTGAAAAGGAAACACTAGATAAATGGATAGTCCTTAATCCGCGGAGTTTCGAAGAAATACTTTCCTTCTCATCAGAGGGTAGGAATTAGCAAAATGCGGGATCGGATTTTGCATGCAGAAGTATTTGATGAAACAACAAGTAATTCAAAGATCTTACTTGAAAACAAAGAAAAAAAAAGTGAAGCAGAGGGAATATAGTGAAGAAAAAGGTGTGTATATATATATATATATGAAATCAAATGTCTGAGACTTTGAAATGGACGAATAATAAACTACAGGTTTGAGATGTAAAGAAAAGTTGAAGTCAAATTCCAAGTGCAAGTATTTAATCAGCTCAGCCTTCTCTCTGAGGTTAGTTTAAATCGCCTGCCCGGAATGCCTACAGGGCTGCACAAGCATCTTTTGCAATCTCACTTTCCGATCTTTGAGTCACAGTTCACAAAGGTGAGCTTTTAATATCAATGTCAGTGTGACAAATACTTCAGCTTTATCTATATATATAAAAGTAAAAGTGTCTGTGTGTTTGTGTATCTGTGTACATTTCCCTACGCAATAACTCTGTCAATTTTAGTCTACAGACTCGAAATTTGATATACAGGTTACTGAGATTTGGAAAAATCGATGTGATCGGTTTTTGGTCAGAAATTTGGCGATTAAGGGGTCAAAGTTCAACGATGTGACCTTTGAGAACTCTACCAAACTCCTCTGATAATTTTGGGTCTACGCACTTGAAATTTTAGATATAGGTTCCTTGGACATGGATCTAACTTAATAACTTGATTTCAGCCCAAAACATTAAATTTTAAGGGGTCATAATAGGGGTCAAAGTTTTTAAAAAAATTGACCTCTGCGGTCTCTTCCAAATTACTCAGACAATTTCTGGTCTAAGTATTTGAAATTTTACATAAAGGGTATTCAGAAATAGGGCAAGGTTTTTCATCAGTTTGGGTCGAAAATTTTTAGTTACCAATATATAAATATATATTTGTATGTATGTCTGTTTGCATGTCTGCCTTGAACTTTCAATAGAGGCGACGGATTTTACCAAGATCAGTATCGTTTTTAAGTTCGAGCTTTTATACGACAAATATCGAAAAATTGGCTAAAAACATTAATATCTTCCCCTTCAACTAGGCACTTTTCTACAGGGGGGGGGGGTCACTTCTTTCGCCGATATTTTTTAAAGTTATCCTCTCCTTTAGATTGTCTAGCCTTAATTTAAAAAAAATGCCGCTTCCGGTTTGGCGGTGGTCGTAACAGCATAAACGTTAGGTTTTACCCCGTTCTTTTCCTCCTTTGCGGTACGGGTTCGAGCCTGCCTTCCAACTACCACTTTTTCTTTTTTTGCTCAACATACACATCCAAACACTCGGGCAACGCTAGTATATATATATATATATATATATATATATATATATATATATATGCTCCCTTATCTTTATGCCTGTACTTTCCACAATTTACTCCTAAACTTTTCTGAACTTTTATTTTTTCTATTTTCCTCCTCCTCCTCCTCCTCCTCCTCTTCCTCCTACTACGATGTTTCGTCCTCATTTTCTCTTCTTACGTATGCTCTGTCATTCTCTCTCTCTCTCTTTTTTATAATTTTCATCGAGCTCCCCGGAAATAAAATGACCTTAAGGGGAGTTTCGCTAACCACACCCCAAATCTGGTTAAACCGAACCATTCGCTTAGAGTCATAGTGAAGAAACCTTGTCGACATTTCCATTCGACAATCTCCCCCTTCTCCCTCCTCTTTCTCTTCTTCTGCTTCCAAATCTTTGTAACTCCTCCGGTTCCATCCATGTTCTGTAGTGACACAGTCAAAATGAAAGCTCCAGAAATTCAAGACAAATTCAATTAAAACGATTGTTTACTCAATTTTAAGCAAGACACGGAACGAAACCAAAAAGACAATCGCTGTAAATAGATGCCCTAAACGAATAATAATAAAAAAATAAGATCCAAGTTGTTCAACGAACATCCAACGTTATTGTAGCCTTAACAAACAAACAATCAAACAAACAAACAAACAAATAAAACAAAAAAAATACAAAACCTAATAAGATCCCTTGCCGGCGAATACGGGCTAAGGGAATCTTCCCGAATCTATGAAAAGCGTTTCTTCGCTAGGAAACTAATCGTTCTGAACAAATCAATGTGTTCCTTTTTTTTTTAATCATCAAATATCCAAGAATTATTAGAATTTAATTAAATTTGCAAACTTTATTTAATAAATTATATGTTTTATAAGGAATACAAGTTTGCAAATTTAAATTCAGAGCGATCTTCAAAAGTTTGACAGACTTAAAGTTTAGGAGTTTTGTTTAGAATTAAACCTATTTTCATATGAAAACTACAGAAACATGTTTTTAAAAAGCTTCGTGATGTACGTACCCGTCACGAAACGAAGATTTCATTTTCCAAAAATCACATGAATTGATCAAGTATTTTTTTAAACTGAGAAAATCGAATTTTAAAGGAAGAAATACGTTATATTTTGATACAACATATTTTATAAATAAGGGGGAGGCAACTCAATTCGAACTATTAAGACCAAAATCAGCTCTGTAATTGCCACATTTTTCTACACTACATAAAAGTGTTCAAAATTGTAAAAGAAAATGATTTTCTATATGTAAAAAAAACTACTTGATCAATTTATGTGATTTTTGGAATATGACATCTTTATTCTGTCACGGGTACGTACATCATAACGATTTTTTTCTTTGCAATTCATTTTTTTAATGTGTTTAATTCTAAACAAGCACCAAAATTTAGACCAGGGTAACGCATATACGCAGTAAAAAAAAATGATAACAAAGTTGTAGATATAAACTTTAACGGCCCATATATATACTTTCTCCTTAATTCAGAGATTTATAATAAAAAAACAGACAAACGTAACCATGTGTTTTATTTGAATCACTCAAACGACTGTCATCATCTTTCGTGTTATTCTCATAACGTTTCAGCCGATGTATCCTTTGACCTTCTTCAAGTGTATCTTTCTATCGAACTATTGGAATCCACGGGTGTAGCATGGTCTCGTCTCGTCAGCCATGACCGGGTAGAATAACACTCAAGATGCGAATAATCGTCTGAATAATCGAAATAATACAACTCATCAATTTTCATCTAAAAAAATCACACACATAGTAATTAAAAGTGATACTCACGCAGAATAAAACCATGCTATCGTCGGAAATTTTCCTAGTAAGTCAATGACGTTGGATGTTGCAATTTCATTGGCTCAAATTTTCTGCATCTTCCGTCGTTTTACAAAATATGCCAGGAAAATTTCCGACGATAGCACGGTCTTTATTAACTAAGATGAAATATTTAAAAAAAAAATCACGTAATTTCATAAAGTAGTTTCTTTATTCAAAAAAAAAAAAG
The DNA here is from genome assembly GCF_053919585.1 of Euprymna scolopes. Classification (NCBI taxonomy): domain Eukaryota; kingdom Metazoa; phylum Mollusca; class Cephalopoda; order Sepiida; family Sepiolidae; genus Euprymna; species Euprymna scolopes. Next base: position 4,905,409 of record NC_136502.1, read on the forward strand.
AAAAAAAGAAAAAAAGGAAATCAAAATTTACGACTAAGTCTATTGTAGTGTCTTCATTAGCCATCATCAAATTCGATGAAATAAAAAAGGGGAGACGACTCAAATCGAAGTTGTTCAATGCAGTTTAATAGTAAAATCACTAAAAATCGTAAATGTTGATTCGCTAGCCGACAAGATTTTCTTAGTTTTAAATAAAACTAATTGATCGATTTACATAATTTTTGGAATATGATATTTTTCGTTTTATAACGATAACGTACATCATACAGACGTGTCTGTATTTTTCAATTGCCGCTGTAAGTGCCAATCTGAATAAGTACCAAATATTGTTTTCAGTTTTTAATTCATTTTTAATTGAATTATTTTCATAATAACAGAGATAATATATACAGTAAAACTCCTTTAATTTGAACTTCCTCTAAAGTTTGACTTCCTCTCATTTAGACGTCCTCTCATTCAGACTTCTAGACCTGGACTTTCTCTAAACTTGAACTGTCTAGTCATTGAAATTATATTAGCATATTTGATTCGGAGTTGCAGTAAAACTGTTTACATGGTTTAGTCAGATATTGCGCAGAAATGTTAATATTGGTACTATGCAATTAATGTAGATTACCTAGTCATAATTAATTTACACTAACTGTAAATGTTTTTTTCAGATTGCTATATTTAAAATAGTGTAAAACAACCCATCACAATGGCTTGAGACTCTAAAAGAAAGCAAGTGACACTGACTTTACTCGAAAAACGTCAAATTATAGAAAAATTAGATGCTGGAGTTGAAAATAGCGTTATATTGAGAGATTATAAGATTGGAAGAAGTACACTGTTTTACATCAAAAAGAAAAAGGAGGAAATATTGAAGGCTGCTCCTTTCTCTCCAAATAAAAGACATGTCAAAAGAAGGACTCTTCGCAGACCAAAGCAAGTTAAATTCGATCGAATATTGCATGAGTGGTTTGTAACAAAACGGAATGAAGGTGTAGCAATATCTGGGCCCATGTTAATTGGTAAAGCAAACTCTCTTAAGGAAGAGTTGAATATCGCAGAAGATATGAAATTCAGTGAAGGCTGGCTTAGGAGCTTTAAGAGTAGACATGGTATAAGACAACAATGTCAGGTGAACAACGGTCTGCTGATACACACGCAGCATTAAATTATTGTGGCAAATTCAAGACGATAATTGCCGATTATGGTTTAACACCACAGGATGTTTAGAACGCTGATGAAAATGGCGTAAATTGGAAGTGTTTACCCACAAAAACATTAGCCGGATCCGAGGAGCAGAAAATAAAAGGCTTCAAATTAAATAAAGAAAGACTTACAGTGATGGTATGCGCTAATGCTTCTGAAACTCATAAACTTAAGCTTCTGGTCATCAGCAAATCAAAGTGTCCCCGAGCATTGAAAGGAGTTTCACCTTTGCCAGTATCCTATTATTCTTCACGAAATGGATGGATGAATCAACAGTTGTTTAAAAAATGGTTTTTGCAAAAAATTGTGCCAGTTGTCCAGAGGTGTTTTCTTGAATTAGGTAAACCTGATTCAAAGTACTTGCTTCTGTTGGACAATTGTAGAGAACATCCTCCTGAGTCAGAACTAGTGTCATCTTGCGGGAATATTTTTTATGTGCTACTTACCACCTAATGTGACTTCTCTCATCCAACCTTATTTGGAATATATGGAACTTAAAATGTTTCTACAGAAATGATTTCATGATTAATATGATAAATAGTACCGTGCGTATAAGCGATTTTCAGCGCCATTTTACTATCAAAGATGCCATATTTTCTCTAGCAAGTGCATGGAATCAAGTTCGAGTAAGCACATTAATAAAAGCATAGGGTAAATTATGCCCAGCGCCAAAGGCTTCTGAATGAAAGAATCAGAGAATACATCTGGTCTAGAAAAAAATCTTGAAACCAAACGGTTACCGACCAACTACGCTGTTCTTAAATCACTTAATGCAAATGATGTTGAAATGTGGGTGCAACAAGATGAGGAAAATAAAATAGCGACAGCTTCCATTCTCTTGACCTTAATGTAAATACACAAGAACACTCTGATATCATGGGATGATGCAGAAAAGTCTATGGAGATGGTTATAAAATTTCTAGAAAAAAGTCCTTAGTTTAGTGACAACTATGTTTTGCAAGCAATGTCACTCCGAAGAGATGTAATCATAAAGAAACTACAGAACCAAGAAATTGTAGATTTTCGTGATCGCTTACGGAATACAATGGCAGCGCCCGAGAGATCAATCGATGAAAATAGAAACTGCAATGAGACTCACTCAATGAATAAATAATAATAAAAAAAACGTATTTTACATAAATGTATGATTTCTGTAGATGATAACTTAAGTAATAAATACCTAACAAGTAAGAGTAGATTTTAATTTACTTTCAATGTTTTTGTTCCTGGTAATAATATTTAATAATTATTACTTGCAATATATCGTAAATTCAACTTAATATATACTTGAAGTATCATATAGCAATGAATTTCATTTACTATTTCTTAATTCTTAGAAAATTAAAGTTAACTGCAGCACATTTTTTTATCACGAAACTTGAACAGCATCCTCTAATTTGAACGAAGCGGATGTTCAAATTATAGGAGTTATACTGTACTTAATTGAAAAATTGGCCAGCGTATGAGCAAAAACAAAAAACGTCATGAAATTTTCATTCGATACTTTCCGGCGTTTTATATAAATTGTCTGGAAAATTCCGACGATAGCGCGGTCATTATTCTGCATAAACAACCTTAAATGTATGCATAAAGTTTTTTTTTTTTTTTTTTTTTTTTTAAGTGTAGATATGAACGTCAACAACTCATACATACTAACATTGTTAACGAGCATCTCTCCCCCCCTCTCTGGCTTTCTTACTCTTTCTATTTTCTCTCTCTGTGTCTCTATAAGAGAATAGAGAAGGAGAGAGGGAGAGAGAGAGAGAGAGAGAGAGAGAGAGAGAGGTGAGTAAACGTGGAGGTAGACACGTTTACCAGAACCAAAGGTCAGCTGACCAAATTACGTATGTGTGACGTGGTTGGCTAGATCTGAGAGATTTGATTTGAGCTTTGAAGAAGACGGACGTTTTCCGTGGTCTCCCCCTCTTAAATGGGGAGGGGGGAGACGAACGCTGACGTGTGTGAAGAAGAACCACACAAGCAGATTTCACTTTACACCTGCTGCAGGACCTCTGGGGAAAGTGAAATAAAAACTATAAAACCATTTCATCGTCTTGGAGTGATAAATCTTCGTCAAACAGGTATCAAGTCTCCCTCCAGGATGAGAAATTGCCAGATGGTTCAACAGCGAGAAACAGAGGTAGGTTCAGAAATTACATGTCACACACACGATTCCCTTTATGATAATCAAACACACAACCATTTATGTTAGAGACAATCACACGGAATCTTTCTTATGTTATATAGAAAACGTAAAAAGTGCCCCTCAATGATTTAAATGGCGCCCCTAAATGAAGAACTCTATATAACATATTCAAATGTAACGAAAGTTCAATTTGGTACCCCTCAAGGATAACCTCGATGATAACGAATATATAACAACATGACCAGTAGAAATTCCACGGCGACATCTTTGATATGTAATATATTGCTGCTGGATATTCTGTGGACGTTCAGCTTGAATGGAAACCCCGCGTCATAATTGTACCTATTTACAATGCCCTCTCCCACGGGACAGAATTAGGCACCAGGGTCGTTTTTTAACGTGAAGAAAAGGTACAAAAATGAAACTTGTCTCAGTCGTGAAGGATTTCTCCTCCACTGAAAGAGAATGAGAAACGGAAGTGCCGCAACTGACGAACAGATACTACACTTTGATCTTGGCCAAAAGGTCCCGCATCATTATTGTAGCCCTGGAAAAGTATTTACCTAAATAATCTGGTTCAGGTAGTGTCAGAATATATCTGGTTATTACGGTTTATCTTCAATATTCTATAGGATATATTTTCATTGCATGGATGCCCAGCGCGAACGAAAACCCCACAATATAATTATACCATCTTTAGACAGAACAGATACTACCCTCGGATCCTAGCTAGAAGACGAAGACAGTATATTTCAGTTTCACTTACGGCCCAAAAGCAACATAATTTTAATTTTTTTACATTTCGGTGATCGGGAGATCCTATTTATTAAAAAAGAGGATAAAAGGCGATAACATACTACGAACATTAAATTAGCGCATACACTAATAATTTAATATTCATAGCATGTTATCACCTTCTGCCCCCCCCCCTTTTTAATAAATAGGATCTCCCAACCGAATAATTTATAATCTGGAAACCATTACACACGTACGTGAAAGATACTACGGTATTAATATATAGACACTTTCTCCTTAATTCAGTGTATTCATTAAAAAAACAAAACAAAACAAAGAACAATAACGAAACGTGCCTGATATATGATGTAATGATTTGTAACGAACGTGTAACACTTTAACAACCCACACACACACACACACACACATATATATATATATATATATATATATATATATATATATATATATATATATATATATATATATATATATCGTCCTTGAAGTTTTCAACCTTTAAAACTATACAAAAAAATATTTTTTATCATTCGTCAGAAAACCATCTCTCTCTCTATATATATAAGTACTTAATTTACTCACATAAAATTAATATACGAAAGTATAAGTTTATGCGTAAACTTTAAGTATTTACTTCAAAAATGCTCAATACGTAGGAAGAGCTAGTTAGTAAGTTATAAAATATATATGGCGATTAAGCTACACTGAATATTCCGCGTTTCATCCACTCTAGAACTCTTAAGCATGAAGAATCCTAGAGTGGATGAAACGCGAAATATTCAGTGTAGCTTAATCGCCATATATATTTTATAAATTACTATATATATATTTTCTTCTTAATTCAGATATTCAATGAAATAAAATAAAATAAAAAATAAATAAGAATAAATAAATAAAATAAAATGGTGCTAGTCCGCTTATTGATGCGTGCTATTTTTTAAAACAGTATTTGCAAGTTTAATTAAAGTTTTACGGTATCTGTTTTTGGTAAATTGTATAACAGGTACAAAACACCCTCCCCTCCCATGCTAAGAATAGCTTTCTAAATAATAACGTTATTTTTTTAGCACGGATCAATAAGTGCACTAGTACCAATAAAATAAATAAATAAAAATAATAAATAAATAAATAAATAAAGGCGAAACGTACCTGGTATATGATGTAATAATTTGAAATAAAATGAAATGAAATAAAATACATAAATAAATAATAAATAAATAAAAAAAAATAAAAAGATTATAAATAAATAAAGCCGAAACGTACCTGGTATATGATGTAATAATTTAAAATAAAATGAAATAAAATAAAATAAATAAAAAATAAATAAGTAAATAAAAAATAAAAAGAAAATAAATAAATAAATAAAGGCGAAACGTACCTGGTACATAATGTAATAATTTGAAATAAAATGAAATAAAATAAAAAATAAATAAATAAGTAAATAAAAAATAAAAAGATAATAAATAAATAAATAAATAAAGGCGAGACGTACCTGGTATATAATGTAATAATTTGAAATAAAATGAAATAAAATAAAATAAATAAAAAATAAATAAATAAAAATTATAAATAAATAAATAAAGTCGAAACGTACCTGGTATATGATATAATAATTTGAAATAAAATGAAATAAAATAAAATAAAAAATAAATAAATAAGTAAATAAAAAATAAAAAGATAATAAATAAATAAATAAATAAAGGCGAGATGTACCTGGTATATAATGTAATAATTTGAAATAAAATTAAATAAAATAAAAAATAAATAAATAAATAAGTAAATAAAAAATAAAAAGATAATAAATAAATAAATAAATAAAGGCGAGATGTACCTGGTATATAATGTAATAATTTGAAATAAAATTAAATAAATAAGAAATAAATAAATAAAATAATAAATAAATAAATAAAGGCGAAACGTACCTGGTATATGATATAATAATTTGAAATAAAAGGAAATGAAATAAAATAAATAAAAAATAAATAAATAAGTAAATAAAAAATAAAAAGATAATAAATAAATAAATAAATAAAGGCGAGACGTACCTGGTATATAATGTAATTTTCAAATAAAATGAAATAAAATTAAATAAATAAAAAATAAATAAATAAAAATAATAAATAAATAAATGAAGGCGAAACGTACCTGGTATATGATATAATAATTTGAAATAAAATGAAATAAAATAAAATAAAAAATAAATAAATAAATAAGTAAATAAAAAATAAAAAAATAATAAATAAATAAATAAATAAATAAAGGCGAGACGTACCTGGTATATAATGTAATAATTTGAAATAAAATGAAATAAAATTAAATAAATAAAAAATAAATAAGTAAAAATAATTAATAAATAAATAAAGGCGAGACGTACCTGGTATATAATGTAATAATTTGAAATAAAATGAAATAAAATTAAATAAATAAAAAATAAATAAGTAAAAATAATAAATAAATAAATAAAGGCGAAACGTACCTGGTATATGATATAATAATTTGAAATAAAATGAAATAAAATAAAAAATAAATAAATAAGTAAATTAAAAATAAAAAGATAATAAATAAATAAATAAAGGCGAAACGTACCTGGTATATGATATAATAATTTGAAATAAAATGAAATAAAATAAAAAATAAATAAATAAGTAAATTAAAAATAAAAAGATAATAAATAAATAAATAAAGGCGAAACGTACCTGGTATATGATGTAATAGAATAATAAAAAAATAATAAAATGAAATAAAATAAAATACATAAATAAATAATAAATAAATAAAAAATAAAAAGATTATAAATAAATAAAGGCGAAACGTACCTGGTATATGATGTCGCTGTCTGGCGGAAGTGAAGCAGCTTTGTTGTCTGTGCAATTGTCTACGCAGCTAAATTCATTCCCCAAGTTTGGCCCCTTTTTCGGACGCGGTGGTAGACTATTGGAAGACATGGCCCCATCAGCTGTCTGCACCATGGGTACCCTCGGCCAGGAAGGCGAAACGTGGAACGGGCATTTTGTGTTTCGCTGCTCGCATGCGCAAAGGCTCGAGTGATTATCGTTGGACACGTTTCTACGGTTATTACACCGGATTATGCAAATAGATATCGCCGCCGTCACAGGCACGGATACTGTGATTGCGATAACAACGATAACCACGACCAAGTAGAGTTGGATTTTGTTCTCCGACTGGACATGCATAGGGTTGACAATTTCCGATGTCTTGTTGCTCACTGTGAGTCTCAATGTTATATTTGTCATGGCCGTCTGTACGGGTATCCCACTGTCCTTGACGCCAAGCTGGAGGCTGTATGTTCCTGCATCGCGTAGTGTTACCACACGATTGAAAGACAATAGCCCTGTGTAAGGGTTGACAATAAATAGTTGCTTATCGTTTCCGTGAAGGATCTCGTATTTAAGAAAGGCATTTTCTCGACTGTCGCTGTCCGACGCGCGTAGGTAGGTGATGTTGTTCGTGCGGTAGGGATGATAGTGAACGTTCAACGTGAACGGGTTCACGTTTGGGAAGGTGAAAAATGGCGCGTTGTCATTCTTGTCTTTGACCTTGACGATCACTTTCACCGTATTATTCAGCGACGGCATCCCACTGTCTTTGACCAGAACTTGAAAATGGTAAATCTCCTGGAACTCGTGATCAAGACGCATTACAGTCAAAATTAATCCGTTGTCTTTGATATAAAACGGTAAGAAATTCTTGTTGCTCGTCAGAAGAGAGTAGGTGAGCTTTCCACCTGGTCCCAGATCCGGATCTGTTGCATTTATATATCCGACCGGGATTTTCGATTTTTCATTTTCGTAAATCGTAAATTTGTAGGTCTCTTTGGAGAACCTCGGCTTCTCATCGTTTGTATCCATCACTGTGATGGAGAACTTGTTGACGCTACTTAAAGGCGGGGAACCTCTGTCCTGACACCGGATGGTTATATCATGGTGATCTTGAGTTTCCCTGTCGACTGGGTTCTTTACGATAACTTTATATTTTTTTGTGTTAAACGTCTGAAGTTGGAATTTATCGTGATGAAGGTCACAGGTCACTTCACCATTCAATCCGGCATCGTGGTCAATCACTTTAACGTATGCAATAAAACTCCCAACCTCGATATTCTCAAGTATCGTGTGTGAGTTTGAAACTGAGACAAAGGTGACTTCGATTTTCGGGGCATTGTTCTGTTGGTTGATAACGTTAACCTGAACCATCGCCATCGAACTCAACGCAGGGACTCCTTCATCCGTCGCTTTCACGTACAACTCGTGAGTCAATTTCTGTCCAGACAAAAACTTCTTCTGAAGAAAGATCTCCCCAGTTATTTCGTTTAGCTTAAAATGTGATTTGGCTGCGTCTGACGTCTGCGGACTATACCGATAGACAACTCGTCCGTTTTTATCCGAGTCCAAATCGCTAGCCGACAAGATAATAAATGGCGAGACACCATGATGCTCATTGGTAACGGAGACGTTATAGATACTTTGTAAGAAAACGGGAGGGTTGTCGTTTACGTCCATCACAGAAATGTATAAATCCAAAACATTCTGCTCGGGTGGAGATCCGCCATCTTTTGCAACGACCTGGATTCTATACGAAGCTTTCATCTCCCTGTCCAGTGTCTCTTGCAGGATAATAACAAGTTCTGAGGTGCCATCAACACTCCGCGACACATTTAGCGCAAATGGCTCATCAATATTTTTCTTTAAGTGATATGTGATTTGTGAATTTTGAAGTCCAATATCCCCGTCCTGCGCACTGGGGATTATTTTACGGATCCCTTTTTTATCGTCTTCGGAGAATTCAATACTGAATTGTTTTAATGGAAACTCTGGCTTGTGGTCGTTCATGTCTTTTATGATTATTTTCACTTCAATAATTTTGATGAACGAGGTCGCTTTTCGAACGGCAACGTCGACCATTATGAAGCACTCGGTATTGCGTGTGCATAGGGTCTCGGCGTCGATGGTCTGAGCCGAATAAAGTTTGCCCGTTCTTTTGGAAATGCTGAACAGAAAAGGCCTGTCGGTGTCTTTTTGGTTGAGAAAGACGAACTGGATCAGATTCCGATCTTGGTGAGGGATCGTGTTCATCAGGTTGGAATCTGAGGCGACGTCGCCCAGGTAAGTATTTGGATTATCCCCTTCTTTCATGTAATAGGTAAGGTCGACGCTGAGGCATGTGTGAAACAGGAATGGCAATAAATACGCGGCGATTGACATGCTTAACATGAGTTCATTATGTGAGATGCTAGTGATGAGATCCATCTAAAATCTGGAAAACTAATGGTTGGGTTTCTTGTGCGATGAGAAGACCTGGATAAAATAAAAGACAAAAAATATAGATAGTTTTAGGGAATGTGCAGATGCAACAAATGAATTAAATGCACACACAAACATATATATACTTTTACGATGTATAGTTAAGTCAAATTCTGTGAAGTAAAAATATCGAATTTTTAGTAAACAGATTTATGTCTGCACATTGTAGCAAAAGTTAGGACCCGTGACGCAGTTGTTAGAGTACTTGGAAAAAACAATTGTAAAAGTGATATTCTCCTGAAGGTTGAAGGTTCAATCTTCAGTGTGGGCGACAGAAAAAATACATTTGCAAATTACTTAGGACCTCTATCCAGTCATGGCTGACGGAACAAGAGCACGCTACCCCCATGAAGTAAATAAAGGGTTCCACTCAAAATTCCATCCAAATTTCCGAGTTCGACAAGATACACCTGAAGAAGGTCGGAGGTTATATCGACCGAAACGTTGTGAAAATCACACTCAATATGAGAACAGTAGTCCGAGGAATGATAATACAAATAACCAATCGTCATCTCAAAAATTCAGAAATGTCAAAAAGTTCGAAATAGCCTTTTTAATTCTCGCATTGAATCACTTTAAACAATTGATGTCCTTGTCTATGTTTTTTGGAAAAAAATATTTTTAACTCTAATTTTCAATAAAATGTGCTAAATATCAAAAGTTATGGTTATTCATAGTGATTATTTTGCTAAATACCTTTCCTCTGAAGATATGAGCCATGCATTGAAAACCTATGTATTAAGGAAATAACTTTAAATTTCTTGTATTCCTTGTTTCAAACAATAAATTTTTACCTCAGAATTTAACTATAAATCTTGCAATTTTCATTTTGCTTTGTCTTGTATATCGAGCTCTTTTATTTGGCTGGGGTTGTCTTATAAAAATATTTCCTCTCAATAATATTTTATCAAACTGTAAATCGCAAAATTAATTAATTTGTAATTTAATATACATACATACATATATATATATATATATATATATATATATATATATATGTGTGTGTGTGTGTGTGTGTGTGTGTGTGTGTGTGTGTGTGTGTGTTATGACATTATTTTGCAATGATCATACGTCAAAAAGTTCGCCACCGGAAATATATTTGTCATTAGAAACTGCCCTTTTCAGGACGACCAACTGTCCTTGAAACGATGAAGATAAGTTGATAAAATAAAATAAAAAATAAAGATATTATACAATTTGATTATACTATCTCTACTATTATATAAAAGTCACTGTGGGTGTGTGAGTTTCTTCCTCACAGGCACCGATGAAAAATAAAAGACAAAGTAAAGCCTTGTCCAAACAGTTGCATAATTTCTTTTCTACCCTGACGAAGAGATTTTATTCTCGAAAATTTTGGAATATCCGCATCTACCATCTTGTACAACATATTATGTTGGTAGATAAACGTAATGTAATTGAAAATTATTGAAATTTCTTCAATATTGTCATTATTCATTTTTACACTGACTCGTGTCCACAGTGTTTCCCTCGAACTGCATTGTAATAGCCTTCAAAGACAATTCCTTTCATATTTTATAAAGTAATTAAAATCATTGTGTTTGCTTTTCTCTCTGTATCATTTATTCAAATCAATATTTAAAATATTGTAAAACTAATTGTCACCATTAATGTCGCATTATTTGACTAGGAAAATTATCTATAGTATATATATTTCGGAAATCAATGTTGTTTTTAAGGATTTGTATGTGTTAGCATGTGTGTAGTATGTGTTAGCATGTGTTAGCATGTGTGTAGCAGTGCATTTGTTTGTGTAAATGAATGGAAGTAGGAAAGATAACGGTTTAAAAATCGTCAGCTTTTTATTCGGGGTTGGACGAGCATGAACGAAAAATAATAATAAAAAAGAAAATAAACAAAGAAGTGAAATTATAAGAAAGTGTTTTGGAGAAATACAAGCAAAAATGATGAGTGATTAATAAGAAAAACAACTATATGCCTATACGTTTCTTTATCTGTTAGTCAATTACACACGCACACACGCACAAACGCCCGCGCGCACGCACACACGCACAAACGCGCGCGCACACACGCACAAACGCGCGCGCATACACACATATATATACATATATTAACATATATATATATATATAAATATATATATATATTTATAAAAAAATATTTTATTATTCATTATAGCAAACTAGTATTTCGGTTCGTACTATTATATATATATATATACATATATATATATATATATATATATATATATATATATATATATATATATATATATATATATATAGCAAAACTGGTAGATAGTAAAAACTTGAAGACGGTACTCAATACAATTGCAGAGCAAATATATATATTATTTTATTACCGTTTTATCTGTTTAGTTACACATGCTTCTGTTACCGAATCCTGTCAACGATCCAGTAACTTCGTCAGACTTGAACAAAACTTCTGTTCAAGTTTGTGAAGTTACTGGATCGTTGATACGATTCGGTAACAGAAACATGTGTAACTAAACAGATAAAACGGTAATAAAAGAATATATATATTTATATTAATATAACTATGCTAATACATGCTAACACCACGCACACATATAAATCCTTAAAAACAACATATATTATAATAATACATACATATATATAGATAATTGATTTTGTTGTTCCTTCTTATGAAACGGATTTTTAATTTAATTATAATTTGATTTTCAAATTTTAAATTATCAATCACATTACTTAATATTGAATTAGCTCTAGGATATTTATATATCTAAATTACAACGAGCACTTTCTCTTTCCTGTATTTTAATTAAACTAGTAATTTTACTGTTACATTGAAATACACTCAGCTCTTTAGACTATTGTTCTAATCTCCTTTATATATATATATATATATATATATATATATATATATATATATATATATATATATATATATATATAGTATGATCCGAAGCAATAGTTTGCACACACACGTTTAAGATTTTTAATTTTGATCTGTTTGTCAACATTATAAATTCTATTTCATCTGATCATTTCGATAACTACTCTATATCCTTTTATATGGATTTTTAATCTTTGATTTTTATTTTACTTTTTTCATTTTCCATTTCTTTTCACGATTTCATGGGCTCTTTGAACTAAAACCTTTTTGTTTATATCATTAGTTTACATATAATGCTGTTTCAATTAATGCCAGCAAATCCATAGTTTTGCTATGATATTCATTTGCTAATATCTTTCCTCTGATGAGAACACATTCTTTTGAAACTTTTGAAACTATATATATATATATTAGCATTATTGCCCGGCGTTGTCCGGATGCTTGGAGGTGTATGTTGAGCAAAAAAAAAAAAAAAAAAAAAAGCGATCAATTTTGTTTAATTTTACCCCTATATGTAAGATGTGCGTGTACATATATATATATATATATATATATATATATATATATATATATATATATATATATATATATATATATACACGCATCTTATCTTCCTTTTAATATTATTATATGAACTCATTCCCTTTTCTTTGTACCCATTTGTGAATTATTCCACGGATTTCAGCCTTTTGGATTACTTTGGACCATCTTCCAATTACGCGATTCCCTTGGATTTTACTTGTGGAAATGGAAATTTTACTAACTTTTGAGTTTTGGATTTTACCGTTATTGGATATTTTACCCTTCAACAGACAATCCATTCACGTGAAAGCACGTTTTTCATCACCCTATTCCTTCTGCTTCACTATTTCTTACCAAGGAAGATCTATGACTTACTTGTAGTTTCATTAAATACTTTTGCAAGCAAAATCCGATCCAGCATTTTGCTAAATCATACCCTCTGATGAGAAGTAAAGTATTTTCTTCGAAACTCCGCGGATTAAGGACTATCCACTTATTTTGTGCTTCCTTTTTAAAATTAAATATGTTTTAACTCTTTTTCAAAGTGTTTTTAACATGTTTCGTTAACTACTTGTTCTTATATATATATATATATATATATATATAGGGGGGTACAAGCATATCATTCTTTAATATTTTAGAAAGCTAAAGTAGGCAACTAATTCTGTTGTCGTTTACCGTGAATTCGTAAAAAAGTATAATAAATTTTTATTAATTTTTTGTGAAATAAATAAAAGGGGTTCTCTGTTTAATGGCAAATCTTAAAAATAAATAATTAAAAAAAATTAAAATTAGTTATATTCACCTATCGTCAGTGTTTGTTTACACTCACGTCAGCTGATGCTTTACGCTGAATGCCCTAAAAAAGTCACTTCTAATTAATGTTTACTTGTTTTAAAATAAGCGAACGATTATACGTTAGCCGTTTAAATAAACTCTCGTCTTGGTCGCTGGGAAAATGGTGGGATCTTTCTATCGCTCCAGAAGATATCTCACTACTGATGCAATTATCTATTTATATAAAAGACAAGTGCGTCCAAGGATGGAGTACTGCTGCCACATCTGTGCAAGAGCTACTAAAAACAGCCTATCCTACCTTGACAGTGTACAAAATAGACTTTGTGGCTTAGTGGGGGATGCCCTTTTCTCTTCCCTGCAGCTTCTCTCCCATAGAAGAGACGTTGCGAGCCTATCTTTGTTTTATCATTATTGCAAGTGCTCGTCCGAGGTCCAATCTCTTGTTCCCCCTCGCCAATCTTTCACAAAAAACACCCGTCTAGCTGAAACCACTGTCAGTAATTTCCCCCACTCTTTATCTGTACCTAAATCAAAACGTAGATTCCATGAACAAAGCTTATTTCTTAGAAGTGCTCGCTTATGGAACTCTCTTCCGTTTGCCTGTTTCCCACCTGACTACAACTTGGATGTCTTCAAGTCCAACATAAACAAATTCCCGATGAATCGCCCCCTTAAGTAAGACACTTTATAAAATCTCCAACACTAACGATTACTACGATACTATCCCATTGATTACTGTACATGCAATAACCCTTATCCCCGAGTGGCTCCCGGGCCTTGATAAGTGGTGGCCTCAATGTAAAAAAAAAAAAAATCATAAAACTACTTGCGTCAGCAATCAACGTTCATAACATATGATTTTTATGGATCCGTAAAAACAGATTTTGTTTATTTCTCAAGTTAAAGCTAAATAATTTGACACAATTCGAAACGTAAATCATTAAAGAAAATCTTTTCACTTATAAATAAATTCCTAAAGAACTGCAATCGTGCAAAACGCAATGGAGAAACAATTTTCTGAAACAATTTCGTAAAAGTCGTTAACGATCGTATTTCTAGAATTGGAGGTCCGTATCGGTCAAACTAAAAATAATTATCAAATACAGATATATACACTGCACAAGCACAGCAAACATTAGCACTCCTAAGTACACAATTATAACTAATCATTCATATACACAAAAAAGCAATAATAATTCATAACAATACTTAATAAATTAATATTCTGAAAATTGATTCGACAGTTCGACTGCATCAGATATTGGCAGGTATGTGACCATATTGAATCTATACGTGGTGGTGTCTGTGTTTTTATTGCTGTAATATTTTTTAGAGTAGAAAATGGCTTCTAGTTTAGAAATATCGAGATATTATATATACGTGGTGTCTGTGTTTTTATTGCTGTAATATTTTTTAGAGTAGAAAATGGCTTCTAGTTTAGAAATATCGAGATATTATATATACGTGGTGTCTGTGTTTTTATTGCTGCAATATTTTTAGAGTAGAAAATGGCTTCTACTTTAGAAATATCGAGATATTATATATATATATATATATATATATATATATATATATATATATATATAGTCTGTTTATTATACACAAATTATTGGTTACATATGTGCATACATATTTCAGTAGAATTTCAATTCAAGGATACTACTCCATCAGACCAAAAAAGGAGCCATATTGAAACGTGGGTAGAAATTATAATCGTTTTTTATCAGATATTCGGGTGTGGTTTACGCTCTGAAAGAAAGTGGTGCGTATACTTTGTGAATGTGACAGTAGGGGTTTTGGAGAAAGGTGTGGTGAAGGAAGGGAGTAGGTGCGGGGGTGAAGGAGGAGGGAGAAGTACGATCTCGTGTGGTTACGCTGTAGCAGAGGCGGTATTGATATTATTTTAACTTGGCTGTTGTTTATTGTTTGCATAACTATGGATTCAAAGATGGCTTCGTGGCCGGGTCCGAATCTCCCGACCAGCAGGAATTTTCACATCCTACATTGATGATTGCGTAGGTATACGTGTGTGTGATGATTGAGTAAGTATATGTGTGTGTGATGATTGCGTAAGTATATGTGTGTGTGTGTGTGTGTGTGTGAAGATTTGGTGTGTTATCATGTGAGCGCATGCGCATTCATATAACTTTAAGTTCATATATACGAGGGTGTGGTCTGTTATCAATCCGTTCACTTTGCAATCATAAAACATGGGAATAGTTTAAATTAGTCACAATTCTGTGGTTGTGATGGAATCGGAAGATAAACGTTATGGCGTTGCTCTATTCTGGGTGGCAGAAACACACCGCCATTTTACACGTGGGTCTGTTTCTTTCCAAGAACGACAAAAGGAAAGATAAAGTCATGGAAGGAGATACAAAAATAGACATTTTAAAAATATATAAAGAAACCTTAGGAAAGATTATATCAACAAGAAAACACGGGGAAACCTTTTCTTCTAGAGCAACATCCACTATTGTGTTCGATCATCCACCCACACAAAAGACACCTTCAATGTTCACATAAATTTATTTATTTACTAGTTCTATCTATCAGGCGTTGTCCAGGATTTTTTTTTTATTTTCACTTTTGCTGCTTTCTTTTTGGATCAAATTATTAAATTTCTTTTAGGATTTCGAAAGTTAAATTTAATTATTATTGTGGTAGCATTACCTTTTTGTACCAGCACGAGTTTGTTCCCCAGAACTGCTAGACTTTGGAATTCCATTCCAGGTCCCTGCTTCCCCAACTGTACTGACTTGCAGAAGTTCAAGTGCAACGTGAACCGACATCTTGCTGCCCAAATCCCTACATAGTACCCCAGTAGTTGTTGCCCCTGATAGTAGCCCCCTACAACCAAAGTGGCAATGTGCCTTTTTTGGGGTGAAATTGTAATTAAAATAAAAATTTATTATAACGCTTTTAACAACAACAATAATGAGCTTAGGCTATCACACTGCTCGTTCGCCCCAAACGCTATTGAGTTTGAGCACAAACATTAAGATATGCCAGGGAAAAAGACCATCACCCTTATCTGTACCTCTTGTTCAGAAATGAGTTTCGATTCCTAACGTAATTTTATTTACTAGGGTCACCTTCTAACTTCATAGTTGGTGGAGTATCTAGATTAATGCTGTCAGGCAAGACATCTTGGAGAAAGTACATTCTTTCTTGTATAAGCCAGTGTAGGGTAATCGTACAGAGATGGTCGTATTTGGCTTTTAGAAAACTATGTGGTTTGTATTACTGTACACGTAGATTCGAAAAAGTTGTCACAAAACAAATATATAACAAATAAATGTTATCAAAGGCAAGATAAGTTACTTTTCTACCTAACTGGATATGTTTTCAGTGTTTTTATTTAATGTAACATATTTATTCAGCTCGAAAACCATACTGTATTTACCGATGCATTGGAAAATTCAAAATGGCACCCGACTCTCTCTCTTTAACACGGTAAGTTTGGGAAAAGGTGCTATAAATATAAAACTAGACAAAATACTATTAGAAACTCGCTCAATATATGTTACCGTGACATAGGTTGACATATATTCGGTGGGTTTTTAATAGTATTTTGTCTAGTTTATTATTTATAACACCTTTTCCCAAACTTATCGTGTTAAAGAGAAAGTCGGGCGCCATTTTGAATTTTCCAATACATCGGTAAACACTGTATGTTTTTCGAGCTGAATAAACATGTTACATTGAATAAAAACACGAAAAATATATCCAGTTTGGAAGAAAAGTAACTTATCTTACCTTTGATAACATTTATTTGTTATATATTTGTTTTTTGACAACTTTTTCAAATCTATGTGTACAGTAATACAAACCCAACTATGTTATATATATATATATATATATATATATATATATATATATATATATATATATATATGTGTGTGTGTGTGTGTGTGTGTGTGTGTGTGTGTGTTAATAAGATGATAACGACTTTTCTCTCAACTAAAACAGTACAGTTAAAAATATATATATTTGAAAAAGTGACATCCTGTCTAATGATTTGAAATATATTTGCTGAGGATTAGTTTTACGATAAGAATATTTATTATTGTAAAAAGAAAAAAAAATTGTTATGGGAATTCTTTGAGGTGAATAATTTGTATATTTATTTATTTATTGATTTGCAGACTGTTATCCTCATCTTTATAGTTGTTGTTTCACGACGTTTCCGCCAACTATTCCTCTGGCCTTCGTCAGGTGGTTAACTTAATTACTAAGGATACAGTTAAGAGACTCAGCATTCCTTACCCCGTCGCGGTTAACCACCCGAAGAAGGCCAGATGAATAGTCGTGAAACAATAACTATGGAGATGAGAATAACAGTCCGTAAAAAAAGAAATAAAAAGAAAAACATTGTAGAATTTTAAATAAATAAAAAATAAACATATTCGTTTTATTTGTTTAGAAAATACTAGTAGGGAGACCTGATGTTGCCTGGGATTGAGGATCAACAAATGTTCCATGTTTTCAACACTTTCATTGTCATCAAAATCGGTGAAATGGCTTATGTGTCAATCAAATCGATTCATTGCCTACTTAAGTCGGGGACCCACCACAGTGCACTGGAAAGAAGC